>NW_026947484.1:164175481-164622981 GCF_034190915.1 Cavia porcellus
AGGGTGCCCAGCTGAATGGGACACAGAGGGAAGAAACCCCGACCTCCCAGATGCCCCATAGGAGCTCCTGTTCTCTGAAATCAAAGAGTAAATTCTAGAACACAGAGGTTAAGAGCAGGATGCATTTACTGGGGAAAGAAAGCCCTTCTGTCTGAGAGACACAAGGAGTGGGATGCCGAGGACCCCACCTTTACTAAGGATTTTATAGAGCAAAACCCTGAGGTGAGATGGGTCCAAGGTGGAGGAAAATGAGAACTTGCAAGGTGAGTATGAGGTGGGACAGAATGATGGTTGACCAATGAGGTGACGGGTATAATTGCTCAGGTAAGACTGATTAAATTGGGATCCAATAGGGAAGCAAGTCAGTGTGGCCTACAGGAGGCTGGGTCAGTAGCTCCTTCTGGCTTCCTTAAGGTGACCCTGGGATGGAGGTGACACCTAAGCCCCTCCAGGTTTTATGCTGAGGATGTGGCTGTTTTTGTCCTGAGGTGTGACCCACAGCACAGGTGTCCCTCTCCCCCACAGCTGTGCTGGCTCCCCGGAGGGCCCAGCCCTGTCTGACTGATGCTCTGTAATATTTCTAATTGACCCAGAGGCCTCTCTCCTCCCCTTGTCCTCTCAGAGCTGGGCACAGGGAGCAGGGAAATGCTGACTGCATGAGCCACAACAGGCACAGTTGTCCTCTCCTGCACGGTGGGGCTGGGGCCACCAGGGAAGATGGGGGGGGGGCGGTGTTTCAAGCAGTGAGAGCAGTGTCTTGTGTCTCAGGGTGCAGTGAGCAGCAGGCAGGGCACCTGGCCTGGCTCAGTCCCCATTGCCAGTCAGGTGTGCAGCACAGGCTGTGTCTGGGGCAGCCCAGGTCCCTGGCGGCTGAGGCTCAGGCACTGGCACGGGCGTCCACGTGGTTGCACAGCCTGCCTGCCTAAGAACAGATGCTGTGATCTGGACCTGCCTGGGGCCCTAGACTCCCCCATCTGTTCCCAGCCTGATGGGGTACATGCCTCTGCTTGGGAGGTCACTGAAGTCACCCCACTTGATCACAGGAACCACAGGGTTCGTGGTGGGGTGCACTCAGGGGACCCCAGCTCGGCTGGCTGCATCTTGACGTTAGAGTCTGATCCTGAGCCCTGGAACTGTCATTGCAGCCCAGCCTATGTCCAGCCTGGACATTGGGGCCAGCAGGACACCCAGGGACCCCAGGATGCATAGACTGAACCCCCCTCCCAGAATCAAAGCAGCTGCGTGGAGCTGAGAAAAAGGAAACGGAGGAGGTGACAGTGATTTCTCTTTATTTATTCCTCAGCCGTGCACAGATGGGATCCTGGTGACACAAGGCAGGAGCCAGGACCAAGCGCACCACAACACACATACCTCAGGGGAGAAGGCACCAGCGCCACCACACCCTCTGCGCTGCACAGAAACAGGGCCAGGACAGCGGGGTCATGGGGAGGGAGCACTGAGTCATGGTGGGCGTGGCCGGCAGGCAGCCAGCCTCCTCCTGACACGGGAGCACCACGTGCCGTGGCCCGCCCCAGGAGTGTGGAGAGGTCACCACAAGGGACCTGAGTCCCTGTCCCGTCCATATCCCATCCACATCCTGCAGGGCGGGTGGTGAGGCTGGGCCCAGCTCCTAGGTGATGACGGTGGGCGCTGTACGGCCCGTCCTCTCCTGCAGCTGGGACACCTTCAAGGCAATGGAGATCAGCGGGGCCAGCATGACCTGCAGGGACAGCAGAGGGACATCAGCACAGCCCAAGCCCAGGGTGTCTGTGTCCTCTGGGTCACTATTTATGGGGCCCCTCAAATGCACCCTCTTCCTCACACAGCCGCCTGCTTAGGCCAAAGACCTGCAGCTGAAATTAAAGTGCATCTTTTAATCTTTTGCAAATGGCAGGTGGAGGGGAGGGACATGAAAAGGATGCAGACAGACCAGCTCCTTGGATGTTACACCACAGGAGGGGACAACCCATGGTTCCCCACTTCCTCTGGTGGTCACCCAGACCTGCTGTGCAAACCCAAAGGCCTGGTGTGCAGCACACACCAGGGGCCTGGCGGCTGTGGGAGCCGAGCTGGCTGCTGGGAAGCTGTCAACGCAAAGCACTCTCCATCCCAACACCCCGTCTGTAATAAAAGCCACTCTCCTGAGTACAGGAAGTGTCCATTATCAACCTCACAGACAAGGTGGAATGACAGCCGGTTGGGACTGAGGAGAGGGACACGGGGCATCCTGCCCAAGGGCAACCAAGCTTCTGTTTCATTTTGCTTCCTTCTGCCGTCTCCATGGGTCCTACTCAGAAACTACCAGCCTTGGCAGGGCGCGTCTGAGTCTTGCTCTGCAGTCCCCAGAGCAAGCCTAGGCCCTTGTCACTCTTGGCGAGATATGATCACGATCGTCCCTGTGACCTGGCTGGGATGGCTACAGATGGCTCTGCCCACCTAACCCAGCCTGGAAGGGGCACTGCGGGGATCCCTCTCTTAGCTGAGGGGGCAGAGGTGCAGGGATGCAGGCACAAGTATCACGTGGGGTAAACACCCCGACAGGGCTTGCTGGGTCCCGAGGCAGGTCTGCCTCCCCTCCCCACAGAGTCCGGGTGAGCAGCATGCGATGGTGACAGGAGGCACGGCAGAGTGCCCAGAATCTGCTCCCCAGGGTGCCACCCCAGGACTTTGAGCCATTGCCTTGTCTGTGGCAGGGGGACTCGAGTCCAGGGAGGACAGGTGCCCAACAGCACCCCCTGGGGAACTAAGGCCCCCAGGGTCAATCAAGTAGCCATAACACAGAGGACACTGGTGCTGGCGGTGGCAATGGTGACAATTGGAGTCTAAGACTGCCACGATGATGCGCTGAAGGCAGAGGAAAGCAGAGGAAGGGGGCCCGGCGCAGCGTCACCTGGGGGTCCTGGTTGATCTTGGCCACGTCCTTCTCGTAGCTGTCGATGTACAGGCGGATGGTGGCCCCTGCGCTCCCGGTGCCACTTAGCCGGAAGATGACACGGGAGCCGTCCGAGAAGAGTAGCCGCAGGCCCTAGGGACAGCAGAGGGTTTTCCTGACCACATGGCAGAAAGCTTGAGCACCTGCCATGGGCTGTGGTGCAGCCCAGCCGGGGCAGAGGGAGACCAGGCCTTGGGGTGCTGGGGACACAGGCCTCTGTCCCTACTCCCTGCTCCCCAGGCCACCGTGCCGTTTGAGGCTCAGAATGCGAGCAACACTACCAGGTGCAGATCGGACCCACAGCTCAGGATGGTGACAACGAGCCACAGAGGCCCGGCAGGCACTGCCCATTGATGCTAGGTATCAAAGCGGGCCATGGGGTACCTGGCCGCTGCCCCCTCCCACCTCTTCCATTTCCCAGAGTCCAGCCAAGCCCACTCTGTGGTGGGCAAGGTGACTGGACTGAATGCTGGTGACCAGCCTGCTGCCCTTATTTTGAAGCAGCCAGCGTAGGAGCCCTGGTCACCTCGGCACCAGGCCGGTCCAGGTTCCCAGGCATGGTATTCTGCATGCCCACCCCTGGGCCTGGTGGCTCAGATGTGAACAGTTAACATTTCTAAGTCCAGGACAGCCTGTTGAATATTCAGGCTGGCCTTAAATTATGTGGATCGGGCTGGCCTCCAACTCGCAGCGATCCTCCTGCCTCAGCCTACTGAGAACCAAGATGACAGGTGTGCACCACCATGCCTGGCTCAAGACTGCCTTACTTAAGTTCTTATTCGGAATCTAAGCATGCAAAAGACACAAGTGTGGCAGTGTCCCTCAAGTGGTGTCACTCTGGGCAGCTCTGGAGGGGAAGGAGCCAGTGGAGCTGTACCTAAGGCCACATGCGGTCAGCTGTTTAGATTCCTGGCTCCTCTCACACCTGCATGCCAAGTGACAACTTGGGGTGACTTCAGAAGTGAGAGTGCTCTCATCGGAAGCCCAGAAAGAGGGAGCTGGGAGCCACACCAAACCAGGGCTCAGCTGCTCCCCACGCATGCAGCAGAGTCCGGGATTGGTGGCAGAGGGGACCCTTCCCCATGCACCTGGTCCTACCTGGTTCTTGGAGACGCTGCCGTCCACCGGGTCACTGTACTCAAAATTGTCTGCCTTCTCCACTGTGTAGACCTTGTCATTGGCCGAGAACTGCTTGCCCACAAAGGAGCGGTCCAGCACCAGCGCCTCCAGGTCCTTCATCATCTTGCTGGCTGCCTCCGCATCCACCTCCTCGTAGTCGTACCTGGAAGAGGTGGCACAGCAGCCCCATCCAGTCCCCTGCTCAACTACGCCCCAGGGTCGCTGGGGCAGAGGAGGCGAGGAGGAACGGAGGGACTCCGGGAAGGGACCCCGAGGCTTCCATGTGTGAACCCCTCCAAAGCTTCACACCATCTGCACTCCAAGGTGGGTACCCAGCCATCCCGGGGCCGGCCAAGATGCCAAGGTGGCAGATTCCGGTGCAGGGTGCCTTGGGGTCACCCTAACTGAGCAGCCACAGAGGACACAGCTGTGACATTCAGAGCAGTGCTGTTCCCTCCGAGACCTGCTCTCCACCACACTCTCAGCAGGATGAGGGGCAAGGGTCCCAGATTATGAACCATAGTTTTTTAATTTTCTAAATCCTAGCACGCTGGGAGACTGGGGCAGGGGAATCACAAGTTTGAGCCCAGCCTGGGCATCTTAGAGAGACCTTGTCTCTAAGCAAAAAATAAAATTAAATTAAAAAGGAC
Organism: Cavia porcellus; assembly: GCF_034190915.1. Classification (NCBI taxonomy): domain Eukaryota; kingdom Metazoa; phylum Chordata; class Mammalia; order Rodentia; family Caviidae; genus Cavia; species Cavia porcellus. The sequence continues at coordinate 164,180,183 of NW_026947484.1, forward strand.
CAGGATGGTGCTCAGAGCCAAAGCCCCTGCTTCACTTCCCAGTACCACAAGGACCATGGGAAACTCACCCATTTCATAAGAAAAGCAACCGAAGTCTGGGCAAATGACACCCACGCGTTTGCTATAGATAAACGCTGCCTACCATGCTGGAATACTGAGGTCCAAGGAAGTAACTGTCACAGATCTGCCCTGACTGGGCCAGGCAAATGGGGGTCAGTGGAAAACATCACTGGTTAAAGCAAAACAAACCAATGCATGGTGCTGGGGACAGACCCAGGGCCGTGGGGAAGCTAAGAACGTTCTCCACCCCTGGGCGACACCCTGAGAGCCCCAACAGCAAGAGCTTCTTCAACCCTGAAGCACACACGCCAAGGGGGGCTGCTAGGGTCTGGCTGTGTGCTCCCCGTGGCGTGCTCTGTGCGGACGGAGAGAGGGTGCACTGTGGACACCAGGGAGCCAGTGCTGGAGGACTGAGGAGGACAGGAGGACAGGGCTTTGGGGACCTATTTCACAGTCAGGAAAGTGGATCTGGGTGAAAAAGCAGTTGTTCTCGTTAAAAGGAAGCTGGTAAAAGCTTTCAGGGCTCTGGCGCCCAGAAAACACTCTCAGACCTGTTTCATTTCATGGTGAATGATTTGTCAATTTGGCGAGAGGTAGAAATAAGATTCAAGCCGCTGTTCTGAATTCAACTCCAGTACTTCCCCAGCCCTGGATGGAGAAACGCTCCCCGTGTTGCTCCCCTCGCCCGCCAGAGGTGGACCCGACCTGGCCCTCCTGGTGGACAGTAGATGGTGGACGGGATGGTAGACGGTGGACGGTGGAAGGACAGTTGGTTCCGTCTCTGCTGAGCCCATGCCACCCGGCACGGCCATGCCTACCTGGTGAAGTAGTTGCGGCCATACTTCTGCCAGTGAGCCCTGAGAATGTCCTCCACGCTCTGCTTGCGGGTGGCCAGGATGGACAGCCAGGCAAGCACGGCCCACAGCCCGTCCTTCTCCCGGATGTGGTCAGAACCTATGGGCACATTGGACCACACTGAGGGTGCAGCTCCTCCCGGGGCTGAGCTCTGTGGTGAGTGGGGCCCCAGGACAGGGCCCCAGGCAGGGCCCCACCCTGTGACTCCCCAAGGTAGAAAATTACAGGTCAGAGCTAAAGCTCGGCCCCCAGCACGGTAGCTGCCACCACAGTGCAGGCTATGCAGATTACTCCTGCTCACCCTTCCCCGCTGTACCGAGGCCTCCTCCCCAGTCTGACTCACAGCACTCACGTACTTCCGGTCACTCTCTGTCACTCATCCCCGAACCACTCCCCTCATGGAGAATCAATAAAACTGGGTTCAGCCCTTTATGCCAGGGTACCATCACCCTCACTGGATTCAGGACCCCTTGGCACCCAGCTCTAAACAATCCTCAGTGTCTTTATTCTCACACTGGAAACAGTAGAATTTGCTGGAACTCCAGAAACTTTTCTGAGATTACAGACACACTTCTGGACCTGTGATGAGGTCCAGGAAGAACACTCTGTAAGACAGGGCTCTCATTCTCAAAGAAGCTTTGGAAGTTCTTCTAAAACAAGGCAGAGTGCAGACTGTCTAGATCTGTGCTCTGACTCTACACAGCGCCTCGCAGCCCCTCAGTGACCCTGCTGCCCACTGCTTCCCAGTCCTCAACCATCCAGGCACTCAGCCATGGCAAGGAGGCCTCGCTGCTACTGCTGCTGGTGGGGTCAGGAAGGCTCCTGCCCAGATCCCAGAGAAAGCCCTGGAAGGCCAGGGAGCATGCCCGACTGGGCAGTGTGTGAAGCTGTGAAAACAAAGCTGAGAGTCCGGTGGAGATCCCAGAAGCTGGAGATGCCAGGAACAGGGAATGCCTGCTGCAGAAAGCTCCAGGCAGTGAGCAGGGCTGCCCAGGAGAGAGACCACGAGCGACAGAGACCACACCGAGGTGGCACTGATTGGGCTTCAGCAAAATCAACTGGTTTCCCATATTACTTATGAGTCTGTCCCAGGCCTAAGTGACCTACCTGGCAAGCTATGGCCAGCACGCAGAAATAGAGCTGTCTGTGCCTGCAGTCACAGTAAAGGCCTGTAGTGGCCTATGACACTGTGACATCTCTGAAGGCTTGGTAATGCCACACCTGGGGACACTGACTCTCACTGGAACTTGCAGGGCAGTAACTGCAACCTCCGAGATAAAGCAATCTCTCACTGAGTGGAGAGGTACGGTGTGGAGCGTCTTTGCTCCGTTTTCACCAGGCCATGGTCACTGTCCCGCCTCTGGGTCCAGCCACTCTCTGCATGCTCCCTAATATATTACACAAATAAACGGTGGCCAGTCGGAGAAGCCAGGGTGGCAGCTCCTGGAGCACTGATTTTCCCGCATACCTGCATACCGTGTTACTCTTGTTTTTTACTTTCACTGTACACTCATCAGGGGATTAGGAGACAGGCCAGCTCCTGACCATGAGGGCTTCAGCCCTCGATGTGTAGGGGCAGGGCCACCTGTGCCCTCTGGCACGCACATCCTACCAGTGTTAGCCCAGGTGCTGGACACAGAGCTGCGGGGTTTAATGTTTGCCCTGCAGAGTTTTGGTCCCACTTCAGGCTCATTTCTTTCTTCTCCTCTATCTTCTCCCTTTTAAAATGGGAGCATCTACCCTGTGCCTTTGTTTGCTGGATGCATCAACTTTCCGTTTTCACTGTCACACAGAAGCACAGCCGAGAGCCTGCCTTGAGGCTTACAGGAGTCTTTGGACCCGATGTTTCCCCACTGCCAAAACTGTTCGGTGACGTGTATGTGGACTAAGTGAAAAGCACGGGAGCCTTTTGGGGGTCGGGTGGAATGTTATAGTCTGTATCAAAAATATCCCCAAACGGCCTCATGCTTTTGAAGCGTGGCCATAACGTGGGGTGCTCTGCTCACTAGCGGGTTCACTCACAGGTGAATTTGTAACTCAGGCGCAGTTAGGAGCTGGGGCCCAGCTGGAGCAGTCGCTGAGGGGTGGCCTGGGGGAGGACATTCTTCCCAGTTTTCCCTTTCTCTGCTTCCTGAGCACCATGGCAGGAGCAGCCTTGTGTCCACTGTGCCAGTCACCTTGGAGCCAGTCAGCCAGGACCTGAAGCTGAGCCCGACCCCCTCTTCCCCACGCTGTGGGTGTTGGGTGTTTTGTTCCGGTGTTGGGGAAGTAAAGAGGCACTGGGACGTCTGCAGGTCACAACATTCACACCCATCTCGCAGAACTGGTACACGTGTGTTCTCATATCACCACTTGATCGCCTTCGATCCCCTGGAAAAGGCTTCCTATTCACAAACAGAAAACCCAAATCTAACGCTCTACTCCCCATATGCTGTCTGAATCTGGGGGAGCCACTTTACCTCTCTGAGCCTCTTTTCTAGGTTCTGTCACCTGTAAAATGAGAATAAAGCCAACCTGCCGCACAACCATGGAAACCACTGCAGCGAGGCGAGGGGAGAACTCTGTGAACAGCTAAGTACTGCACGCCCAGCGCCACCGTGAATAAAGAAAACATGCAAGCTTTCAGGGAGAAGCGAGGTACTGTGCACTGATCCTGTCAACCTTTCAGAAACAATGTTCTTTGTGCATCCTGAGGAAGAAACAGAGGCAGGTAATCCGACACACCACTTCCTCTGGCCATGGGAACCGGTTTTCCAGTGTTCTTGCTTTCCTATGGTGGACGCAAAAACTCCCGTTCCAGGGTGAGCTCTGCTGGCCAGGTTGGCTCCCTGTGGGCACGAAGCTGGTGCTGGGCTTGGCTGCCAGTTATTGGTTTCCACCCTGGCTCAGGTCCGTGGGCGCCAGGGATCCTGCCCACTCAGCACCCCACACACCTGTCCCTCCACTTCAGCTCGCTCAGCACCTCGTGATCCATGCAGGCCCCGGCCCAGCTGGGGCACTCGCTCCTGGCCCTGGCCAAGCAGACTGCCAAGCCCCGTGGAGTGGGCCAGGGGCTAACAGTCAGGGATTAGGTTGCAAGCAGCTTGGGCATCTCGGGAGCGGCCTGGCCTTGCCTGCCCACAGGGGCTGCCTCGGTCTGTCTGCTGTCTCTCTCTCCATCTCTACCTCTCCTCTGTCCTCCTGAGCATGTGTTCTCTCTACCGGGCACTTGTACCCCAGGCCTCACTCATCAGGCTGACCGTACCTGGGACTACCTCAGCCCAGCCCTGCCCAGGTGCCACCCTGGACCCCTCTGCTCTCCACACCCTGTACCTGCACCGTACCATAGGGATGCCAGGCCCACAGACAGTCCTCAGAGGAGGGCTGTCCCTGGATGGCCACGGATCAGGCAGGGATCTAGACAAAAACCCTGACCCTCGCACCTGATCCGGAGGCAGGGCAGGCGGCCCAAGCACAGAGCTCACACACACTGTAAGTTGCCCACTAAGCTTTGCATACTTGCGTTTCCTTGCCAGGCTTAGGCTCCCCGCCCCAGGCAGCAGAGCACGCTGCCCTCTAATCCACGCCTGGAGTGCAAACCTGACACTCCAGGGGAAAGACCTCTGCAGCGCGCTGACCATGCAGTGCTTACATTGTCACTCTCAGATGACGTAACGTCACCCATCAGCACGTCTCCTCTGAGTGACCCAGCTCAACCATGAGCTCATCTCCAGCTGGGCTTGCAAATCCCCTCCGAGAGCCCCACGTACTGATGAAGGGCTACAGAAGTAGTGACCTTCTGTGTTACTCAGCAGCTCCAGTGTTCCCACAAGCCCATGGTGAACAGAGCTGACACTCCATCCTCTGTCACAGGGGACACACGCGTGTCACCGTCCACAGTGAGGAGGAAGAGCGGCAAGGCCCCGAAAGATCAGCCTGAAATGACGGCGCTGCCTGCTTGGGTGTCATCATAGAACACTTGCCACCAGCTGGGCTGTGTCACTTGGGGGTCTCCCTGGTCCTGCTCATCTCCAGAGGAAGCTGCTCCTCCTCCTCGGAGGGACCCATGTGGCCTTGGTGTCTCAGCTTCTTCTGCAGGCGCCCCCGCAGCAGTGTGATGACCAGGTGGGCTGGACCTGCACCTCAGCAGCTCTCAGCCCTGACCCTCCTTTCTTCCCAGGGCTCCGGAGAGGCAGTGGCGTTGAGTCCTCTACTCGAGGATTCTCCAGGGACATGGAGTGACCAGCCACCTCCAGCCTCATGCAGGAAATGACATCAAACGGCCTTCACAGCTTCCATCCAACAACAGGAGCTGCTGGTCCAGACAGAAGGGGCCAGGGAAGCGTGAGCACAGCCACAGGGTCACTCAGTCACTCAGCACTTCCCGAGGACCCATCCTGTGTGGAGCTCTATGGGACAAGACAGGGCAGTGAGGATGATGGGAACAGCCCCATGCACCAGGAGCCTCTGTCTCGTGGGACTAGCAGGCAGGAGTCCAGGCACCTAAGACACTGTGACCTCACAGCCGTGGGGAGCAGGACAACGAAATCTTGGGGTGCCAGGAGAACCAACAAGCGGGGGGTCCCCCGGCCAGCTCTGCAGGTCAGGAGCGTCCTGAGACAGCGGCCTCCCTGCTTCCGCGCTGAGAAACTCAGAACTGGAGTCCTGGCCCTCAAAGGCTAGCACTCAGACACCTCTGAGCTCATGGGCTCGTTCACCTCAACCCAGAAAGACTTGTAAAGGAGCTGTTGGGAAGGCTCCCGGCCAGAGTGTGGAGGGGGAGGTGACACTTCTGTAAGGGAGGAGCAGGGCCCAGCCACATGCGGTCACAGCACTGGAGGCCCAGGGCCAGACAGCCCAGGTCACATAATTACAACGATTTTTAAAAAAATTTTGAGATAAGGTCTTGCTAAGTTGCCAAGCTGTCCAGGCCAAGCTTGAATCTGTGATCCTCTGGCCTCAGCCTCCCAGAGTGCTAGAATTCCAGGCATGTCTCCAGACACTCCCTGTGTTTAACAATTTACCTTTTTTTTGTCTTTTTGAGACAGGGTCTTGCTATGCAGTTCAGGCTGGCCTCGAGCTCACTTTGTAGCCCAGGCTTGTCTTGAACTCGCAAGGATCCTCCTGCCTCAGCCTCCCGATTGCTGGGATTACGGGCATAAGCCATCATGCCTGGTAGTCATCTTTAACAAACTGTTTTTCTTAGCAATTTTTTCTTTTCCAAAGGGAGAGGGAGAGCGTGAGCCCTGGTCTCATGATGCAGTCTCTCTTTGGATACAAAAGATGAAGGGAAGATACAGCCATGGTGGAAACTAGTTATTTGCTGAATGGGCTGACAAACAAGAACAGATTGGGAAGAAAGAGCCTAAAGTCTGCCACCTTCCTTCAAAGGAATTAGTCACCAACATAATGGAGGAATTTTCTTGACAACACTCATGGGTAAAATCATCAAAGATCAGTTGAATCCACAACCTGATGTGGGCTAAAAAAAAGTACTATTAAAAAAAGCCCTAAAAGCTGACACGTGTGAGTCCCTTGAAAGAAGGAAAGACATCTGGTCTCTGGGAGGCCAGGGCTCAGGTCAGAATGTGACCTTCCAAGAGGAGCAGGAATGACCACAGAAGTTTCTAGAAGCTGGTGCTGGGCCTAGAGACAACATGAAGTGAAGGATGGTCAGGGAAGTAGGGCCAGGCGGTCTGGGCACCACAGGACCTGAGAGGACTAGAAGGCTACTGCCAAACACAGAAACAGAAACAGCTCCTGTTATCTGGTCTCCAGGCTTCTCCTCAGTCAGTTACACAGGGACCCCTCCTTGGCTCTAGGCTCTGGTCCTTCTTCCCCAATGCCTCCCACATGGGTGTCCATGTGGGATATACACAGACTGGATACACAACAAACTAAAAGAAAAAGATATAGTGGACAACTATTTTGGGTAAAGCTATACTATTAGGATTCCTTCCAGAATGTTCTTTTCAGGTTCCAAAATGTTCTGGAACCTTCAAATGGCACTGTAAATAACCAAGACAGAGTAGTACATTCCAAGTTTCCCAATCTTTGCTGACACCAAAACTCGCTGATGGGATTAGTATTCTTCCACACACCCACACACTCGGGAAGCTGGTTATAGACTTTTCTTCTAGTAAGCTCGGCACTGACACAGCTCCATGGGATAGGGAAACAAAACCAGACATGGCGTTTGGCTCCCAAACATGTTTCTTCACCCATGAGGAGAATGAGCAATGGCCACCCAAGGTGGGATTGTGTTCTATTTAACGGAGCAGGAACTACAACTCAGCTGCGAGGCCCACAGAATGCCTGGCTTTGTTGTCTTTATTTGCGAAAGGTGGCTGTGGGGTTCTAGAGAACCATGAAGGTTGGTCTCTTTATTTCAAGATGCTGGGCACAACAAACAGAAGACACACAGCCACGTGAGTACCTTGCAGCTTGGCTGGAGACCAGCATGCAGGGGAAACAGCTTCAAAGGGTGAACAGATGCTTGGAAACGCCGGGCATGGTGGCACATGTCAGCCAACCCGGCACTCTGGGAGGCTGAGGCAGGAGGACCACACGTTCAAGCCCACTCTGGACAACTTAGTGACTTAACAAGACCCCGTCGCGATGTAAAAATTTAAAAAATGGGCCACGGATATAATTCAGTGTGAAGGCCCTGGGTTCAACCCACAGTACTGCAAAATAAGTAATAATAATAATAATGATAATAAAATTAATGTAGGTAGAAAGAGGTAGCAGGAAATCAGGGAGGAGGTGGATGGCCACATCCATACTGGACAGGTCAGAGGCGGGGTTTAAGGTTGGTTTACCCCAGAGCATGCCCTCTCCCAGCCCTTCTACAGCTCACAGCACACCCTTTAACTTCCTGATCACCACCCACTCAGTCCAAGCTAGCAGGGCCTTCATTTTACCTCCTGCCCTAGCGTTCTGCCCCCAGCAGGTGCGGCCCTCGGGGATAAGGGGCGTCTTCCTGGCTGCAGGTGGCCCCTCCCTCCCGAGAGCGCAGCCTTCATCAGTGCTGCTATAAATAAACCGCGACTTGGTTCTGGAGAAGCCACCGCTGCTATTTCGGGACTATCTCAGCCGTCTCTGCTTTCACTGGAGGTGGCAGTGAGGGGAGGGCAGTCCAGCCCAGGGAACAGCTTACCAGTCCCAAAGCTCTCCTCTCCGCACAGAGACAGTTTGCTGGCATCCATCAAGTTCCCGAAAAACTTCCAGCCTGTTGGGGTCTCGTACAAAGCAATCTTGCTAGCGCTTGCCACCCTTCAAAGGCAAGAAGCCACAGTCACATGGTGGGGGGACCATGATGGTGGGGGTGGGAGGCTGGCACTGTAACCACGGGTCCGACTCCGCAGAGTTGGGTCTGCGCGCTTCTGAAGGCTAAGAAAGCAAGTGAAAACCAGGGCACAGCAGGCCACTACGTGGACCACGGGAAGGAGGAAAGCAGGAGGAGAACGCAGGAAGCAGCAGCAGGAAAATGTGCCCAGCTGTCTGGGGGTGCTGCAAGCCCCTCCTCCGGTTCAGCCTCCTCTGTAACCATCCTGTGCAGAAGAGCAGGGTCTTGACAACCAGGCAGCATACAGGGAGGGTGCGGGAGGGCAGTGTCTGACAGGGAAAGGGCCAGGGCCAGGGGAGACCATGCCACACAGGCAGGGCGTCAGGGGCCCAGGGTTCAGCCTGCCAGGGGATGAAGCCATGCATTCCAGTCAAGGGTCCCCTCGCCTCGCCTTTCACTTCCCTCTTGAGATCCTTATGCTACCTAAAAGCTTTGCGTGGGCTGAGGACACGGCTCGGTGGCACAGCGCGTGCTTAGCACATGTGAAGCCTGGGTTACATCCCAGCACCAAAATCAAGCGAGTGAATAATTAAAAGGAAAGCTCTGAAGAACACAAGAACAAACCTTTTCCTTTGTACACTGAAAATTACCCAGAAAGTCTCTCCCACAGCTTGCCTGTGACCTGTTTCTTCCTAGCAAACAATTCAGGTCCAGAGGCTAGGGAAATCGAGCCAAGGCTTTCTAAACCTCCCAGTGGGCAAGGGGTCGCTCAGGTGGGCGCCTCCCCTGAACATTGGAACTGAGCTGGCACCAGGCACGTGGGGGCCTCATGGGAGGCCCTCAGGAGGGTGCAAAGCCCGGAGCTGAGGTAGGGCTCTGGGTCCTCTGACCTCTCCACGGTGGGATGCCAAGGTCCTCCAGGTGGAATGCGGAGAGTACACCACCACCACCCGGGTCAGCACCGCTCCTGGCCTCATCCACCACTTTCTCGTTAGCACCAACTACAGCGGCCCAGCCCAGGGTGCTCGGCTCAGCTGGAGCCTGACCCCACTCATGGTCTCCCGCCAAATGGGGCTAAGCACAGCGCTCACCTCATGGGGCTGGCATGAGAACTAAATTAAAACACAATGAATTCAGGGTCCAGGACAAGGTGATGCTCATCAAGGGCTGAGTGTTCAAACAGAGTCTGGACTTTCACTATCCACTCTCCCCACCCTGGAACTTTTCATCTTTTTCTTCCTCCCTCCTTCCCTTCCTCCCTTTTTTTTCTTTCTCTTCCTTCCTTCCCTTTGTGTGTGTCTCTCACTTTCTCTGTTCATTCAGCAAATATGTCCTGGACACATGGCATGTCCCAGTGACACTTTCCCTGTCTGCCCCCTGCATTATGTGTTACTTTTGATTCTTCTGAATGTGTGTTCCTAAGCCAGCTGTACAGAGGTCTCAGACAGACAGACAGACAGACAGACAGACACACACACACACACACACACACACACACACACGAGCTGCGCAGGCTCTAGCTATTTGTTGTCACTGGTTTCTACTGCGTAGACATGGGGTGTAGTGACCTTCCCATCTCATCTACTGGAGATTTCCATGCAGCCTGTGGGTGAATCAGAACCAAAGAGCTGGTGGTACCCAAGCACCCCCGTCCTGGAGAAGCTAGAATCCCTTCCAGCGGCCATGTCCCCCGCCCACACCACAGCCAGAGCAAGGGGGTGCGAGGAAGGGCCCCAGCGCACTCATCCAGTGGCACTCCATCTATCCATTCACTTGGCTTTTAAAGGACACATGGTGCACACACACATGCCACTCTTAGGTGCCAGGCCACAGCGGTCAGGCAACCTGGAGGGTGCCAAGTCACCATCCTCTCTGCAGTACTGCAGGGCGAGGCTATGCACACAGGGTGGAAAGATGGGGTGGAGTGTGGATATTGGGTGCTCTGAGGGTCGCCAGCTGTGTGCCAAACCCCTGCTCCAGAAATGTCTGGCACACTGGGCACCAGAAGCAGTTGTGCTTGGAGGTGGCCAGGGCCAGCAGTGCCAGGGCCCACGAGGACCGGGTAGCCAGGACACACACCTGTCCAGGGCACCGCTGGTAGGCATGCTGCGTGCAAAGCCGCGTACGCCGGTCTGCTGGAAGTACGGAATGCTGAAAATGTTGGCGGCGATGACGGCCACGGAGTCCGAGGGGTTCACGAAGAAGCCATGCTTGCCCAGGATCATGTTGCGGTCCTGGCAGGGGACACGAAGAGGGAGCCTGGTCACCGCACAGCCCCTGCCCAGGGGCTCGGCGCTCCCAGCTCACACGGCTTTCAACCTGGGTTTCGTCCCTAATGGATCTGCATGGTATCGTGGGCCAAGCTGTTCAACAAGGGCATGATGCCCTTCTGAGCCCAAACCTGCTGCCCCCCAGAGCAGCCAACGTCTCAGCTTTCCCGGAAGACAGGGCACACGTGAGCTGCGCTGCCCTGAGGAACAGTGGCAGGTGTCGAGGAAGGCTCCTGGATTCCTGTCCCTTCACCAGGGACCCAAAACACACTGCCATCCTCTCCCTGTGGCAGGAGCAGGACGCCATCACACCGCTCCAGAGGGCAGACAGCAGTAGTACCTGCCACCGCCCTGCAAGTGCGCAGGTCCCATGCAAGACAGGGCGTCTTCAGGATGCAGTGACTTCTAGACCCACAGAGAACAGCAGTAACAACAGAAATAAATTTTGCACTTTCAAATAAACACATACAGAACCCACTCTGCTAGAGACCAGGAAGGGCCCCAAGCTGTATCCGAACACACCTTCTTCTTGCCTTTGCAAGACCACCAGGAAAATAAAAACATTCATTCATAAAGATTTTAACTGTAGAGGAAGATCAAAAGGTTGATTCTTTCAAGTCTTCACATGAGTTATAAAATTAGTTTTATCACTAAGCTAATATGAATGAAGGCATAGGAGATATATTTGGTTTTTTGAGACTAGTTCTCACTATGTAATCCAGCTGGTCCAGAACTCATAGTGAGCCTCTTTCCTCAGCCTCCCAAGTGCTGGGATGACAGGTGTGCACCACCACAACCTTTCCAGAAGCTAAGTGATCAGCCAGCTGCCAGCTGCGGACAGAAAGCTGCCTCAACTCGGGTATCCAGGCTCAGGAGCCCACAAGGCTCCCCAATTCCACGCACCTGGGACCTCACCACCTGCTGCTGTGCAGCTAAACAGTAGGGCCTGACTTCCACAGGAGTGTGGGGCCTGGCAGGTGCAGCCTTCCCCCCGCCCCACCCCTACCCCTCAGACTGAGCGTGGCCGCCCCGAGCTGTACCCACCCCGTCTCCATCAAAGGCAGCGCCAAAATCATGCTCTCCTGACTTCATGGTCTCCACCAGGTCAGCTGCATAGGTAAGGTTGGGGTCAGGGTGGTGGCCGCCGAAGTCCTCCAGGGGGACGCAGTTCACTGCCGAGTTGGCCGGGGCACCCAGCTCCTCGCAGAGGATCCGCTTCACGTAGGGGCCCACAACTGTGCAGAGCACAGGGGAGGGGAACGGGCCGTGAGGGGGTGACAGCGACAGAGGGTTAGGAGACGCCCTCAGAAACACCCAGGAAGAACTCATGGCTCCAGCGGGCAGGGCGAAGCTGAGCATCAGCTGCCCGTGACCCACACAAACCCGGCCTCCTGCTGGCTCACGGTGCAGAGCCTCAACTGCCCTTGGCCTCCCTGTCACAGCTCCAGAGTGGATGCCGCACGCCTGCCCAAAGGTGACCGCAACAGGAACTGCGTGCACCCAGACAGCACCCGCCTGTACCTCCATGCATGGCGTCGATGCGGATCTTCAGCCGGTTTGGGCCAGAAAGCAGCTCTTTCAGTGCGTTGAAATCGAAGATGTTCCTCAGCATGGTGGCATAGGCTTCCACGGAGTCCACGATTTCCACTACGAGGACAGAGAGGTTAGGGGGTGGGCACGACTGTGGAGGGGCTCCACACTCTCCGAGGAGTCTGTGGGCGTGGCCTGAGTTCACAGAGGACAATCCCAGGGCAGCCCAAGGGGACAGGACTGTCTGCGACATCTTAACACCAACTGAGTCCTCAGAGGCAAACACTACTAGTCCCATCTTACGGGGAGGAACCCAAGGTCTGAAAGACGGAGGAAACCTGCCTGCCCCACCCTGCCCTGCCCTGTCCGCCTTGCCCTGCCCATGCATGGGGTTTCCCATCAGGCTGGATAAATTCTGCCTCCCTGCTGAGCATGTTGGCACACACCTGTTATCCCAACACTGGGGAGGCTGAGGCAGGAAGAGGGCTGTGATTTTTGAGGGCAACCATTGTGTACATAAAACAGCCTGACCTGCATAGTGAAACCCTGTCTCAAAACAAAACAAAACAAAACAAAACAAAACAAAACAAAACAAAAAACAAAAACCTAACAAAAAAACCACATAATGGTAAGAAGTCAGATTTTAAAAAGCTTTTTTTAAAAAAAAAGATAAAACAGGATCTCACTGTATTGCCTAGGCTGGCCCTGAGCTCACGAGCTAAAGGAGTCTTCCTGCCTCAGCCTCTCAAGTTAATGGGACTATAGGCACTGTGTCTGGCTCAAAAAACTTTCATGAATTACTTTTTACATGTACTGTTCACGGAGTAAAACAAATGCACGAACTGAGTACTGTTACTGTTTTTGTTACTGAATTTTCAGGGGCTCCACTATTTCTAAGCCAGGAGGAGTTTGGGGAGGTCTCAGTTGGTGTCTCCTGAACCCTAGGCAGCCCTGGAGCTCCCTGAGGGGCCCCCAAGTCTTTGTTAGGTCTTCCCTGTCAGCTCTCAGCGGGTGCAACTGACGTCACAGTAAAGAGGACAGGCACCCCTGGGGTGAGGCCAAGGCACAGTGGATGAGCCCCCAAGCCCCTCCTGTCAGGCACCCCAGCCCTGGCGGTCAGCAGCGAAGCGCTCCCCACTGCTGCCTTGGCGGGGAAGCCTCCGGGGGGCCGGCGCAGGGTCAGTGGATGGGCCTGGCCTCGGGGTGAGGATGGGGCAGGGCAGGATGGGGTGCAGACGTGCCTGTGAAGGGCTTGAACTTGTTCTCCAGGTCGAATTGCTGCTTGCCCAGCACGCTCAGGTCCACCTTCAGGTCAGGACAGATTGCGTACTCCTCGATGGTCTTGCTGATCTGGAAGATCTTATCCGTTATCGCCTCGGGAGCGGGGCCTGGGGACACAACCGTGGATGTGGTCACCGTGGAAACACGGAGGGCCCAGAGCCCAGCTTCCCCCGTGTGGCACAGGGACCCTCAGCACCCTGATGGGGCGGGTATCCTTCGGTCAGGGGAGGGACAGCGCCCCTGCATGGCCATGCAGGTGTGGGAAGCATCTCATAGCTGTGGACCAAGCCAAGACGCCCTCCCCTCTGTGGAGGACAAGCCCCACTGTCCCCCAGCGCCAGGTCACCTGGCTGGAAGCCCTCGACCAGCCGCAGACTCACCTCCGTTAGAGATGTTGAACTTGATCCCAAAGTCCCCGTTGGGCCCCCCTGGGTTGTGGCTGGCCGTCAGGATGATCCCACCGATGGCTTTGATCTTCCTGATGATGCAGGACACAGCCGGGGTGGAGAGGATCCCGTTCTGCCCGATGACCAGGCGACCGATCTAGAGTGAGGGAACTGAGCACACTCAACATCACAAGGCCACCTGACCCCAGAGCCACGGCCCAGCAGGCAGCAGGGACCCAGCACATAGTGAGGAGCACCCACGGTGGGTGATGCAGGGCCCCATGCAGCACCTGCCCTTTGGCCACAGCCACAGAGGCAGGCAGGGGTGGGGCGGCTTGGGCGCTGCAGGGGTCTGATGGGCTCTTCGGGATCCGGTGCAGTGTGCATCTTTTCAAACAGAACTTTTACTTAGCTCAGCCCCTTTCAGTCATAGCTAGAGAAGACATGGGTTTCCACAGTGAAGGGATTCTGCCCGAGGAGGAGGCCTTCATAAAGCCCAGCTCTCATGGAGAGGGGAGAGAGGCAAAGCTGACACCAGGACCAACGCAAAGCCACCTGACACAAGTCCCTCTCCAGTCAAGCTGGGACTTCTGGTGTCCTGGGTCCACCTCCTGGGGTCAGGGGCCCCAGTGACTTCAGGGCCCAAGACAGTACCCAGGATGAGGCTGTGCTGTGACTTTCCCTGCAGTCCTGGCTGACTTTCCTGAATCTCCCACAGGGGGACCCAGCCTGGTGCCTGACTCCCCATGCTGAAATGACAACAATTTACATCTGCTCCAATATGGCCCAAGTCGGACAAGCTCTATCCATTTCTCTGACATCTGTGGAAAAGAAAGGAGTGTTCTATGAAAAAGACCTGGAGCCAAGGGGACGGCCGAGTCCCTTGGGGGGTACTTCTCCGGGGGCTCCGCCCTGCCAGCCTCGACAGCTTCCTGGTGCAGCCCACTACTGAAGCCCTGAAGCAGCCTGTTCCCTTCTTCCCTCTGGGCTCTCGAGGTCTCTCCCTGAACAGCAGCCACCCTGGGTACCTGGCTCCCGCTGGGGCTACAGGCAGGGGCTCCGCAGGCCAAAGGAGCCACAGCTGCGGCAGTGTCCATGCCAACAGCTGTCTCGGAACTGCCCAATGCCCTCTGCACCTGGGCCACCTTCCGTCCCTTTTCACCACTGATCCGCCCAAGCCCAGAGACATTGAGGCCCAGAGCCTGACAACATGGTGACACACGCTGACAGGACGGGCCAGGCAGACAAGATGCTCACATGGTCACGGACAGCACGAGACTTTCAGCCTACAGTGGGACAGGGATGCCGGAAGGATCCAGGAAAGGGAGGGCGGGGCGTCCCACAGCTGCTGGGCAGGGCAGGGCTTGCACACCCAGCTCCCCATCCTCACCTTGGCTTCTGCATGGAAGCAGTGCAAGCCAAGTGGACAGAGGCTAAGCTCCACCCAGGCCCCTCCACTCCAGCGTCCTCACAGCAGGGTCTGCAGGTACAAGGTCACCGCTGGGAGACCAAGGCGGGGACAGCAAGGGGACATGTGCCTCGAAGCCAATGAAGGCACCAAGGGCCCCTCAGGGCCTGTGACTCCCCGGATGGCACAGCTACTTCCCCACTTTTCCAGCTGAACACACCCTGCCCTGCCCATCCACCCGCTCAGCCTTGGAATTCCCTGGGCATCTGACCTGGAAACCCAACTCCTCAGTCAAACCCCAAGACCCAAACACAAGACCTGGCAGATACCTGTGCACCCCTGCTCCAGCCGGCCTTGTTCATAACAACCCAAGGCCCCTTTGCCAGATGGTGGACAGTTCAATAAATGTCCAGCTTGTACACGAGGGAATATTACTCAGCCTTTAAAATGAAGATCAGACTTGAAAGAGTCACAAAGTACATGGGGAAGTGAAGAAGTAGAGATAAAGGAGGGAAAAAAAAACCGGTCTGCACATGGCCTGGGCAAAGGCAGGGACATCACACAGAGACAAATGCCATGGGGTGAGGAGTCTAAAGTGGTCAAAAGCAGAGAAACGGTGACAGGGGAGGGGTGCCTAGGCTGGGGAAGTCCCAGCTCCTGGGGTGTGGAGCTCCAGTTTGGCCAAATGAGAAAGTTCTGCACATCTGTTGCATAACCACGTGCATGTAACACAACTGCACACTTCAACACAATTGAGACACTTCCACTACAGTTTTTAAAATCCAGCCACCGAATTCAAAGTTGATACTTCTCTTTCAGACCCAGGTGTGACCAGAAGGCCGCACACAGGATCAGTCAGAGAAGGGAACTGAACTCGGAGCCGTGTTGATTTTCTACGAGGAGTCTTGAAAACATTACGCCAATGAAGTAACAGAAAAAGGGCAAATATTGGCCGGGAACCATGGTACACAACTGTAATCCCAGCTACCCAGGAGGCTGAGGGCCAGGCAGACGATCCCAACTTTTGAGGCCTACCTGGACAACCTAGGGAGACACTGTCTCAAAAAATAAGGACTTGGGGCTGCAAGATAGCTGGTGGCAGGTGTGAGCCCTGGATTCAATCCCCTCTCCCACAAAAAAGGGATGACTCTCCTGACAAGGAGCACCTAGCAAATTCACAGGGACAGAAAGTAGCAGTTGGTTCCAGGCTGAAGGTGGGGAACAGGAGCTGTCCCTGTCTAGGAGGATGACAAAGTTCAGTGGCAGACAGGGCGAGGGCCGCGCACCACCACAGAGTTCACCAAGGCCCTGGATGAGTACAGCACGAGGCTGAAATGTTCAGCCCAATGCCACGTGCAGGGCATCCTCTCTGGCCCAGCCCAGGCCCCGGGGCCTCACCTATTTCCCTGCCCTCCTAAACCTCTGCCTGGGGACTCAAACCTGCCACCAGCTTGGCAGTAACTGCAGCCGGACACTTGTGAGGGTGCAGCCAGCACATGCCAGGCAAGTGCTTTACCTGCAAGCTACCTCCCCAGCCCAGACGATTACTGCTCATTACTTATCTGGAGGCCGAGGCTGGCCTTAAACCTGTGATCCTCCTGACTCAGCCTGCTGGGGCTGGGATTATAGGCCTGCACCCTTGCACCCAGCTAGAGAGACTTCCATCAAGGCTAACTACAGTCTGTACGCCTTAAAGGCACCAGGTTAAAGTGTACTAAAGGAGGAAACAAAATGGCCTCCGTTCAGTCCAGTAGCCTCAAGAGAAAGGAGCACCATCTTGCAAAACTGGTGTGGACGCTCATCCTGCCTCCGGAGTCCTCCCTGCGGTCCCACCCGCAGCCAGAACAGTGTGAAAACGACCAATAAAAGCACAAAGCAAACCTTGCAGACCCTCGCAGGCTTCACCACAGTGCGGAGCCCACCACCCCACTAACTGTGAAGGAGCCTGTCTGGCCAGCACAATGCTTCCTGTGCAATGCTATTTTTAATAAGGAATGCCCTTGAAAAGACTGGAAAATACCGCCCGGGCGGCCATAGCTACCAAACACGGCTCCCGGATTCAGCCAGTTACTGCCTGGATGCATTATTTAGCACGGCTGCAGATAGTAAATCTGGGAAAGCCGTGGGCCGGCCTGAATTACACATTCCGCCCACCTCGCCTACATCCTTCAGCCCAGCACAGAAATGAAATGAAGCCAAATCTATCACAGCCGAGGGGACAGTGTACCAGAGCCCCGCCACAGTGCAGATATATGCGTAGAAATAATGTCCCCTCCGTCCCTTTCCAAAGATTAAAAGCATCTTAATACCATTCCCCGTGCGGCTCTCCTCAAAGAAGAAATTTACGACATGTCACATTTTATCTTAAAAATGTGTGTGCTTCATAATAATTTCATATCTGAGGGCTTTATCAGCAACTTCTATGCCAGAGACATTCGGATGCTAAAACTGGGATCTAGGAGGCCTCACCTGATAAACAGCAGGACGGACAGACACTTTCTTTTACTTTCACTTCATGGGGTTGTTTGTTTTGTTTTTCCTTTTTCATTTGGTTTTTGTAAACATACATATGGCTTGGCACAGGAATAAAACAGACTGAAAGCAAACACCCGACACAGTCTTGCCAGGCTGAATTTCATGACCTCAAAGCTGGAATTTCCTCCAGAAAAGAACGTGACAGATGACAGACAGAGCGGACGCACGCGGGGACTGAAGCGAGATCCAAAACTCTGCAAGTCACCGCGACTGCCCCCACAGAAGTCCGCAGAGGGAAAGCAGCAGCACCCGACATCCCGACATCCCGGGAAGGCTGCACCTCTGCACAGTCCCTGGGGTGCTTTGTTCAGTCCTCCAGCACTGTTCGTGAGCTGCAGTGCCCCTTCAGGGCAGCTCACAGGAGTCACCACCTCCACTCACACAGGCTCCTCACATGAGCTCCACTGCGTTCGGGGTCATCACAGACAGCCCACTGCCACCATAACTTAGGAGGTCATGCTTCACTCTTTGACTCTCCTAGCACTGCTGCCTGACTCCAGAGCTCTGCACGAGAGCAGGCCTGCCTGGGTCTTCCTGTCTCACAAGTGACGGCGTTTCAGCAAGGAAGCTTGGCAACAGCACCACGAACCCCCACCCCACTCACAGCAGCCCACCGCACAGGCCAGGTGCCCTGCACAGTATGGAAAGACAAAAGCTTAATGTCAGGACTCGCTTTTAAAAACCCTCAGAAGCCTGTCATCCTAGCACCCAGGAGGCTGAAGCAGAAAGATGGCTGCAAATTCGAGACCAGCCTGGGCTACAAAGTGAGCTCAGGGACAACTTGAACTGCATATCGAAACCTTGTCTCAAAAAGACAAAAAATAAGTAAAAAGCCTCAGGGCATCAAGAGATAGAGCATAACAACCACACCCTGATGCCAAAGTGACTCCCACAAGTCCAGAGTTGTTTCTGACACTGCCTCAGAAGTCACCATAAGGGGTAAGCAGACGTCAGCAGCCCCAATGCACACGCCCCGCACACATCTGCACGCTTCTGCAAAGCAGGGGGCTACGGAGGTAGCCAGAGGCAAAGATACTCATCCGGTACCAACCCCATTGGCGGCAGCCATCTGCACTATGGTTTCCACGGCCGATTTATTGAAATAGCGCCCATCTCCGCCGACCACGAGGGACGAGCCCTGGCGATCTTTCAGGTCTATGGAGTAGAATATGCTCTGCACGAAGTTCTCCAGGTAGCATGGCTTCTCCTCAAAATGGTAGGTTTTCTTCCGGAGCCCACTGGTTCCGGGTTTCTGGTCGTGGTAGGGGGCAGTGGCAAACGTCAGCAGTGGGAGGGGACCCTCCTCCACCTTCCTGTAGGCCCCAGAAATCCATTCTTCAAAGTCACTCATGGTGCATGCCCAACACGGCCCGGCCCCAATTGTCCGTCCAGCCTGCAGCTGCAGCTACATAGAGGTCTGGCCGGGCACTGTGCTTATGAGAAAGATCAGCTAATTCCTTACGCTGGGACAGTGGCACCGCAGGCCACACGCTCACCAGTACCCAGACACGAAGCAGGTCCTGCAAACTGCCCAGAGCAGAAGGCTTCTACCCACATAACCGGGCCACTGTCCTGTGGCAGCTTCCGCCCTGCTCCTGTCAGGGCAGAGGTGGCCCTAGAGCTGCACCCTGCGGGCCCAGACAAACTCCAGACAGCTGTCAGGCTCCACCCACCCAGGCAGAGGAGAAGCCAAGACGCGCAGGGTCCTGCACAAGACACCTGGTGTGGAGGGGCGAGCTGCTCCCATCAGCCTTGAACCAGGGCCCTGAACACTCCCGACCAGGGTGGCCCTGCGCCACCACCACCACCCCAGCCTTGCAGCAAGTGAAAGGTCAGTCTTAAAATGGAAGAGGAGAGCTCAGTTACTCGGTTTCCTCTGTCACTCTTGTTTGGATGCCCAAGGGGTTTTTGCCTCCCACATGCAACCCAGAGCCGGGGAAAACATTGCCATCCAACCCAACAGATTTCCTCACTGGCCACCAAGAACTGAACAGAAGAGTATTCAGTTCCAGAAAAAGATTCCTATAGATATGTCCTAAAAAGCAAGCACAGTAAAAGCCAGGTGTGCTGGTGCAGGCCTGTAATCCCAGCACTCTGGGAGGCTGAAGTAGGAGGACCACACGTTTGAGCCCAGTCTGAACAACTCACTGACTTAACAAAAGCCCGTCTGCAAGTAAAAAATAAAAATGGGCTGGGGATCAGCTCAAGGCTAAGGCTCTAGGCTCAAACTCCAGTACTGGAAAAAATAAAAATCCAGATATCTGACATTTGATGTAGTTTACTGAATATTGAAAATCTATATAATAAAAATACCTTGAAATAGCTGACAGTTGGTCATTCCTTCAAATTAATGCTAAAGTAAGGATAGAATGCACCAAATCCTTGAAAACTGTACACAGGAAAGGGGGAAATACACAGTCTCCCAAGTGCACAAGGTTGATCAAGTTTTTAGGACAATACTCTGAACACAACATGAACTTTAAAATATTTTCAGTTTTAAAACTTGACTTTTCAGTAGACATTTGCAGAGAGGCAGTTTAGCTTTTGCACGAGAAGCACTCCGAATATTTAAAACTATCTTACTCAGATAAATTGAACCAGTCCAGTGTGACCTGGGGTATTCCTCCTGACCCAGAGCAGCCAAGTGGGGTGCGCCAGAGCAACCAAGTGGGGTGCACTTAGTAGTGTGGGAGAAGGCTGGGCATGTATGGTGGGGCTCAAGGCTTCCACCTTCCCTTGCTGAGTTTCCCCCTTAGCTGTGCAGCAAAGTCTGGCACGGATGGCTCTGGGGCCACCGCCCACCCTCTCCAGGCAGCAGCATCCCAGTGTCCTGAAACCTCAGGCTGCAGGCAGGTGGCCCTGCCGAGGTGCTGGGCAGCCCAGACAGCAGGACAATTCTTATTAGAAACCCAAACTACAAATACAGGGCAAAATAAAAGCGATTAACAGGAAATGAGGGATGGATCTTTTGCAAAAGGGAAGGAACTGAGAGACGGGTGAAGGAAGGAGGTCTGTACCTGGATTCTACCTATCGGCACTGATGGGGAAATCACTCTCCAGGCCCAGCTGTCACATAGAGAACCAGGTGGCCAGAACCGCTGCTTCATTCAGCTCACGTGAGGGCTTGAGATTAGTTTTGTTAAGTAAAATTCCTTGGAAGTTAATGTTAAAAGCAAGGTTTATGTTATTCTTGGAGACGTACCCACTGTGTGTGAACCTTTTACAGATGGATTTTTTTAAATTCCCATATATTAAGCTCCATACCAAGGTTCTCTGGTTCCAAACTGGCTTGCAGTCGAGGCTGACTGTGTGTCTTGGCATAGACATTATGAGATGCAGACAAATAAAACATTATTCCAAAAATCTCTTCATTACAATAACCGAGCAGCCAGCCACAGAACCAGAAGCTTCTCCATGAGCTTTCGGAACCCCAGGGCAGATTCAGAGGTCTGGGCACCCGGGTGCACCAACTCCCAGCTTCTCTGCCTCCCAACACCCCCAATCCTGCACACTCTGCCGCCCCCATGACACGTCTGAGCCAGGAGAGGGTCCCTGGGATCAACTTTGCAGGCCAGGGCCAGCGCCTGTCAAAGGCAAAGGGAACCCTCAGGATGTAGCCCTTGCCCCAGAAATGCATCTGTCCCCAACATGAGCCCAGGCCCATCTGAAACAGTATGGGAGCAGCCGTGCTAGGCCACCATGATGTGCAGGGAGGGAAGAGACATTAAGGACATTAAACCGTCCCAGCGCCGCCAGCCAGTGCAACTGCTGCTATTCAGAAAGCCACTCATCTCCAGCTCTGGAAAAAGTTGGATTGCATCTCCCAAGCCGCTACCGTCCAGCCTAATGAGACCACCTGTGCTGTGGCATTGCTTCAGGATGGCACGGAGGCATCAGAACCACGGAGTGGACAAGGACTGTCACACGGGATGGGCACAACGAGTCTCACAGTAGCAGAGTGACAGAGCCCTTCACTCCCGAGTAGAAGCCCACGGCACTTGTAGCTGTGTCCCAGCTACAATCAGAGGGTCCAGCAGACCCCATCCACGGGCCCAGCCCTGCAGTGGCTTTGGCCAGGCTGGGCCCCAGAGTGGGGATGGCCACTCATGACTCCACTGGCAAAGACTAAACACGCAGTGAGAGCAAGCCCCAACCAGGAGCTCGGAGAGTGGTCAGCACCCGAGTCAAGAACCAGGATAAAGAGTGCTCACAGCTGAGACCCAAAGCAGCTGTGCCCCAGAGGCTGAGGCAGGGTCACCACCAGATGGTTGAGGCCATGCTGGGCTGCACAGGGAACTCAAAGCCAGCCTGGACTACAGGAAAAACTGTCTCAACCTCAGTAACACAAATGCGGCCGGGGCGGCACCCTGACCAAGGGCTTTAACCAAACTAAGCTATAAGCAGGGCAAAGTCTCACCCGACACTGCTGATACAGCATAAAAATACACCCACGGTCCTTAGCTTCTCCATCCCATGCAGAACCCACACAGATGAGCCACGCACACTGATGCACATCTGTAACACCTGCACCAAGGAGGCTGAGGCAGGAGCACCTCGATTTCAAGGCCAGTGGGGGCACTGTGGGATCCTGCCTCAGAAGGAAACAAGCCAGAAGCTGCAGAGGCAGGAGGTATAGGTGGGGCTACCACAGCACACCCTGCAGAGCCCCTGCGGCCACAGAGCAAGTCTGCACTAGAATCTGAACACCCAGAGCTCTGCTTGTCAGACAAAGAATTTTAAAAGAAGATAAAAATTTGTAAGTTTGAAATGTTCACCAGAACTTGACGAGATGAGTCTGCAAATAAAATCACACATAACACCCAACCTGCACTGACAGTTCACCATCAGCAGAGGGAGCTGTAGGGACACAAGGCATCAGGCCCTGTGACACCTGCCTGCAGGCCAGCCTGGTTACAGCTCTCCCGGCACCCACTGGGGTCTGGTGGGAGACTCGCTGCCACCCACATCTCCTCACGATGTTGCCCAGATGGGCGAGGAGAGGAAGCAAAAGTCCCTCCCCTTCCACGTGGAAGAAGAGACAATTGAGTCAAAAAATCATTAAAAACGGCCTTTGTATACCACGTGCTTACGTCCCAATGCCACCTCCCAGCCCAGGGACAGGCAGAGCTTAGCAATTGTTTCTGACGTGACGCGCAGGACGATGACCGGGGCTCATTGGTGAAGCCATCTGCCACCTGACTGAGGCAAACAGTAGCACAGGGTTCGCAAAAATCTTGAGCTGCAGCGATGATTTCCTCTTTGGAGCACCATGAAGGAAGCTGTCGTTTAAATAAATGCTCACGGGGGAGGACAGAGGAATCCCAGGTGCTGAGCAGTAAGATGCCTCAGTCCAAGAGGCCCAAGCCCAAGGCGTCTCACACACAGAAACGGTCAGTGTTTGTTGGGGAGGAACTGTGACCACCACGCACTGTGCACACATACCTGGCTGTCACCGTGTACCGGTAAACACGTGAACCTATATGAATCGAGTTTTTTTTAATACAAGGGAAAAGGTCCAGCTAGAGACCTGCTTCCCTTTTCAAGCATCCGTGGTGGTCCGTGTCCCTCTCGTGGTGAGAAACGGAACAGCACACAGGGTGAGGGCCCAGCTGACCAGCTCCCCCACCCTCTGCCTCCAGTACCAACTCGAATGACCCAGGGTGCACCTCACCCCAACCTTTCTGGCAGGCGGTGCACAACTCTGCAGATCCTTAAAGTGTGAAGGAGTCCTGGGCTTTCAGGAGGAGGCAGGAGTAGTAACACTTGGGTCCTCCCCATCTCGGGTCGAAGGTCTTTTCCACTGACTCAGGCGGGAACTCGGGCACCCAGCTGGAAAGGAAGCCAAAGACAGTGGCCACAAAGAGCGGACACCCCTTGCCATGGGCCTCTGTGACCCCAGCTGCTGCTGTGGGACTCCCTGTCAGGTACTGAAGGGCGATCTTGCAAGGGCTCTGGCACAAACTCACAAACCTGCACAGCAACCTGTAAGACCCACACTGCAATTTAGCGCTTGTCTCAGAGATGAAGCCTCTGGGGGGAAAACCCCAGCCACCACGCTGAGCTGTAAAAACCTCGGGTTCTGTGAATTCTTTTGCCCATGGTCAACTGTGGCCAAAAACAACTAAGTAGAAAATGGCAGAAAAACTACTCCATAGTTTTTTAAAATGGCAAAAGAGGCGAGGGTGGGAATTTTCAGCAGTGAGGCCCCTTGCTTGGCCCAGGGCATATATGACAGCAGAGGCAGGGGACAGGAAGAAGTGGACCCCACAGGGAAAGTCGGGAGTCTCCGGGCAGGGCTCCAACCATGGCTTATTAAAAATGTCCACTGCAGGTAACCAGCACAGTGGAAATCGAGGTTGGAATCCCACCTGAATGCCTTTCAGTTCAGTGGTGACTATGAGCACGACTCTGAACATCTCTTTCCCCACCGGTAAAACAGGGACTCAGCACGAGCCACACACCTGGGCAGAGCTGGGAAGAACCTAATCCTGGGGACCAGTGATGGTGACCTTCGGAAACAGGACCTTGCAGACAGAACCGGGTCAAGAGGAGGCCCAGCCAGGACCTGGCAGGCCCTGACCCACAGCCAGCATCTCAGGAAGGAGAGGGAGTCTTGAGGACAGGGACACACAGGAAGACACAGGCCGAGATGGAAGTCATGCACCATCGCAGAGTGGCGGTGAGGACCCCGGCAGAGGTAGGGACCCATCCTTCCCTGGAGCCGCTGAAGGACACAGTGTGACCTGGCAGGGTGAGGGACAGGGGCTCTGGTGTGAACCCCAGTGTGGTTCTGTCGTGGCCCTGCACACGAACATGACAGGCCCTCACACATGGATAAAGACAAGCCCACCACCAGGGACAGCCCTGAGGATGTTCACCAAGTCTCCGAGCACTTCCCTTCCCTGTGCCTATCCAGAGACCCCTCGTAAGCTGGGTAGAAGATGCTGAGGGGGCATGCACAAGAAGGAGCTTGCATGCGTGGGAGTGGGGGGTGATTAGCACAGCCATCACTGAAAATGGAACCAACTCCAACCCAGCAATCCCATTAGTGGGTTCGAGCCACAGGAAAAGACAGGGTACCACACCCTCAGGGTCACCACAGCACTCCTCACGGTAACCAAGGGTGTGGCTCGCCCTGGAGGTCTGACCTCCAGAGCGCAGGGCTGCCTGGCAGCTGAAGGGCTCTGGGGAGACCACGTCACCTGTGGACAGATCCGTGGGTGAGCCCTCATTTAACGGCACTGATGGGGAAGTGAGGGTTACAGGAAGGGCCTGGTCAAAGGGACTAGGTCGTTGGGGGGAGGTGATCCTGGGGACTGTCTGGTCCCCAGCCGCTTCCTCTCCAGTTCTCTGTTTCTGGCTGCCATGAGGCAAAGCAGCCCTAACCCGCCACACACACCGTCTGCCATGATCTCTCTGCCTCCCCACCAGTCCAGAAAGGACACAGACCATGGACTGAAGCCTCCAAAGCTGTGAGCCAGAACAAACCTCCCCTCCTGTCAGTTCTTATTCTCAGGTATTTGGTCAGGGACATACTTTCCTCTCAAGGTTAAAAGGTGGCCTCTCCTACCCACCAAAGTCATGGTCACTCAGAACACATTCTTACACTCCTGCTGGTGTAAGCGTCTTTGACTCAGTTAAAGACAATATTCACATGAGGTGGTCTCTGAATCCAGCGGTCACAAGAGAAGGTCATGGGGAGTCATAAGGAGAGGCCGGGGTTCCCCAGATGCAAGCCAAGGCCCAGCTGGAGCCACCACAGTGGGAGAGCAGTAAGGAAGGACCCGCCCACTAACAGCAGGATGCCAACACCTTGATTTGTACTTCCAGTCTCCAGGGGAATGAGACAGGAAATCTCTGTGGTCCAAACCCCAAGGCCATGGTTGGTCTTGTTCCTCACCAGACTCCCAGCCCCACTGCAGTGACAACCCTTGGAAAATGAACAGATCCCTGCAGGCCGTCAGTGACCTCAGCATACATTCTCACAGCTTCCACGATGCAGGTAACCACTGGCCTGGCCAGGAACCTTCAACCTGGGTCTCTTCAAGTCCACCCAGACCTCCTGAGTCAGGTTCAGGACCCTAACACAGGCAGGCCTCCAATCTGGGGCCGTGGGGACTGCGACCCTCTGCCCAGCTGGGGAAACCCCAGGACACTGTGGACAACTGCAGACATAGACAACCCTGCCCTGGGCGACCTCCTTTGTCTCCCTCTGCTTTCCCAAGGCCCTGTGGATTGAATAATCATAAAATTGCTTCACAGACTGGTCCATCCTCGCATGGCTCTCTCAGGACGTCCTCACAGCTTCCTTCCAAGACTACAGGCAGTGCAGTGCTGGTGATGTGATCCGTGTGCAAGGCTCCTGCTCACAGATAGGGACACCTCTGTCTTCTGGCCACAGGTCCAGCTGGAGTGTCTCACTTTCACACCACATACCGATCTCACCCCAAGAGCCACTCCTCGAGTCACACTCTTTACCTGCTGTTTCATCTGAGACTTTCTTCCAACCACACTTTGTAGAGCACTGTTCACAGGTTCCATAGAGGCCCCGAATCCGAAGTTTCATTAATCAACCAAAGGCCACTCGCCATCCCCACCCCGTCACTGTGCCAGCTTTTCTGTCCTCTCCAAAACGGTGGGACCATCTCTGAGCGTCCACGTGGACACAGCCGGATGCCTGGGTTTCCGGTATAAGTGGTTTCAGGATGTCAGGATCCTTCCGCAGCCAGGGCCTCATGTCCAACCACATGGTCTGCTGGCAGCTGGACAAGCTTGTCCCATGGTGCTCAGCTCCCCAGAGCCTGACTGAAGCACGTGTTGCTGGTCATCAAAAGGGATGGGAATGGTGTCCCCAACCATGACAGCAGCCCACTGGAGGACCATGAAAGGAAGAGTGTCCCTGGGCACAAGCCATCGAAGAGCCTGTCTAGCTGGCCAGTGCCTGAAGGGTGTGACAAACGGCGACACAGTCAAGCACTCACACCAGGGTGGATTCATCTCCATCCACTTGATCTCCTCCTCCAGAACCACCACCTAGGGAAGCGGCCAATTTATTCCAGCAGTGCTGACAGCACACTAACTCTTCAGGGAACCGTCCGCCCTGGCTGTGGCACTTCCTCTGAAGGTCTTCAGTCGTAACGAATGCTACCCTCCGGGAGCAGAGCTGAGCTCCGGAAAGAGGCAAAAATTGGTCGGAGTCGTGTCTCACGAATAAAGTGGGCGATCAAATCTTGTTACACCGTTTTAGGTGAAAAATGAAGCATGACTATAAAATAATGTGACTGCCTTCCCTAGGTGACCCATAAAACGACAAGCTGAGAAATGTTTCCCGAGGCGGCGTCTCAAACGCTGGAGGGAGCATCCAGTTCCCTACGAAGCAACTGCCAGGTCTAGGACTCACTGGGATGCGTGTGCTCAAACAAAAATCTGATTGCTTACACTCGGCAAAGTGCAAATGCTCCTCTCCTCAGGCATCTCTCCTCTCACTGTCAGACAGCCTGGGCTGCTCTGGACAGGGAAGCTGATGACAAGAAGAGACTGGTTCCTGCAGGACACCACTGCTGGTCATCCTGCCCCTGCCACACCCACATGCACACCCACACACGCACACATTCCCTGTGCCAGGCCAGCCCTGAGCTCCCACAGACGACTCCCTATCCCTGAGTGTTAATTCTCCTAACACCTGTTGGTGACTGTCTTGTTTTGGGTTTTTTTGTTTAATTTGGTACCGGAAATCGAACACAGGACTTTGTGCTTGTCACTGTATTTTTCATGTGTCCCTCTTCAATGGAAGCTCTGTGATAATGAGGTCATCATCGACTTTGTCTCAAAAAGTGTGGCATTGCTGTCATCTGGGTCAGGAGTGTCCCTAAGACCCCTTAACAAAAGGTCCTCAGCATGGTGCTACTGGGAGGTGGGGGGTCCCTTAGGTCATCACTGGTGTGACCTTAAAGGGGACTTGCCCCGTCTCTTTGCTTCCTGTATGGCTGAGATCTAGTGTTCCCTCGAAGCCTCAGTGTCCAGAGTGGGATTCCGGAAGATGGCTGCACGGGCCCACAGATGGATTCAGAGCTGCGAGTGCTGTTCGGAGATAACGCCCAATGGGAAGACTTGGTCACTGGGGTCACGACCTGGAAGGGTAGCCCTCTCTCCTCACATCTCAGGCCCCTGCTTCCTGGTCTCCATGAGATGGACAGCTGTCATCTGCTGGCCCTTGCATCACACCGTTCCTGCCTGGATGCCTGGAGCCCCAGACCATGGACTGAAACCATGAGCCCAAGGTAACCTCTCCCTGTTCCAGTGATCTGCCCACCTCACATCCCCGGGCGGCTGGGCCTGTGGGTCTGCCCCAGCAGCAGTCCAAAGTGACCAGGACATATCCATGCTTGTGACAGCAGTGGTTTCACTATGGCCCATGTCCCCACCATGATCTGCCACCCTGCCACAGGCCAAGGACAGCAGGTCTACGTGACCACTGAGTGCAGCCGTGGACACCATATGCCAACACCCACCATTCTTTTTATGACGGCTCAGGGCCTTGTTATAACATGGAGAAGCAGACATACAGACAAGAATTCATGGCTCTTGACAAAAACTCTTTTGACTCTTGGGCTTTCCCACTTGATGCCCAAACCTGGGCACACAGTCCATGAAAAACCCACCTGGTGACTCTACAGAGACCTAACGTGGACTAATCCCTGCTCAAAACTGAAAGAGTCTGGGAGGCCATGGGGACCGACTGCTAACAGGGCCATGGGACCCGTGGTATAAAGTCAGCTGGTGCTGGTGGCTTAGCTCTGAAGTGCTAACAAATACTGCTGGGCGCAGACGCAGGCACCCATAGGCCCAGTCACCCGGGCATGGAAGGCAGGCAGACCATGTCAGCCTAGGAACTCGGGGCTGGCTGGGCAACATCTGCTCTGACACCCACCAAAAGTATTGCTGAGCTGCGCACCTCAAGTGGCTGGGTTTTCACCAAATTTGGGGGAACATCCAGCAATTCTCTGAACTGTGGGTTGTTCTTCAAAGTCAACCTTCCTCTTCACTTAGCTCGGCACTCAGCCGAGCTCAGCCCAGGGCAGGGCACCCAGATAACACAGTGCCTCCTGGCCTCCCTGCTGCGGGCGGAGGCCTTGGCAAAGGTTAGGTCCACGGACCCAAGCGACATCAACGGGTGTGGTCTTTGAGAAATCATCTGCCTTCCTTCCCGCACCCTATCTCCCTCCTGCTGGTGGGAGAAGAGAAACATGGTCCCTCTCCATGCAAGCCCCAGACCGTCCGGCCACACTCAGTCTATGACAAAAACTGTCCCGTCACCATGACCTCTGCATGAAGTTCTGTATCTCAGAACTGTGCCAACAGCCACACCTAGGATTTTAGCTAGTAAGAAGCCAGCAATGTAAACCCAATCTCACCCACGTGACACCACACTACTGCTCCTGTCATGGAAGGGCTATCACCTCTGACAGTCTGAGGCCAGTGGTGGCCCACTTCGGAGCATGTGTGGGGCTGCTTTGTCCTGCACAGGCCTGGGGGAGCCCAGGCTGACTGTGCCGAGCGAGGTCTTCTCTGACCCTGGCCTGTCAACAGTGTCACCCAAGGCCAGGCATCAGTGATGACAGCTGTTTGTGGGAGCCTCTCTGCTAGCAGAGGGTGCTGAGTTCTGCTCCTGCTTGTCTTCTCACATTGTCCAAAGTGGTGTCAGCCACAGAGAACCCGGAGAGGGGCAGCACGTGGAGGCCTCCCTGTCACAGCTTCTGGGCTTCCGGGGAGAGTCCCTGCTGTGGGATTCCTCCCCCAGGGAGCCAGGCACACCTAGCAGGCACCCACGAGTTTATAAGGAAACTGCAGTGGAACAAATCGCAGGCCTGCCTGCAAACCTGAGCCTGCCCTCTACCCAGGTTTCATCAGCAGAGGCTACGCAGCCCCCGGAATCTCCATGTGGACCCACGAATTAGCAGGACAGGGAGCTATTATAAGACACATTGCCATTAACTCTCCTCTGAATGCTCCTCAGCACCTCAGACGCTTTTATCCGTCAGCCCGGCCACTTCCTACAGCAGTTCCGGTGTATTCTCCCCTGAGGGTCTTCAGTTGTGATGTCCCCGCTGTCTCGATTCAAAACACTTCCCTTTCATGGTCGTTTCTGACTTTGGGGAAGAGCCAGAAGTCCCACGGTACCAGATCCAGTGGATAAGGTGGCTGTCACAGTTTGTGTCTAGGTGTCCCCAGAAGCCTCGTGTGCTCATAGGTGGAACCTTTTCAGAGGCAGCTGCATCCAGGGTGACCACGGCTCTGTAATTACTAAATTAGTCCACTGATCTTCAGGGTAAGATTAAAAGTGTCGGGGTCGCTCCCGGCCGGCAGGAAAGACACACGACAAAGTCTGGCGGTGTGCAACCTTGCCTTTATTTGTCTCCGCGTGGGCCCCGCGAGGCCTCCGCTCTGTCACCAGCCCTTTCTCGCCGGTGGACTTTCTCTATCTCTCTCTGTGCTTCCTCTGTGCTTCTCCCTTGTGGCGGGAGAGGCATTTACTTTTATAGGGTAACAGTGGCCAATCAGTTCAAAGCGCGCGATGCGGGCTGACTGGCTAACATCAGCTGTTGCTAGGCAGACTATCTTACAGAGCGGGTTGTTTAAGTCGCCAGCGCAATCAGGGGGCAGGAAGCAGGCGCCAACTTGACTCACTCGATGGGAGGGGCAATCTAGCTCAGGCTCCGCTCCCACCCACAGGCCCTACGTCCGCCAAGTAAGGCGACCGGTGTCGGCCGCGGCTCCCAACATCTCCCCCTAATTTATTTACTTTGAATGAATGTATGCATCGCAGCCCGCCCTGGATCGAGTGCAGAGGCTTATGCCCTGTGTTGAGGCCCACCGTAGGCCCTTGGCTTGGACCCTGGTCGGCCGCCCCTGGGTCCGCCAAGGCCTTGAGACCCTCGTCCTTTTTCCAGGGCCAGGAGTGAACTGGACGGAACCCGGATGCACATAGGCATGCACTCATGCCCCTCCGTGTGATCCCCTCGGAGAGGCATCTAGATCTGGGCAGATTCTAGTAATCCAGCGGCTTTCGTGCAGTGTGAGGTGGGGCCTGGCTTAGGTCGAGTCGTGCTGGGGAGGCACGCTCTTACCCGTCATTGACTCACCCACCCTGCTGTGTGGTGTCAATAGGGAAGGAGTGCGGAAGACCCGCCACACCTAGACCCAGTCGTAGGCCAGTCGAGCGAGCCATGCGTAGGCCTGGGGGTCATTGTGCCCATCACGGGCTGCTGCCAGGGCCGCATGGGCAACCAGGCGTATTTGACGCCGGGCCGCCGCAAGGCGCCCATTAATAAATGATGTAAGAGCAGAAGCAAGGAGCACAGGGGACCTAACAATGGTAAAACATAGGGGAGCAAGCCATTCCAGGCTCCCCAAAAAGGGATTGTCCTGCAGTTCTTTTAGGGCTCATCTTGTTGTTGGGTCTGCGGTTGGCCCCTGGTGGAACAGGCCTGATCTTCAGTCGAGGGACTTGTCGCGTCAACCTCTCTGGGACCCACAGTGGTTTTCGTCCCGGTTCCTGCGGAAAAACACAAACCGCGCCTCGGTTCCAGCTAACCACCGGATCCGGGCCCATCCATTGTCATGCCATAGATAACCGCGCCTTTGAAGGCAGGCCTTGGCTTACTCCCCCTTTTTATTTTTTATTTTTTATTTTTTTTTTATTTTTGGTCTTTTTCGTTTTTTTTTTTTTTTTTTTTTTGGCGGGCCACCAAATGTCGGGGTCGCTCCCGGCCGGCAGGAAAGACACACGACAAAGTCTGGCGGTGTGCAACCTTGCCTTTATTTGTCTCCGCGTGGGCCCTGCGAGGCCTCCGCTCTGTCACCAGCCCTTTCTCGCCGGTGGACTTTCTCTATCTCTCTCTGTGCTTCCTCTGTGCTTCCTCTGTGCTTCTCCCTTGTGGCGGGAGAGGCATTTACTTTTATAGGGTAACAGTGGCCAATCAGTTCAAAGCGCGCGATGCGGGCTGATTGGCTAACATCAGTTGTTGCTAGGCAGACTATCTTACAGAGCGGGTTGTTTAAGTTGCCAGCGCAATCAGGGGGCAGGAAGCAGGCGCCAACTTGACTCACTCGATGGGAGGGGCAATCTAGCTCAGGCTCCGCTCCCACCCACAGGCCCTACGTCCGCCAAGTAAGGCGACCAGTGTCGGCCGCGGCTCCCAACATAAAAGTGCCCCATCCTGGGTGTCAGTGCCACCTACCAGAGGGCTTGCAGCCTGGGTAAAATGTAAGGGTCAGAAGAGGCTTGTGGCTTCTTGCTTGCTGCTTCACTCTCCACTACTTGCAGCCCTCTGTCCACCATGAGCTGTTTCTCCTCGGCAATATCTCCCTGCCTTGGAGCCAGTTGATCCTGGACAGAAACCTCCACAAACTGTGAGCCAAATCAGCCTTTCCTCCTTTCAGTTTGGGTGTCAGGTATTTTCGTCTCAGCAATAAGTAACCAAGACGCACGATGATGCAGCAGCATTGTGTTTTCATGAGCCCGCCTTTAAGTAGGACAGCCCCTGGCAGCAGCGTCCACTATTTCCATTCACACAAAGACACTCAGGAAAGAAGCCCTCCACAGCTGCTGCAGAGAGTGGCAGGTGTGACGGGTGAGTTTGAAGTGAAGGGAAGTAATCGGGGGGATTCATGGCAATGTAAATTTTACCATAAAAAATTTTTAATTTTTTTTAAATCGGTACCAGGGATCGAATTCACGACTGTGTGCTTGTAAGGCCGGCGCTTATGCCACTGAGCTAAATCCCCAGCCCCTAAAGTTTTTGAATTTCAACATTCACGTATATCTGGATGGCCCCAGGGATTCCATGATTACACACAGTAAAGGGGAAGGGCAGATCATCGGCCCTTAAACATACTGGACATTTGGACCCAAGAGGCCACAAGGCGCCTGGTAGAGAGGAGTCCCAGCACAGAGGCTGCTGCCAGGAAGAGAGAGGCTGGGGCCCCCCTGTCTCATGGATGGGAAGAATAGAGGGCAAGACCTCCTAAGAGGCCAAAGAGGTGACTGATGGGCAGGAGATGAGGATTTTCCTTCTCTTCCTTAAAGCAACAACAGAGCCACCGTTCTTAGCTGGCCACAAGTCTTCCAATAGAAACTCAAAGTTCCATCTTTCTTGCAAAAAACATGGCCTGTATGACAGGCCTCAGTGGTTGGAGCAGGGGTGACGTGAACAATTTCCACACTGTAAAGGGCAAGGGCTCCTCCCCCATGTTAATCACAACTTGCATCGCCCAAGGCCCCATGCACAGGCCTGGTTGCATCTGGGCAGCTGCAGGCAGGTGGCAGAGCCCTGAAGAGGCCTCCTGGTTATTTTTAGGTGGTGGACACTGTCCTCTGCGGCCCTCTCTTTCACACTTGGGTCTTCTCCATCACACACCCCGCCAGCAAGAGCCATCACTGCCCACCAACCAGGCCCCTAAAAAGGCAGCCATGCAACCTTTCTGCATTCTAAGTGAATTCACTCCAGGTATCTGTCACAGTGCTGAACAGCTGGCTAACACACTCACCTTTCCCACGCCCACTGGTGGCTGAAACACAGATTCAGGGCAAGAAGCCATGTGTGACCAGCAGCCACACTCAGCCTCTTCAGGATGACAAAGCCACAGGAGATGGGAGGCTGGGTCTTCACACCACAGTCCCCTCACTGCAGCCCACCAGGTTACACCGAACTGCCACTTCCGAGCCTCTGCTGTGACAGTTTGGGCCTCCCCACTGCAGAGAATGAATCTGCAACGCAGGCTTGGAGATATTCCTCACAGTTCATCCTCCAGAGAACCAGGGTACAAAGGGAGGGCCACGCTGGGGTGGGGGCATTTGACACTGATCCCAAATATAAGCATGGGCAGCGCCCAGGGACACTGTGCTCAGAGTCATAGCGCGGAACCACAGCTGGGAAGCTTCCCACACCTGCCACTCAGAGCAGCAGGAATCTGCCAGCCACATCCTGCAATGCTTCTCCCACAGGGCTCAAATACACGCAACCCACGGGGACCAAGGAACGAGCCTCAGCAGCCCGGGACGGAGCTCAGGGGGCTCATGTACACCACGCAAGGTCCTGGTCCCCAACCTCAGGACCCAAAGGTAAAGAAGTCCATGGGCTGTGCGGTGCTGTCACTGTGCTCCACAGACACTGCGTCACACACGCTGTCCTGAGTTGCCGTGTGAGATTTTAAAGATGACTTTGACTCTGCTAAGCGCCATGGTCCACTCTGACTCTAGAACCAGCCTGGAGTGACGTGTGACTCCCTGAACGTCCCGGAGGGCCATCTGCTGAGTGCTCACACTACCCGGATAGGCCGGCGGGTACCAGGATTGTAGTCTGACAGGCTGAGTTTTCATGTTTCTATGGAGTGTAGGAGGAAGAAAACCAGGTGTCACCAAGGTGAACTGCCAATTTCACACTGTGGTCTCATCCGATCTGGGCAGGGAAAATGTGGCTTCTGCTCACACCCAGCCGGGCTGACCCCAGGCTCAGGCTGCTACTGCATCTCGGGTCATGGGACAGCAGCTGGTCCAGTCACTTCCTAACTCTGGCCCAGGACACCTGAAGAGTTCGCAGGGAACGAGCCCGGGCCTGGAGGGCATCCTGCAAGGCACCAATCACCACGTGTGTTTTTAGTACATTCAATTCTTGCATATCTTAAAAGGAGGCCAGGGGTGTGGGTGGGGACACAGCTGCTGGATGCCGCTCCCTCTGCAAGGCCTGCCCAGCCTGGCCACAGCCAATCATGCTCCAAGGGCCAAACACAAGGCCTTGTGACATTGGCTGAGGAAGCCGGGTGGGTGGCACAGATCTAGGCGGGCAGGTCCCGGCTCCCACATGCCACTCATGACAGTTTCAAAGGAAGAAGCCAAACTTAAATCTGGAAGGATTTTTACTAGGGTCACATGAGTCCACACTGGCATAGACTGGTTATTTCCCCAAACTGTTTCTCTGGGGTCTTTGTGCAAACACCAGGCCTCATTCAAACATCCGAAGCTCTGACAGCCCTGGTTCGCTGGCTCAATCCAGTCTCCTCAAATACTTAAGACACAACAATCCCGAGAACAGCTTGCTTTGAGATATTTATGGAAAAGATCAACTGGATGAAATATCAGAAGACCAAGGCCCAGCTCCAACTCTGCCACGGGCTAGAGAAGTCAACTGTATGCCATCGATCCCATTTCATCCCTTCAGACACACTCTGGGGAGCGGTGGTATCAGGTGAGTTCTGTTGCTGTAAAGAAACACCCGGAGCTGGAAACGGTATAAAGAAAAGAGGTTTCTTTAGCCTGAGGTTTGAAGGTTCACAGTCT
Organism: Cavia porcellus; assembly: GCF_034190915.1. Classification (NCBI taxonomy): domain Eukaryota; kingdom Metazoa; phylum Chordata; class Mammalia; order Rodentia; family Caviidae; genus Cavia; species Cavia porcellus. The sequence goes on from NW_026947484.1 coordinate 164,215,113, forward strand.
AAGCTGCACAGGCAGGGCTTGCACAGGCAGGGCTCTGGAGAAGCCCCTTGGCTGCGTCCCCTCCTGGCGGAGGGCATCGTGGTAGGTGGGGAGACAGGAAGCCACTAGGCCCCGCCTCCTCCTGGCCACACAGGAGCCACGCTGCCATTCACAGCACTCGTGAAGAGGAGGAAGAAGGCAATGTTTCCAGTGTGAAACAGCAATATTCGCGCACCTGCTGACCCACTGCTTAGCTGGCAGATCTGATGTTTCAGAGCCGTCCTTCTCCGGTAACCGGACAGGCCCACCTCATGGGCCAGGGCAGGCAGTCTTCTCCTCTTAGTAGCCTTACAGGGCTGCCCCAGAGTGGTCTCCCCTTGTGGACATCGGAAGTCTCCCGACATCCCCACCTGCCTCCCCTCCCGGAGCCCGGGTCACCATCGACTTTCCCCTCAGCAGCCCTGTGAGCGCGGCTCCAAAGTCACAGAGCGACGGGGTGTGTGCAGTCCGAGGGGACAGCTCAGGGGCAGAGCCCTCACCTGGCATCTGTGAGGCCTCGGGCTCGATCTCTAGCCTGCAAAACTCTCCTGAAGACTTTCCAGTGGTTGAAGGGGCTGAGGTTACAGCACTGAGGCATAAGGGATACTTCAAACGGAAAGCCTGTGAGAGCAGGCTGTTCCCAGGCCACCTTACCTCAACAGCAGAACTTCCCAAGAACTCAATAGTCACAGGTTCCCTTCCCCAGCCATCTCCACCCAGGAGCCTCCGCGGTCACAGTCACAAAACCAGCGCACCACTCACCTCCTCTCCTAAGGGCCATTTAGGGTTCCTAAAAATCATGTTTCCTTTCAAGTGCTCTCCTTGCCTTCCCCTATCCTAATATCTTCATTTTAAATTTATTAGTATATAGTAATCATAAAGAAAAATATAGTATTCCTATGTATTATGTAATACACATTACATAACCTCAAGTATGTAATATAATTATATAATCTTAAAGCTGCCATATAATAACGTTAAAATGATTATTTTGATTATTAAGCCACAACTTACAACAGACTTCGGTCATTTCCCTATGAGCCTCTGCAGATGTCTATGTTACTAATCTGTCTTCCACCCATTTAATTTGCAGGTCCCCAAACATGTAACCAAAAGGGGCAGGATAAAGGCTTTCTCTTAAGAACCCAAGAGGGCAGGAATTCACTGCTAAGTGTCAGATCAGTGCTGATCACACTTTTTATAACCCCGAGGCAAATCTGCAAGAAATACCGCTGTGCATCTGTTAGGATCCGTGACACACTGGGCCCCTTCACATGATAAAGAATTTTACCACCTCTGTCCACTGGGCTCTGCTACTTGGTGTATGTGTCCCCTGGTCTGCGTATCGCTCCCTCTCCCTGTCCTCTCCTGGAAGGTCTCGAGCTCCCTGCTGTGTTCCTGCAAGCTTTCCCAACTGCACAGGGGCCAGGAATATAGCTCTAGCAAGGGCAAGGTCGTGAGTTTGATTCCTGGTGTGTGTGTATGCACATTATCTCCAATTCCTCAAAATGAACATCACTGTTATGCATATACTAATTGAACAATAAAAGGATAAATTGCCCCCCCCCCCAGTATTGTAAATCAATCTTTAGCACTGAGGTAAAAAGCTCTTGCAAAGTAAAGGAAACAATCACCAACCACTGCAGGGAGAAGAGCGGCCCACCCAAAATGCTTGGGCTTCTGACTTTTCTTCTGAGCACCTGTCATCATCTGACAGCTGCATTTATCATCCTCCTCCCTCAGCTCCAGCCCCTGGTCCTGTTCCCTGTACTGCTCTGCCCCGAGCCCCGAAAATAGCACATGGTGGGCACCCAGGAAGCACCAACCAGGTGAACCACACCTCCCAAGGCAACCCAGCTCTCCTCCTGGAGAACCCTGTTTACCAAAAAGTAGCTTCAGTTTGAACAGGGAGTGAGGGCACATCTCAGTCTTTAACATGTTTGTGGGTCTGAGGCCAGCCTGGTTACACTGTGAGTTCGAGGCCAGCCTGTACTGCACAGTGAGACCCTGTCACTAAACAAACAAAAGAGCCACTCTCCCGCTGTGGGTGAGGGTCTCAAAAGGCCTCTGGGTGGTCTGAGAACGGGAGGTTCCTTTCGGCCATTCAAGGCTCACTCTGGGGTCGGAAGCACCCCCTCTAAGCGGGTATTGGTCAGGGCAGGGCCTTACCCCAGGAGGCTTCAACAATGCTCCCCACTTCCTAAGGGGTTCAGGGGTAGAATTCTAAGGGTCCCTGAATGTGAACAACAAAACCAACATTTTCACTTCCACTAACCCTCCTGGACTCAGCTCCCCCGTTATAAGTACAAGCAGCAAAGCACATCCTTATTAGTTCATTTCTACTCCTTGGTCATCGGGAAAGCTGGTGCTGAATCGCCCGAGGTGAAGGATCAGCTCCAGGGTCCTAGACGTTCATCACCACGCAGTGACCAGGGGGCAGGGTCATTTCACATAGCAAGAGAAAAGGACACGCATATCTCACTGTATCACAAATGTGATTTTTAAAAATACTTCAATAATTGCAATTCAGCACAACCTGTTTTACTGTAATCTGCATTTTCTTTTATTCACTTAAAATGAAATTATTCCAAAGGTGTCCTCAGATTCACAAAGATGAGCTGAGGAGGGTGTGACAGAGAACTCGGGAATGAAGAGAAGGTGGTCACTCGCTGGGTGTTTATGCTGCCTTGCTTTGGATGGGGTAATCTGTCCTTCAAACGTCCATACCCTGTGTGAGTCCCACTGCTCACTGGAGACCTTGGCCCTGATAGGTGCTTTGGGGACCCCAGGTCCTTGGACTCACGGAGTTTGTGACCCCCTTCTTAGCTGGGGCCGGTGAGGGTGGGTAGAGGTGGGGATAGCACTGAGGTCTACTGGGCTAAATACTCACATCAGCTGTCCCAACTCTGCTCTTACTCATCTGTCATTGCAAAGGCTTTCAGGGGATGGGAGAGGTTGGAGACTTCCAGGGTTCCCTCCCAGGGCCTCACAGGGCAGGGACGGTCATTCCTGACACAGCCAGCACCCGCCTGAGCTGTCCCACTGGTCCTGAGATATAGTTCCACACATCCCCTCCATGGCCGGACAGATGGATGGACAGACCACCCTCCCTGGGCCTTCCCACCCATCACAGCAGCACAAGCCTGGGCCACCATCTTGTCCTTCTGCCGGCCCTTCTGCCCATCTTTCCTAATGGCAAGGAAGCTCTGACCCCGAGTGCAGTGTGTGACTCAGAACAAGCAGGTGACAAGTATCTGCTAAGCGTGTACTTAGGCCCCCAGCTCCACACGCTGGTCAGAAGTGAGACACCATGGGCATACCGGTGACTCAACTCAGGACCTGGCAAGAGGCCTGGGTGCACTCCACTGCCTCCCGTCTACAGGACAACATCGGCGGGTTCAACCAACCAACTGCGAATGTCCAGAAAATTAAGAATGGTAATAGAAACCATAAAAAAAAATTCAACAAAAGCACCCAAGAGTGAGCATTTGCATAGCACTTACATTGCACGCAGTGTCACAAAACTTATGGAGGTAGTGAGTACATACACACATACACACAAACACAGGTCAGGGTGACAGGAAGGACTGGACATTCCCTGACACCAAGCCTCCACTCCACCCGCATGATACCATGCATGATGCCCAGGCAGAACACAGCAGCCCACTACAGGTCCCCACTGGGGACTTGTGACATGTGAGCAGACAGTGTGACCGTCACATGGCAAATCTGCTAGCCACTTGCCTAGGCTTGGGTGAAACTTACAATCCTCCTGCCTCACCCTCCCAGGGTTCTGGGACTACCAGTGTAAGACATCATGCTAGAACCATGCATTTTATATGCCCTATATCACTGGCAAGTTGGGCCATCACAACTTTGGCATGCCACTACAGAGGCATGTAGAGTTTTGTATCAAATAGGAACTTCTGAGGGCTGGCACTTGCATGTGTTCTTCCAAGCCAGGACAGCTGAAGCTCTTGTGAATTAATTCCTCTCAGTAAGCCAGGTAGCTGGGAAAGTTTCCTAAAAGCATCTGTGGAAAGGAGCTCCCAGGCAAGGGTGAAGAAGGCAGAGAGACTGATTCCAACTGGGTGAGCACAACCTGCACAGGAAACTGGGGACAGTGGCCTTGGGAACAGCACAGGAGGTCGCAAGCGGTTGGAAGGACTGGACACACATGAGCAGAATCAGGAACCACCAAGCAGGGCAAGGTTGAGGCTGGTAAACAGTGCAAAGTCTGCAGCACCAAGCACAGCAGAAAGGTCACGGCCAGGCCCGACAGTGTTCCTGGGTTTAGCAATCAGCTGCCTTGGCAGGGGCACTCTATCCGGGGCACAGGAGGCAGGGCTCTATGGCTGGAAAGTGGGCGCACAGCGCGTGGGCAGCAGCTCCAAGGAGAAGAGCTGCAGGAGCATTCAGCTACTACTGTGATCTCTCCTCCTCCCTTCGGACCCGACACACCCACTCTGCTGTAAGCACCTGAGGGACAAGTCTCATGTACTACAGCCACGTCCTCCAATAATGACCTGGAGCCTGCACCCTAGGAAGCAACAAGCCACAGCATCTATCGCGCAAGCGCAGGCTCCGCTGGGACCCAGTAGCCTCTGTTCTGCTTGCACGGAAACCTGCAGTTGTCCGAACACAGGCGGAGGAAGGAGACAAACCCAAACTTTCCTCCTTAACCGATACAGAGCACAGTTTAGAGTCTGGGAACCAGAAGCCAGAGGCATCGGACTCCGAGTCCCTTCAGTCTCTGAAGCTGCTCAGTTCTGGGACTCATAGGTCTGCCCTGATTCTCAGCGCTGCCCTCAGATTCCTGGAAAAGACTGATTTATTTCCGAGCTGGGATGGAACCTAGGGCCTGGCGCCCCCGATCCACACCAGCTCTGGCCCCTCTGCACCTGCTTTGGCCTGGTGTCCTCACCGGCCACCACCGCCCATAATAGCATCTGCTTGGCAGGGCTACCAGGAGAAAGGGAACACCGGGGCACCGCTCAGGCGCCGTGGGGGGCCAAGGCCTGCTGTAGGGAAACTTAAAGAGGAGATAGATACAAGCCGGCCTTGTTTTTACAACTTAGAAAGGAAGGTCGTTCTTTGGGGCTCCTTAGAAAATGTTTTCTAAGAGCAAGCGACTCATCACCCCATGCATCAATTTTACAGATCCACACTTTCCTCCGCGGGGGTTTCCGCCAACGACCTTGTTCGGTTTGCCTCTGCACAGGGTCCCGCCCGCGAAGAAAAGCCGTTCACGCGGCCCGGTGGGGGGCGGGGCCGGTGTTGCATTCGTTTCCAGGCCCTCTGGGCTTGCACAAGACGCTCTTGGGTTGTGTTTCCGAGTTCCCCGGACTCGGGTCCCGCTGGTTGCAGGGAAGCCAGGGCACACATACGGGCCTGTGCGCTGGGGAGCCTGCAGCCGGCACGCACCAGGCCAAACTGGGCCTGCTTCCCCGCGGGTCCGGCGCCGCCGTGACCCCCGTGACCTTTCCTGGCCCGGCGGAGGCTGCGAGCGAACCCAGGCGCGCAGGCGACAGCCAAGGTCGGGGCTGCGGGGCCACGGCCCGGGAGGGGCGCAACCTGTTTCGCCCCGGGCGCCCAGTGAGCTCTGGCGGCAGCAATCGCGTCCCCACGCCGCCACCCCGAGCGCGCAGCGTGACTGGGGACACGCGCGGAAGTGGCCGCCTTGCCTCGCCCCGCCCCGCCCCGCCGCGTCCCGCCCGCGTCCTCACCCCGTTGGCGGCCGCAATGCGCGCGATGAGCTGGATGGCCTCGGCCATGTAGAAGCGGCCGTCGCCGCCCACCACTAGCGTGGCCTCGGGCCGCAGCGCGGGCTCCACGGTGGCCAGGATGCTCTGGATGAAGTTTTCGGCATAGTGAGCGCGGCTCTGGAACACCTGCACGCGCTTGCGCAGCCCGCTGGTGCCCGGCTTCTGGTCAGGGTAGGCCTGCGTCTTCACCGTCTCGATCCGCACCATGGTGCCGGACGACGCGCCGGGCCGGGGACGCTGCGGGGCGCGGCGGGGCGCGGCCTCCTTAAAGCCGGGCGCGGGGCCACCCCGCCGTTCAGGGGCGGAGCCGCGGACCCCGCAGGCCAATGCCAGGCCTCCGCCCGGCCGGGCAGCTTGCAAAGGGTGGGCGCCCAGCGAGCGGGCACGGCCGCCGGGCCTTCCTGGGGGCCGCCCCTGGTGACCGCGCACGGCCTCCCGGAAACCAGAGCTGGAGGTAGAACTGCGGCCGCGCAGGGCCGCGGCTCCTCCTCCTGGCCTCTCCCCGGGGTCGGGGCACCCCAGTGTGGAAAGGATCCGAAGTGCAGAGCTTCCAGCCTCAACGCGGGCTGTATTTTTCCGATTTTATACTTAAAAAACTGAAAGCCAGGCACGCGCAAGGGGCCACCTGGGGGCCCGAGCCTGACTGGGAGCAGAGCGGGCTGCCTGACCTTGGTAGGAGCCAAAACCAGGTGCGGGAGACACTGGGGCTGGGCTCATAACAAGGGCAGGATGGGCCGAAGGGATCACAGAAAAGGGTCACAGAGGAGTATCACAGCCAGTAGAGGGGGTTTGAAGATTAAGAAGAGAAAAGTAGAAATTGTCACTCTTCAGGTTTAGCAACTCACTTGATTAGGCTGGGAAATGTGTCGTTTTGGCAAAGTGGAAGCACACTTTTACCAGGTGGTGGGGTCTGGGAAAAGCTAGTTAACATCCGTGGTCACTTGTTTCTTTACCCTAAAACGAACATAAACCTCTCCTAAGGAATTCCGAAAGAATCAGTGGGCTCCTGGGGTCAGCAGTGCTCCCTGCGTCGACGCACGGTATTACCTGGGATGCTTTTAAATGACCCATGCTGTAGCCTAAGCCAAAGGAGTCCAGTCAAGGTACCTACAACACAGGGCCCTTGGACTGTTAGCTCCCGGGTCTCAATCCCAAGCCAGAGTTCATCATTATCGCAGGAATCCTACTCATGCTTCCCCCGCATGTTCATGGTATGTTCCCACACAGCCATGGTCGAACATGGGAGGTGGTGTGGACAACCCTGTCCATAAAGTCCCTGTAAGTGAAAACTGGCAGTGCCATGGAACTGATTCAGGACCCTGACCTTTCCAGTTCATTCTGACTTTAGGGAGAAGCCAGAAGTCAAGAGCTGCCAAAACCAGTGAATAAGGTAGCTGAGGACACGGTGTCCCCAGGCTTTTACTAGCTGCCTTTCTGTGAGTGGGTACTCGGCAGCAGCGTTCATTGTGCTTCTGATCACACTCGAGGAGAGGACTGCAGAGCTGCCACAGAAAGTGGAGAAGGATGGGATGCATGTGTTGGAAGTGAGGGTGCGTGTCCTATGTGATCACTTTTATTTCTGGCCACCTGTCATGGGGGCTGTCAGAGTGTGAATCAGAGGCTCAGTCACCGAAGGGAGCCAGGGATGATGCCTGGGGGCAGTGGTGTGGCATTGAGAGTTGGAAGCATGAGTCCTAGTTGGCCGAGTGGGTGGCCTGGTCATGTGGTCTGCTGGACAGTGGCAGGCACTGGGGTCTCTGCAAGGGGTGGTGCCCTCACAATGAATGCCATCATTATGCCCTGAAACATGTACAGTAAAAATGTTTTTAAAAATCACATGTAAAAAAAAGTATTGGCATCTTTAACAGTGATGAGCAATTGAAAGGATATCTTTTAAATGGTGGCAAAGCGTGCATAGCATAAAATACATTGCTTTTAACCATTTTAAGTGTACCTTCATTAGGTCTGTTCCCACCATCGTGCCACCTTCCCCACCGTCCCTCTCAATGATGACAAGGATGAAGCTGCCTTACCCTGCTGCAAGTTGAACCCAGGTCTCCTCACTCCAGCTCAGGCCCGCCGAGGGCTAAACCCTCCACCCCTCCTGAATGCTTTCTTTCACCACCTCACACTGAGCTTCTGTGGCCACCAAGTCCCAGCTCTCCATGTCCCTTCCTCCCCGATCCAGGAAACCACTGTTCTTTCTGCCTCTTTGAATCTGACCATTTCACCTAACTGAGATCTTATGTTTGTCCTCTGTGCCCAGTTCAGTTCAGCTGGCTAACACCTTCATGGTTAATCCCGGTAACCATGTTTGCGGAAGTTTAAGAGGTTTCAGTGGAGGAATACTCTGATCATACCAGCACTTTCCAGAAAACACTGAGCAGCTGAAGGGAAACCAGGCAGCCCCGTCAAAGACCAAGGTTCCTTGCACCAGGCTGGGGGCGATGGAAAGACTGAGTGAGCAGGCTGGAGATGTTTCTAGAAAGTAGTGTTGGCAAGACATGGTAAGATGCGTCGGGCAAGTGAAAAGCAGTGTCTCGGCCTGGCCGCCTGGGACTGGAGGATTGCAGGCATGGAGCCGGGAGGGATGCGCTGGACCACGATGTTGGCTGTGGGCCTGCAAAGGGGGATGTATCTTCCATGCACCGGAGGGGTGATGCAGGATAACTGTGTTGGGTATATGGATTAGAGGTTAGGAGCCAGGTTTGGTCAAGGGATGAATTTATAACTTGCTCACAGACAGACTGTATCTGAAGATGTTGGGGTGGATGAGAGTCCCCAGAAAAAAGAATAAAGAGCACAGGAAGAGGAAAAGGCCCGGCCCTGGGTTCTAAGAACCCCCAGTGTTCAAAGGCCTGTCTTTGAACGATACTTAGAATCCCCGCCAGGCAGGAGGAAGAGCTAGGTGCTTCTGCTATATGCCATCCATTAACAACCCAAGCTCTGAACATCACGTTACACTGAAAGGCAAGGGAAATCGAACTCTTGAGAAAAATCTCTAAAGCACTCCTTTAGAGCAGGCCTAAAGCTCTGGATTTTGGTTAGTTTTCTCAGTCAAGGAACAAGCAGTTCTTAATCTCTCTGCCCTTGCGTGCAAATGTAGATAAACGGGACAGGGGTAAATCCCAGCTAGATAATGTATGTGACTCGGCCAAACCACATTTCCTAGTGCAACGGTCATTACAGAAGGCTTCACCTTCACTCTTCACGAATCATCGCCTGCCTTCAGTTGTAATGGCCTAAAGAAAGGTGTTTGCCATGATTATCAATCTTCAGTAACCTCAGCAATAGGAAGTAGTATGCATATGAGATTTATAGCGGACAGAGGTATATGGAATTCATAATGCACACTGTGAAATGGGGCTATGGGGAGGTGTTAGCCCTTTCACATTTGCTAATTACCTGACTCACACGGAGACTGACTGTCAAAACAAGCAGCACAGAACAGGAATTCCTTCATGACTGGCACACAAGCCTGAAAAGCACTCCTGTGGTATATGGTAAAGGAACAATCACATTATCATTAAAAACAAAACACAACTCCGCGTTTGTGCAAATGTACCTGCCCATACTGAGTGTTCGCTGAGTCTCCTTTATTGAGGAACACTGGGGTTATCTCCAGTTTAAGATTAGATGACCCCCCAAGCCCCACCTCTACTAGGCTTCAAAGGCAGTCCTTTAATTTGAGAGAACTTGCCTATTGAAATTTGCTAAGGTGACTCATTCCTACCTATAGGAGAACTAGGAAACCATTCACCATTTTTATCTGTAAGCTGTTCAGTCACTTAAAACTTTTATTTGATTGTTTTATTGGTTCCAAGGATCGAACTCATGACTGTGAGCTTGCAAGGCAGGCACTTATGCCGCTAAGCTAAATCCCCAGCCCCAAAACTTTTATTTGAATAGAAGTCAATGACTATTTGGAGACCATAATTCTGAAATTTAAGTTTGTTCCTGTCCCAAAAAGGTCACAGTTTCTGAACTTGTGTTTCAGTATCATGAGTCCACATGTGGAAAGCACTGACGTATGATAAATTAGACTCTCCCACAGAATTCACTTTTGGAATCTGGAAATCAGTCTGAGTTAATTATATGAATATTTGATATGCAAATGTTAATATTTTAGATGGCAAAAGATAAGATTTTTAAAAATACAGATTGTAAAGAACATTTTTCAAGAGATAATGAATGTCTTCATTATCTCATTTCACCAGTATTCCTGATTCCTTGTTAAATGCTGTGGTAAATTAAGTTAATTTACCCGAGAACCTGTTACCTTACACGACAAACGCGACCAGCAGATAGAATCAGATAAAGGATTTAGGGGTGGGGAGATTGTCCCGGGTGAGCTGAGTGGGCTCCAGATGCTAGCCTGAGTCTGCTTGGGACAGAGGAGCCATGTGTGGGCAGCCTGTGTAGGGAAGGTCCTGGCTGTGGGGACAGGGTCAGTGCAGCAGTCATCAACCAGGGAATGCTGCAGCCCCTAGCCGGGAAGAGGCCAAGCAGGCAGCCTCCTTTAGGGCCTCCCAAAAGCAAAGTGGTAAATCCTTTCTAAAGAGGTCAAGCATACACTTGTCATGTGGCCCAGCAATCCCATCTGCTACACGTTCACATAAAGACTTGTACGTCATTGTTTACAGCAGCTCTATTAGTAACTCTCAGAAATTAGCAGCACCCCAGCAGATGAACAAGTAGCAAATGGTGATACAACCAGATGATAAAATACTACTGAGCAATGAAGAGGACCAACTACCAGATACACACAGCTTGGTGAATCTTAGATCATTATGTTAAGTGAAAGAATTCAAAGGTTACTGTCACTTGACCCAACCCACCGGATTGTTGAACTTGCATTAATAACAGGGCATGGGAACACTAGGAAATACCCTTATGAATCTCTTGTAGTCCAAATACTCCTTCCCTCCTCTATAGAGTACTGGTCCAATTTCCCCTTGGCAGTCTGAGTCAGTCACTTAGGTAACACCATAGCTCCATTTTCACCTTGTTAACGAAAGGGCATAAGGAGCCCAGAATGACCAGGGAGAAGCCTTAGTTCAATGGAATCATTGTTGTGCTTCCTGGCATGAGCTGTCCCCGCTCTGGAACTAAGATTTCTAGGTCAGTAAAGCACAAGACCGTGAGAACAGGCAGCAAAAAATTGGTTAGGGAGCCACTTAGGGGTAGTGGTGAGTGGCCCCATTCCCACTGCCACTCCTAGATTCCTGGACCTGTGAATCCTGGGGTGGGGAGACACAGTACTATGTAGTAGACAGTGATTCAGAACATATTCTGCTTCTCGGGGAACCTTGCCCCAGCCCTGAAAGCTACTGCCACCCGATGGAGCCTGTAATTCCATTTTCAAAAGGCAATTCCACCATTTTATCAACCCGGCAGCTTTGGGGTGGGGTGAAACCTGGTAAGTTCAGTGAATTCTGGGAGCGAGAGCCCACTGCCTCACTTCTTTGTCTGAAAAATGTGCTCCTTGGTCAAGGGCAGTGCTGTGTGGAATTCCATGCAGGTGGCTGAGGCATTCCTTCTGTCCATGGAGAACAGTTTCTGCAGAAGCATATGTGCAGGGAAGGCAAATTCATACCCAGATAAGTACCTGTTCCTGTAAGGGCAAAGCACTGCCCTTTCTCTGATGGAAGTGGCCCAGTAGAATCAGCTCGATCCCGAGTTGCAACCTGGGGACTCTGTGTTGGCCTCTGCTGCTTGCAGGTCAGACACTCAGCAGGGGTTGTAACCAGACAGCCTTGGCGATGGGAGTCCATGTCAATGAGCCCATGCATAACCTCCATCCTGCCACCATGACCACTCTGTTTATGAGCCCACTGGGCAGTGACAACAGTGGCTAAAGAAAGAGGTTGACTGCTATCTACGAATGGGTCGTTATCCATTGGACTGTTAAAGTCCCCTTCTCCTGAGGTCAGTCACCTATTGGCTCGATCACATCTACACTGTTTTCATTTAATGAAGGGTCGTTGCCGTGCATGTCTGACCTAATGACTTGGTTAATCAGATGGTACCCAGATCATGATGGGCAGCTCAGGTCGCATGGTGACCTGGTGTCCCATGGTCAAGTGTTCAGTTCCCACCAAGGCCTCTCAGGCCAGGAGCCATTTTTTACAAGGAGAGTAGTTATCTACAGATAACGGCAGAAGCTTGCTCCAAAATCCCAAAGGCCTCTGCTACAATCCATGGAGAGAGCTTCCAGAGACGCCAAGCAGCGTCCCTGCCTGCCGCTGACATCTCCAGTCCCACTGTTCCAGGGGCAGAGCTGACTGCACAGCAGCCTGGCCCTGATGCACAACCTTCTCTGGATCTGGAACCCAAGGAAAAACAGCAGTTTCCTAGTTGCTCAGTGAATAGACCAGAGTAACACATATGTAGTGAGGAAGAACTGGGAGCTAGGAGTGTGTGCCTGTTTGTGTATGTATTGGGGTGGGCAGAATGAACTTGGGAGAGGGAGCATGAGGGGTGTCTGCTGAGGGACCAGTTCTGCATTCTGACCGTGCTGCATGTGTGCTAAATTGCTTTACTTGCTGTTTTCCTCAAATCATTACATAGTTTCCCGCCCCCCCCCCCTAGAAATGACTAAGCAGGCTGAATAGTGCAGACAGGCTTCCCACACTATGTGAAGCACGCGTGTCTGTGCATCCCTGCACTTGTGGGGAGGGAAGGAGGGGGAAGTGGGGAGTCAGAGTCCGTACTTCTTAAGATCCCAGTGAGAAATGGGTTTTATGGTTCCTATCAAGAAGGGTAAGAGTACCTGGGAACGCAGAGAACAAATCGCCCGAGCAGTCTTAGACGTCATAAAGGACTTAGCACAGTGCTGAACAGCACTATCACCTTCCCCAGTAAGAATATAATACACTTGAGCCGGGCGTGGTGGCTCACGCTGTAATCCCAGCACTCAGGAGGCTGAGGTGGGAGGATCATTGCGAGTTCGAGACCAGCCTGGGCTACAAAGTGAGCTCAAGGCCAGCCTGAACTGAATAGGGAGACCATGTCTCAAAAAAAAGACAAAAAAAAAAAAAAAACAAAAACCACTCACCCTCTGGTGGCCAAAATCAGAACTACATGGCCACTCTCCTGGGTTACACCCATGATATTACTGCTTCTATTTAACCTACACCAAAAACAGATCTAAAGAGACAACTGTTTTTCTTTCAAGAATAATTTTTTTTATTTTTTTTTGTCTTTTTCTTTTTTTTATCAGTACCAGTGATCGAACCCACGACTGCCTGCTTGCAAGGCAGGCGCTTATGCCGCTGAGCTAAATCCCCAGCCCCAAGAATAATTTTTTAATTAAAACAAAAATGTCACCCATTCAGGAAAACACAGGTATGAATAAGCAAGGATAACTTTAAAAAGCTTTTTATTTTATGGGGACATTAGATATGCATAATGATAATGTTCGTCTTAGGTAGTTTGTACCTGTACAGGAAATAGCTTGCTGCTGCTTTTTTCTCATTTCACTCTCCTGGGCTCCCATTTTTATTTACAAAAGCTTTGTTTTCATGTTTTCTTTCTATTTCTTGTTTCTTCTTTCTCCCCATCCCCCACCCTGTTCCCTTCTTATTTGAACGCTCTCTCCCCATTTCCCAATGCCCCTTACTCATTTTGGTTTCTCACACCAGAGAAGCCATGCAATATTTGAACGTGGCAACAGTTTTGAAAGAAAACAGGTCACTGCAGTATACCATAGAAAATCCACAGAGATTAAACACAGTCATTTAAGATTTGATTATGGCATATTGTACACTTGTTACTCTAGTTTCAAAATATGAGAATGGAAAATTTTAGGGTCACAGGAATTACAGTGATAATGTAATTATCCTCTAGTTAAATCTGCCTGTTAAGTAGTAAAAAACAATTCCTAAAAATTAATTGTTATGATTTAATCTGTTTAACACATTATGTTTTAATCTTTAATGAAATGAAAGAGTCTGGATTAATGGAACTGAAGGGCAGTGAGGGTTTTTCCTACCCTTCTGATTCTTACTTTATGAATGCTGTGAAACATTACTAGAAGTTCCCACTGCGACGGGAGTACATGTCTGCTCTCCTATGTGACCGTCACTCTGATGTGCACCGGGTATCTGGGGCACTGCAGGAGGCCCATGCTGGGGGGACAGGGGCAGCTCTGTGCGAGGCCGGCAGCATGGGAATAGAGCAATCTCCATGCAGAGGGCGGCAGTGCCATGGGGCCTCCTGTCTTGGCCACCAGAGTAGCCAAGAGAGAAGTCTTGCAAAAGGGCCTTGTGGAGCCAGGAGGGAAGGGGGAAGAGGCCCTTTATCTGCAAGAAGTAAGCAGCAAGGGGCTGGAGGGGGAAGCACTGTTGCTACTGAAATAAATACAGGTGCAAGAAACCGTGCTGGGCATGGCCAGCGGAGAGAAGAAAATCTGAAGGCTCCATTGTCCCAGTGGGCCATAGTGTCCCGCTCTGGGGACAGGACCTGACTTCCACGTCCAGCAGAACAAGGGTGGCCCTGATGTCTGTGTGACAGGACTGAACACAGCAGCAGCCAGGGACGTGTGGTGCAGGCAGGAGCAAGCACACAGATGGAGGAGAGCATTCTCTGGAGGCAGAGCAGCAGCTGGGACTTGGCCAGCACTGAAGGACAGGCCAGAGACAGGACCAGGAACACTGTGGGCACAGTGGGGACAGGAGAGATCACACACGGGCCTCTCTCCACGAGCTGGGTGCTTATGTGTTGTAGTTTTCTTATTCTGGTTTTATACACTCATTTTATTTAGTCTCTCGGCTAGCAGGGCTGGGGCTTATAGCTCGGCCCTGCGCCTGGGAGAGTAACCTGGCGGACCACCCTGGAAGGGTGCCTTCCGATGCCTTAGGCTACTGGATGTGGTTATGGACCCTGTTACGGTTAGTGTCTGGGTTTCCCCAAAGCCTCATGTGACTATGGGGGGCGGACCTGTCAAAGATGGCTGACTCTAGAGTTTGTGATTCACGGGCCAGTGCTAGGGTTGGGGGTGCAGCCTGCATGCAATGTAAAGGACAGAAGAAGTCTTCCCTCATGCTCCTCCCTTGCTGCTTTTGCCGTCTTCTGCCACCTTGAACTGTTGCCCCTCTACCATGCACCACCCTGCCATGGAGCCAGCCAGCATGGACTGAAACCTCCACAAGCTGGGTGCTAAATAAACCCTTCCTCCTTTAACTCTGGCTGTCGGGTATTTTGACACAGCAATGAGAGAGAAGTAACAAAGACAGATCTCTAAGACCTATGAGTCAAGCATTTCAGAACTTTTAAGTCTTCCGAGATATTCCAATACCACAGTATTCAAGTAATCTGTAAAAGGTCATTTACCTACAGGTCCAGAGCTAGAACCCAGCTGCTGGGCATTATGAATTAGACTCCTGTGGGTCTTCATTTTCTTGGAAGAAAGTTTAACTTAAAACAAAATATCTTTGTCTTTTCTACCCACAGAAAGGTTACTGTTAAATCCCCAAGTAATGGAAAGACACCACTAGGATTCTCTAAGGGCGTAGCAGTGGGGTTGCCAAGTTTTAGTGCCTGGTCATACTCCTCTTGAATCTCCAGGTTCCAGTGAGACTGTTCATGTCCACGACCACCAAATTGTAAAAAGGCCTTTACAATTTAGGGTAGGTACCTTTATTATATATTTTTACTATCACAGATAATTTCCCATAACTCAGCACCTGGTAAACAGAATACATGCACATTTGTTTGATTTATAAAGAATCTGGTGGTTAATATTTTCACATTTCCCCCCTATTTTCTCAGATACATGGTGTAAAGAGCTCAAGCTGCTTGATAACGGCCACAGATGTGGCTGTGAATAATCACCTTATTATCTGACTGCAAAAGAAAATTCCAGAAGTTGCTAGAACATTCCACAGACATCTAAATCAAGGGCCCTGCAACCAAGTGACACTTACACCACAGGCCATTTTGTACTGGCACAAAAATCCCATCCACACATGGTGCTCGTACTTCCAATACAACAGCCACCAATCTGTGACTGCACAGCACCCAACAGCTCAGTGCTACTCTTCACACCACACGCTGCTTCACTTCATGCTGTTCACATTTAGTTCCCATTACCTCAGATACAGTCAATCAAAAGGAGGCCACAGCAAACGGACACAAAATTTACAGAGTATTTCTATTATCATTAGGTTTTGACTTTATAACACAGAAACTAATTTCTTCAAGTTTTAATTTTATATGATTGGAAAATAAAATGGCTATTTTTTATAGTTATATTTTCTTTAAGTTTTATGAGTTAAGATAAATGAAAACCATATACAATTTTGAAGTTTACTGAATACTATTTTTTTTTTTTTTTTTTTAGTACTGGGGAATCAAACTCAGGACCTCATGCTTGCCAGGAAGGTGCTGTGCTGCTAAGCTAAAACCCTGGTCCTTGAATACTACTTTTAAGAGGATTATCTGTAATTTTCTTTTTACTTATTATCATAAACACAATATGCTTAAGTTTCCCACTAAGAAAGAAGGCCATACATATAAAAAAATTATTTATACTTTAATCATAAAGCATATAACCTGTAAGTGCATGTAAGTTAAATTAATAAGATACACTAGTTAAATTGCATAGCACATAGTTAATAAATAAACAGCAGACCAAACCTAAGGTGGTGACTCTTAGCGTGACAGCAGCCCTCCGAGTCAGCTGGATATGAGGGAATACACACAATGGTGCATCCACTCTTGGTGTTCATTCAGAGGCATTACATGTTGGCAAACCTGCATACAAAAACAGAAAGTTTTTACTTTTCTTTTACATGTTATTCCTGGGAAATTTCTAAGAGGCATCTCAGCCTTGTGTAAAGCATATCTATGTGGAACCAGGCGTGGTGGACTGTGCCTAGAGTCCCAGATACTCAGGAGCCTGAGGCAGGAGCATGGCGTGGGCCTACAGGCTTGAGACCACGGGCAGTAGAGCAAGATCCTACCTCAAAACAAAAACAAAAGCAGAGCCAAGTCCCCGTGCAGATGAAATCCGGTGCTTTTCGTCTTTAGGTCTGACAGGGACTGCGGGCTGAGTCCCACCCTGCCATCGTGGCTATTGGTCAGTGCAGGTGCAGACTGCACTCCTTTCTACTGAGTACTTCTTACCTGGACAAATAGAAAAGATTGCCTCTTCACCCTTGGAGCATTATCCTGCATATTAGGGTTTAAAGATAACACAGAGAAGGAGAGCTCAGCATGCATGTTTTTCCCTGTTCCTTCTCCCGGCTCTAGAGTCCAGCTTGGCCCTGATTTTGAATTTGGAGCTAACTCAGAAGCCAGAGTTCTTCACCACCAGAGCTACAGCTGCGTCTGGCTCTTGACTTAGCTGTTTATCTAAAACAGCTATTTCTTTCCCATGTCATCTTGGAACCTCTGAATAATGCAGACAAAAATATTCTGAGTAATTAAATGCCTATTACTGTTAATTCCACTTTGTGTTTCTTTGTGTGGTGTTCGGAAGTGCTTTTGTGGAGATCACTTTATTTTCATCTTTACATTAACTGTGTGGAGCATCTACAACACTGACACCTGCTTCATTTCACCCCAGAGGTCTCAACTGGGGGTTAAGTGACCTTCCCGGGTCACTCAATCAAGCTGTGATAGAACTGGACTACAGGGGCTGGGGATTTAGCTCAGCGGCATAAGCACCTGCCTGGCAAGTATGAGGTCGTGAGTTCAATCCCCATACTGCAAAAAAAAAAAAGAACTGGACTAGAACCAGAGCCTCTTGTGTGTGGACAGAGACTGACACAGACATGAATATTGCATTTAAACCAGTCTTCTATTTCCTTTTATATCCACATGGCTTTATCTTTTTTTTTTTTTTTTTTTTTTTTTTTGAGACAGGGTCTCTCTATGCAGTTGAGGTTGGTCTTGAGCTCACTTTGGTCTTGAACTCGCAACAATCCTCCTGCCTCAGCCTCCTGTGTGTGGGAATGCAGGTGTGTGCCATCACGACTGGCTCATATCTACATATTTATTCATGGCGTTAATTTTAAAAGTTTCTTTCCAGAGACATATAGAAAAAAGACAGGGCCATTACCATGGAAGATTGCGGTGCCACTTCCACTGCAAATACGTTGAGTCCTCTGTTGTTAACACAGTTCTTACTCAGCTCATTGTTGATGTGAATAATCACCTTATTATCTGACTGCAAAAGAAAATTCTAGAAGTTGCTAGAACATTCTTTAATAAAAGACATACATCTCAGCATAAGCCCTAAAGTTATCTTACTGTAACATAGCCTGCTGCAAACTCAGACCAATCGCTCTCTTAGCTTCACATCTGTGACCTTTTCTTGCTCATTTGTATTCTGTCATCAATTACATACATGGCCTCTTCTAAAGGTGTCGTGGGTTTACCCTTTAATCTTCATTCCCAGACCATCATAAGCACCTGGCCTAGTCCTATGTGGCAGATACCACCATCAGACTGACGGGTAGAACCCTGCTGTGCTGGGCCTCCTGCTCCCCTTGCTCAGCATCCTGGTGGCTGGCATGTCCCAGGCTCTGGGGACACTAGGACAGTCTAGGGGAGAGAGTTAGGACACCCACACTGTGTCTGGCAGGCAGGCCTGGAGGAGGAGTGTTGTAGACTCAGAGGACCACTGTCAGCTCAGACGGGTTCCCAGGAAGGCTGTGGAGGAGAAGTGATGTCTGAGACCACAGCCGTAGCCTGGAGGCACACAAGAGACCAGAGACAGCAGGATGGAAGTGATGGACAGAAGGCTCTGTGAGCCCAGCCTGGCCCTGTGCAGGAGTACGAAGTCGGCCTACTAAGGGCTAAGGGCGGTGGCAAGCTGGGCTGCCTGCACCTGCTTTTCAGTTTCCCTGCTATCACCTTCCGCCAGTTCATGCCCCTTGCAGGGGACAGGGACAGTGCTCACCTCAAGCATGGGTGTGCAGGGCCAAGCCCTGGGCTGTGAGCATCAGGACCACACTGGCCGAGAGTCTTTTGCACTGTCCCCTGAGCTAACAGAGGTGGGGAGTCACGAGGTGCCTGACAACAGCATAGTGGAGAGGCTGGGCTAGGGTGGGGACCCCTTAACCCTTTCATCCTGGTCAGGCTGGGCGCAGGCAGGAAAGGCAGCAGCCACGGCCGGGCTCAGCCTCCCAGGCTCCATGCAGTGGGAAGACTGAGATTCGATACTCGTGGACTGGGCTTTCCATGCAGAGCCCTGGCTCTGCGTCCCGATTTTCAGATAACATCCGCTCTGTGGGATGCTCACAGAAATCGACCACATGGCCCAACAGCACAGTGCCACCTAACACCACTGCTCTCCCATCTCCCCGGGGAGTGTTAATTTTGTCTTTCCAACTAGCCACAAATTCCTTGAAAGTGAGGCCAGGCTTTACTCATTCTGGTGGCCCCCTACTGTGTGACAGACGAAACATAACACTTCATGCTCAGATTATACTGTCTCCTCACTGATCTTCAATATCTAATTTTCATACATTAAAAGGAAAACAGGAATGTCAAGCCTTTAAAATCATGTAAGAATTATCACGCCACATTTGACTTAGAAATGGGAAGCACACTTATTCAGTATGAAGATTATATCTAATGGGATATCTAATGGCTGTGTAAAAAGAGAGTGAGAAAGGACAGATGTGTAAGCTTGGTAGCTGAATAGCCAGGAGCGCTTTAGAGCCAGTACCTTATTCTCAATGACTGACGTGATCCGGAAGTCCCAGCTGCGCGTGTGGACGAGGACATTCTCATAGCCGTCCATGGCCCTGGCCTCACCCTGCAGGAGAACAGACTGGCAAGTGGCCTTCTCGAGCTGCCCCCTGCTCGCCTCCATCCTGACGGCCTTCAGCCTGGGCTTGCATCTTTCTGCGTGGAGATCTATGACAAATGGACACGCCTGCCACAGAGGAAAAGGAGACCCGACTCAGCCTTTTGCCAAGGTTCAGGTGAATCATCTGTACCTCTGTGTCCACCACGTGACTTGGGAAGGTGCACGAAACCTCGTAGCTTCCTTTCCAGACACTGGTATCAGGAAATGTTAGTATTACGAATGGACTAACAGAAAGCAAGAGATTCTGACTTCTTGGAAGCATGTTCAACGACAGTGTTCACAGAGAAGGAAAAATACCCTCTCACCAGTCAGCGAGGCCGTCTTTAACCACGGCACCCCTAGCCCAGGTTCAGACACCATGGATCTGCTCATTTCTTTCTCTAACTTGAAGGCTATCAAAAGAATTCATCAAGAGATTCAAAGAAGTCATCATTTTTGCAACTGAAACAACGCATGAACATATCCTAATGCCTTGAAAAGAATTTAATGTAGAAATTAAACCCATAATACCAACAGTCTAAAAACACTCAACAGTTCTGGTGTCTAAAACTGTTTTCTGCAGTGTCCCAGGCCTCCAAGGGGCAGCACAGTGGCCCTGGGCTCCCTGCCCCACACTCCCCTGCTGCTGTCCAGCTGCTGCCTGTGCAGATCTGTGCAGATCTGAGCACAGGCTCTGGGGGATTGGCCCCTTGCAGTGCCCTCCCCGGGGGCAGGCTGGTTTGCGCCCCTTGCCCTGCACAGAGGATCTGCTCAACTCCCACCCTCCTGCTCTCCCGCCCCTCCCATGCCTTGGCATCAGCTCTGGCCTTGTCGGGAAAGACTGGACCCAAGTTCCACAGGAATCACTTTCCTTCTCGGAGTATGCCCTGCGCAGAGCAGGAACTCAATCTAGGGCAGTGTCTCATGTCCCCAGAGCTGCATACATCACAGGCGTAATTTCTTCAGGATGGCTGGATCCGGGATGTGGCAGGCTGGGGCCAAGGCTGTGTGGGTCCCAGATTGCTTCAGTTTACTCTGGTGTGGGTAACGAGAGGGCCACCCTGGTAAAGCGGGGCGCCTAGAAGGGTGGGGGGAAAAGGCTGCCGCTGCTACCTCACCTGGATTTTGGCCCCTCTGTCCTGCTGCCCTGCCTTACAGCCAGCGACTAGGGACTGAAACCTCCACAAACCATGAGCTACAGACACCTTTCTTCCTTTAACTCTGGGTGTTCACTATTTTGTCTCTGCAATAAAGGAAAGTAACTAAGACATTCACCACTGTATGATCAGTGCCTCTTTCACAGAGTAGTTGCACAATAAATATTTGCTGAATAAATGAATAAATTCACATGCATTAGTGGTCACTCTTTTGGCAAATTAAAAAGAAAAGCTGAATTGAATTTAATGGAAGAAGAACACAGTTTATTTTCTGATGCTGAGCATTAAATTCAGGGCCGAGTGCATGCGTGGCCAGTAATGCACGTTGCCCAAGACCTGGGGTGCCACAAGCCAGTATAGTTTCTCTCATGCAAGCCAGGTGATTCCTGAAGCCTTGGATTTTCTTTTGACCAAGAGGAGCAGCCTGCACCTGCGCTAACACTTCAGGCTGCACCTGGATTAGCACCGCAGCGCTCGCAGTAACAAAGAGGTGATCACAAAGGAACTGCAGGCACACTTGGGACTAATTTTCTTGAGCACACCTGGAAACTCTGGGGTAGTGATTCTGGGGAACCTGCCCGTCACTTCTTCTTCTTTTTTTTTTTTTTTTTTTTTTTTGCCCGTCACTTCTTATAGCACTACTAGTGGCACCTGCCCATCTCAGAGTATTCAAACCCTAAGGTCCACAGTGTTACGTTGCTGCCCAACAGATGATTTCCCCGAACTCACAGATCAAAAACAGGCTGACATCACCGTCAGTGCACAAACTGAAACCAATGGAAAGGCAGCTCCTTAAAATACAAAGTGCTGTCCTCATCCGCCTCACTGGATCTGGCACCTTGTGTCCTCCGACTTTCCCCCAAATCAAAGTGACAAGGAAAAGGAAGGTTTTAAATGGATTCAGGGTGTGGTAGAAGCCAGGACGGCGTCACTGAAGACCCTCAGGAGAGAGCAGTGCAGAGCTACACAGGACCTGGCCAGAACAATGGGAGGAGTGCGTGCGGAGCAAGGGGGAGGACTGAGGGGCGTTGGTGGCAACATGTCTTTTACCGTACACTGCTTTAACATTTAAACGTTCACCACATAAACTGGACTTCAGCAATCCAAATAGCCTTTACCAATTAAAGCACGTATTTTTTAACTTTCAGTTTTTTCCTGCATATAATATGCTCAAACTCTCATCTCTGAATTATTTTTTTAGTAGTTTTTTTTGTCTGTTTGGTTGTTTTTTGGCCCCGGGGATCAAAGTCTCAACCTCACGCTTGGCAGGCAGGCGCTTTTGCCACTGAGCTAAATCCCCAGCCCCTCTGAATTATTTAAGAGGTGGCAGTAACTAAATTTCAGGTAAGAACAGGAACTTGAATACAGTAGCAGAAACATGCCGTCACGCCCAGTACTGATTCACACATGACCGAGATCCAAGGGCCCCAGCATCCAATGCCAAGGCGCACACAGATGGCGGGGCGCTACCTCTTTCAGCTCCAGAGCCCTGTTGTAGCCCATGGCACGCAGCATCACCCAGAGGTCGCAGGGGTCGCCTTCCCGGTCGTTGGCTTCCATGAGGTGCAGGTCCATAAATCCTTGTCTGGTCAGTTCGTTCTTCTTGGTATCAAAATGCTCTGGGAAAACAACCCCAAGTTTCTGTTTTAGATGATTTAGAAATCCAGATGCCGGGACACTCGGCACCCACTCGTGCGCGTCTCAGGGGAGGCCTGCCTGCTGCAGGGTCTGCCCGCGTGGGAAGCCAGGCTCTCCAAGCTTCCCATGGCTGGTCTCTGGCCCAGGCAGCGCACCTGAGAGTTCCGACAGATCCTTCCTAAAAACTGTTCTTCAGTGATTCCAAAGTTATAGATAGTGCACGTGCAGTCCAAATTTAGAGGAAATTATAATTTTTCTGGGTAAATTTCAACCTGCCTACTCATTTAGAACTTACATTAATACTTCAAAAACTAAAATGTTTCCTATACATATGTGCCCCTTTGGCCCAGTAGGACTTGGAGGAGTCTGATGTTATATCCCCCAGACTACTGAGTTTCCAGAAGGGAGCGACAGGTCGTGCCAGCCTCAAGCAGCCTACTATACGCCTGAGTCTTCCAAGTTTAATCAGGCTGTGCCTTGTTCCCTGAAAGGCTGTCAGGTAATGGGGAGCTCAATTTTCCCTACATGAGTTTAAGTACCCCCATTTTAACACTATTTGTGAATAAAACTAAACTCACCAGAAGTGCCATATTTAGTAATTTCTGAATTTGTGTACGTCTATTTTTTCTTCTATGTCACATTTATACCGAGATGTTTGTAAGTAATAAACAGCCATTTATGGATTGCAGTTTGATAAGCACCTTATAACAGGCGCTTATCAAACTGCAATCAAATCCTTATAAGGATTTGATTTCCCAGACTCCATCTAACATGCTCAAAGAAATGGGTGTTCGTTGTGCTTTTTGAGGGGGGTTGTTTTGTTTTTTTGAGACAGTCCCATTATGTAGCCAAGCTAGCTCCAAACTCAGCAATCCTCCTGCCTCAGCCTCCTGAGCACTGCGATTACATGCATGCACCACCATGCCTGGCTTGAAATGGGAACTCTTGAGACAGTTCCTCTTTTGTCTACATTATCATGAGAGAAGCAGGGAAGACACACCTGTCTGCATCCAGCCGACAGCTAACAGCCTAGAATGTTTAGAGGGGGAAATGACAACAATGCTTACAAGGAAAAACATGTATTCAGATTAATCAGGTCATGGAGAGAAAGCAGTCAATAAAATAAAGGCAGGGGCTACTATGCAGTAAAAAGTGCAGAGAGAAGGCATATTCGTATGACACAAAGAAACACTTGATACTGCATTGTACTGTGGAGACTAGCATATCTCACTGATTTCTTTTTCTGGTTATTCAAGACAGGGTTCCACTGTGTAGCTCAGGCTGGCCTCAAACTCATGGCAGTCCTCCTGCCTCAGCCTCCTGAGTCTGACTTTTAAAACTTGAAATTCTCCATGCTCATTAATTTTAAAAGTCTATTAACATCTGATGTAAGACTTACTGTAAAGTTATAGTATCAAGAGGGTATTGCTGAAAATCTGACAAGCGGATCAAGGGAACAAGGTGAAGAGCCCAGGGGTGACCATGTGGCTGGAAGGGAAAGGGAGGCCGAGACTGGTGCTGAGTACACCAGTGAAGAGACTCAGACCTCACCCCTTCCACAAAATTAACTCTAAACAGAGTGCAGACTCAAAACATGAAACTATGAAACTTCCAGAGGATAACGTAGGAGATAATCCAGGTAACTGTGGGTTTGGTGAGGAGGTTTTAGGTACAACATAAAAAACACGCAAGCCCAAACAGTGATCCAAGAAGAAAACTCCTGAGTGGAATTCCACTGAAATGAGCCCATCTACTCCAGAAGGATGTTGCGGAAAAATGGAAATACAAGCCGTGGACTACGGCACCCAGAGAGCTCCTGAAGCGCAGCAGTGAGAAAACAAACTCCCCAGATGAGCAGCCAAAAGGTGTGGCAGATGCTTCCCAAGCAGAAAGCATCGAGTCCAGAGGGAGGCTGTCACTGTGTGCATCAGTTCACAGCCCATCATGCTGTTCAAACTTTCCACTAACAAGAACCACGCTCACACACCCCTTTAGAGTAGGGAGTCTGTTTCTTTCGCCATTTCCGCTGACCTTGAGTACTACACCACTTGAAAATAAAGAGAGGAAAATTTTAAGGAAATTTCAGGAAAATTGAAAAGAGTTTTGGCCCAGACAGGACACAGTAGCTGGTAAAGCCTCAGGCAGAACCAAGAAGCTCCATCTCCCCCACCCCTAGGAATTTACTTATGGTGCCAAACAAAGACCAGTGGCCTACCGGTGCATCCCTAATGCCCCCTTAAGTTCCACCCCAAACCAAGGCTACTTATATGCCTTCTCTCCACGTGTTCCACGGAGAGATCACTGACCCCGGGTGGGGGGGGGAGATGCCATGCCCCAGGGAGTCGGGGGTGTCTCTCTCTGCATTCTCAAAATAAAGGTCATTTATATTTCATACTTCTTATCTTTTCAGCCACTGCTGGTCCCCCACAGTTCTAGCAAAAATGAATGTTTAATTTCTGGCATCTTACAAAGAATGCTGCTACTTTTGATTTTTTTTAAGTATTAGGACCCTCTGGCTTGCCAGGAAGGCGCTCACACTGCTGAGCTAAATCTCCCTACCCAAAGTTGATACTTTTAAACTCTCTTCCCGCTTGAGAGCTAGGGGACCTCTGCACCCTGGGGAGGAGCTCCCACCTCTGCAGAGCAGCCAGGCCTCCTCCCCACACTTCTCCCCGCTAGTCCGCAGCTCGAAGAAGTTATACTCTTCCAGGCTCAGGAAGCCGTTTCCATCCAGGTCAATCACGTCGAACACATCCGAGAGCGCGGCCCTGAAATTATAAGAGCAGAAAGCCATTTTGTGCCTCTCAGACAAATGCACTGAAAGTTTTCATGACGACAATCTTGGAGGCTGTGGCACTGAGGCCTGGGGAGCCTTGGTGAACTACGGTGTACCCCAGCAGTCTGCTCAGCTGCTGTGGGATCAAGGGGCCGGACAGCGGCCTCCTACCTCAGCCAGGAGGTGATGAGGGCATGGCCCCCTCCTGTCCTCCAGCTCCCCCTGCTTCCCCCTGCCCTCTGCCTGCAGCCAGAGCCGCCTGTGTGCATCTGGGCTGCGATGTGGATTTGGATTTAACAGCTATCAAAGTCTAGTGTGCAGCAGCGGGCTGGGCGGGGGAAAGCGAGTGCAGCCACTTATGCTGCTGGAAAGAGCATGGAAGCCGAAGTGGCAGGGTGACTTGCAGCTGCTCTGCACATTCATATTCGGGGTGTAGAGCAGAATTTGCTGCACGTTCCTTCCTGTGCTTCTTTTCAGAGAGGGCTTGTAAAACACTTGGTGATTTTACAGTGTCCAGGACACCATGTTAACTGCAGCCACCATGGTTCATGGTGACACTCCACTCTGGGGATCCCCTCACCCTGGCCTGCTGGGCGCACTTCTCCCTGGCTGTGACCTGGACTCTCTAGTGTCTGCACTGGGCGGGAAAGGGCCTGTCCCCGTGAGCGCCCTGGGTTTCTGGTCCATATCTGGGTCCACCCCACCGGCCCAGGAAGGTTGCTGGGCTGCTGTCCATGGCCAGGCTGCTGCCGTGACTCCCCCCAGAAAACAGAACTCACTTGAATGCCTGCGTAAGGAACAGGTCCCCGGCATCGTCTCTGCACACGAGCTGGGCCTCCTCTGGCTCTGGTGTTCTCTCCTTCCTCAGCCGACAGCCCGAAGTGGAAGGGAGCAGCCGGTATAGCCCAGGCGTCAGCTCACCGGTCCACCCAAACCCCTGTCCTCAAGAGAGCCGAACAGGGCGAAGACAACTGGGTCACACCTGGGTCCCCCTCCCAGGAAGGGGGCATGACAGGTCTTCATGGTAAGGTAAGCACTTGTGCCAGCCTCATAAGGATGATGGGGGCCCAGTGTAAGCCCCTCAGGTGGGGGCTCTTTATGTATTTTTAAAAGGGCCTCAGGCAGGTGTGGTTGCACTCTGGGAAGCTGAGAGAGGAGGCCTGGAACTTCACGTACGCCGGGAAATTTAGCAGCTTACACCCCAGCAAATAAACCATAGTGAACTTAAAAGGGCTAGGAATGTCATTCAGTGCAAAGGTCCTGGATGCCTGTACCACAGGAAAACAAACCAAAACAAAACCCTGCCTAAAATTGTAAGAAGTTATGTATGCTCTAAATCTTTCCCAATAATCTTCAAAACTATTTGTGATGTTCCTTACAGTAATAATATTCCAGGTTAATAATATGGCAAGTTGTAGTTTTCTACTGAGTTTGAAATAAATATACTATTTGTAACTATGACTTCAGTGACACAAAAAGTGTATTTTTAAAGAGAGGGGATGGGATAAAAGAAGAATTAAGATGCTTTCCACACATGCACAAATTGCTCACAATGAATATGATCATTATGTACTACAAACATGGACAAATAAAAAGAAATAAAAAACAGTGACAGTATTATCCCAAAAAAATCTTTTTATGAGTTCATTATTTGTAATGAATTAAACCTATTATGAGCCTAATCGTGTACACTGCAATTTTATGATTATTTATATAACGTGAACTATAAAGGCAAACCTACCTCACATGACATAAGTGCTAGATACTTGTCATGGGGTCAGAACATATGTACAGGAAACATTTTATTCTCCTGTTCTCTAAAGAACTGTGCCCACTGTGTAGCTCCCAGGAACCCGAATGATTCATGTAAAGCCAAGGGGTTGTCTGTCAAATATATTAGGGTGACCCACTTTCTAGGTGTACCTGACAGCTAACAAGCTACTGTCCTTCTGCATGGAATTGCTGAGGGAACTGCATCATGCACTGTGTTCCCCTGGAAAGTCACCAACAGCCAAGTTGCTTGCTGGAATTCTGGGGGCAGTAGTATTTGTTCCCTTCTTCAATCAGGGGAACCCTAGTCATCCTAAAATCACCTGCCCTATTCTGATACTAGGAGCAACCCAGTAGAATTGAAGGTCACTTCGAAGGTGACACATCTTCCCCTCCCTCGCCTGGAAACCACTGTCTTCTAGATTGGCCAGATGAGGGGGATACTGGGGACACTATCCGATGTCTGTCCTGTGACTCCTAGCATGTGTGACCTCACCAACCTCCTGGTTGCCTTCCTTCAGCCTTGAATTGCTCTTGAGGATGGCAAAGGGAAAGTTTAGGGGGGCGAAAAAATCTTAAATAATTGTGAAACTAAAAATAAAATTTTCTTTGTAAATGTGATACATAACAGAAACAGAAGGCTGGATAGTAGAAGCAAATAGTCTTAGACTTTCTTATAGCTTTGCTGTGTACTTTTTTTTCACTCATTCAATCTCATGAGAAAGTAATCTCACTAAAACAAACTGGGGAAGCCATTGTTCTAGAAACACTGTATCGAACTTAACTCTGCAGTCAGCTCTAAGAAGAGCAGAGTGGCAACACTGGCGTCTGCCTGCCATTTCATTCCTTTCCTGCCTGTAACTGTTCAGGCTGTTGGGAGCCTGCAGGAGGGACTCTCACCACCTCCCATCAGGGAGATGTCTGTTTCTTGCTGGGCCTGTGTAAGGGAGCCTTGAATACTTGAATAGTATCATCTCAGCTGTATGGCAGGCGTACTTTGTAGTCCTCATAAAATAAACAGCCACATTTGTGTATTTGCTTCATATACCTGGCCTCTGACTAATGTATAATTAGAAAGGGTCACAACAACCCCAAGGGTGACATATAAAATATTTACAAGCAGTTCTTCATATCAGGCTATTTTTGAGCCTTATAATGTGAGCCACGCCCAAGGACAGTAACCTTGAAGTTTTTCTGAGTAGAGCAGAAGTGTAAGACAGACATCTAGAGTAACTTCTCAAAAGTCTGCAATTGCTTGTACGTAGCAGGGAAACCAGCTGGCACCCGTCTCTCTTTCTGAGTGTAAAACACGGTTCACCTGTGAGGTAGCAGGGCCTTCAGGGATAAAGAAAGCAGAACACGACAGCAGACAGCCTCTGGGCTACGACGCCACGGCTGGCACTCAGGCCCTGCCCTGGTGGATTTCAGCAGGAAAGTCTTTCACAGTTACAGCACATATACAGGATCTATAGGGTTAAGTACTGTATATATCTCAAGTGGGAGGAAGAATGTAAGAGTTTGAAAATAGAAGAAAATAGCGATAGTCTGGGGAACTGTATTTGAGTCCTGACTTATTTAGAATGAAGTATTAGAAAGTGGGTATACTTCTCTGTGTTGTAGGTCGGTAAAGCACACGAGCTGTGGGTCCACCTGGTCCTCATTTTCCTTTAGGATATACAAGGCAGTATCCACTGATGACCATGGGGAGAGTTTCCCTGTAAACAAACAAAAGGCCCAGATTCCTTTTGGAAACCAGTTACTACTTTCTGTTTACCATTTAAAGAAAAGTTAGTGGTTTTCCTCTCTTGACTTTTTAAAGACATGCACATCCCATTTTTATACATAAATATCTTGGTATTTGCAATGAGCCATGTATTATACCCAGTGACCATGTGAAAACAATTCCCTTCTGAAACTACTGACTGAACTCACCCACAGCTGACCTTTTGGAGCAACTAAACAGCCTGAATCCACTCAGACAGTGACCTCAACCTCGAGGGAGATGAGCGGCCCAGCTGGACCCCTTGGGCTTCCGGAAGGTGCCCAGGGGATAACCCTCCTCTGCTCTGGGCCAGGCCTGCGGTATGTGTCCACTACACATCCACTTCTGGAAACCGACTCCTGACCGCCTCCAGTCCTGTCCACATTCATCTCGTTCAGTCCGAAGCTTTTTTCTTCTCTGTCAAAAGTGGCCCTCACAAATCCACAGCTCTGCTTTGCAAACGATTCCTGCAGGTCTCCCCACTCTCCCCCAGGACCCCATCAGAGCATGTGGCTTCCTTTGGACTCTACCCACTCTGGACCCTCACAACCCAGTGCTTCACCAGATCACCCAACTGCTCCAGGGACAGGGATGACAGGGGGAGCCGTCCCAACCTGAAGACTGGGCAGGCAATGCCCCAACTGTGAAGACCCGAAGATCGTCCTGTCTGCCACACAAAGTCCTTTCAATGGGGAGGCCAGAGCACTCCCTAATGCTACAGGAGGGAAGGCGACAGCGAGGTCCTTCCCACCGCTCAGAGCTCAGGTCTAGGCCAGCATCCTGACCCAAGGAAAGGGGTCACCACAGAGGCAGGGAGGATGGGGAGGGCAGGTAGTACAGGACCCACCAGAAGAGAGGAAGCGGGGGTTTTCTAACAAAACCAAAAGACAACAACCATGGGTATAAGACACCCAGGGCATCCCATAGAGGGCAGAAGCCACAGCAACATAGGCACCAACACAACACAGCATCAGCAACACGAACCGAACGACACACTTGAGACACATCTGGGTGCTCAGGAATCAGAAGCGAAGAGAAAGCCTAGACAGGTCTCTGAGGAGAAGCCCAGGCTGGCCTCTGGATGCCTCTCCCAGGTCCCGCCCCATTGTCATGAAGAGCTCACCTTGGAGCTGGCCCTGACCCTGGCCCTGTGCTACGGCTGTGGCCTGGGGCTCCTCTTTGGGAGGCCAAGTCTGTGTCTCACCCTAGGACCCTGGACTTGCCCATAGGCAGTCAGCAGCAAACCCTAAGTGCTTGGGACGTGCACTCTACTGCCATGCACAGCCAGACCGCTGGAAAACAGGTGCAGGCACACTGGAGGCTAGGAGCTCCCAGGCCAGGGCCATGCACTCACAGCAAAGGCAGAGTGCTGCTGGCTCCTTCTGCAATGCCAGGGCTAGCTCACCTAGCTCTCCAGGGAAAGGGCCTGCGGCGAAGCCACAGATCACACTTTTAACGTGTTTAGGGGCGACTGCTTGGCAGTGGCTGATAACTGATAGGTCCCTGCAAAGTCTGTTTATATGGCCCTCTTTGTAAAAGGAACTCTAATGACCCCATGCTTCCTGGACTCTCACAGACCCTGCCCTGCTTTCCAGTAGCACTGTGACTTCCTAATGCACCACACCTTTACTCCTTAGCATATTTATTACTGACTTTCCTCTGCTGGAATAACTTACAGGCACTGCTGTTCTTTGGGATTCTGACATCCAAAACGCCCACACTGATGTCTACATTGGCCTGTGGTTTATAAGACCCTCTGGTGAGTGTGTGATGAATGAAGAAAGGAATCCTACTCTTAAGAACACAGAAAATGTACCCTGTATTTGCAGTTATCTTGGTTCCTTTCTCAGAAAAATGACTCCTGTAGTCATTAAGAGCATTAACTACCAAAGAGTGTGAGTGTCCTATTCAATATGCATTGAAAGTTTTCAAAATCTCTGCTTTAGGGGTTGAGGGAGAATTCTCAAGCAAGAAAATGTTTACACAGAAACCCCATAAAAGAGAAAATAAAGACAGATTTAGAACAACCAACATTAAAAGGCTACCTAGGAAAGAGCCACTATAGACATCTTTCGCTGTCTAGGAATTCTAAAAGGAGGAATGTTTTATTAAAAAAATTATTAAAAAAATTACCATGAATGCAAAGATTATTAATAAAGATCTCAATCAGAGACAAGAACTTTCATAGTATTAAAATACACTTGCAGTTTCACATCCTACATTAGGCTCCCGTAGAACTTCTTTTACATAAATTAATTTTAAAACAGATAAATGGAAAACCTAAAATACTTAGCAAACAAAACATCTCATTTCTGCTTTTAATGAAACATACTCTAAAAGCACACAGAAAGCGAACACCTGCTCTACACAATCTGGTGACAGGACAGCCCTGCGTCTCTCGTGTGGGCAGACTATCTTCCACTGATGCGGACGGTCACACACAAGCACTTGCATAGAGGGTACAAACTGATACTTGTTTTTTTTGGTTTTTTTTTTTGTCGGTACCAGGGATTGAACTCACAACCCGACGCTTACAAGGCAGGTGCTTATGCTCCTGAGCTAAATCCCCAGCCCCTCAAACTGGTATTTGTGGGTTTTGGGGGTTTTTTGGTTTTTTTTTTTTTTTTTTTATCAGTACCGGGAATTGAACTCACAACCATGGGCTTGCAAGGCAGGTACTTATGCCGCTGAGCTAATCCCCAGCCCCATCAAACTGGTATTTGAAAAACAGAAAATTCCAGCTTGCCTTCAACTTGACTCAGGTTGAGCGGCTTAATTGTCAGGTGAACTGTGGACCTCTGAGCCATGTGCAGTCGGTACTGGTGACTGACAGTCTCCCCGTCATCCTCCAGGAAGAAGCAGCCCCTGGACTGCACCCCCGGCCAGTCCTGGAAGGGAGGAGACAGGGCTGTCAAATGGGCTTTACTAAATGTCGCCAGCACACAGAGTAATGAGGAGAAACCAGGGTGGGTATGAAAGAAATGCCAAAGAGAGTCCTGGCCCTCCAGGAGCGTGCAACGCAGGATATCAAAAAATAAAAATAAAAATAGCCATGGTACTGAATTATATGCAGCAGTGATGTGTCAATTATAAAACAGAACTCCATTTAAAGCAGAACACCACACCCGAGGTCAATCCAGTGCCTGGCATTCTGCATGCAGCCAGCCCCACGCACTGTCTACCTGGCAGGGCACGCCGATGTCAGCAGTGGGCCATCGGAGAGCTCCGTCATGAGCATCAGCACCGTGGAGCAGTGAAAAGTCAAGGGACTGTGGAGTGGGGAGCAAGCCATGGAAGAGGGAGGAGAAGGGAAGCCCAGTGGGGAGTACGCTGCCGGGACCATCTGGGCGAAACCAGGGCGAGACCAGGGCGAGAGGCGTAGGAAAAATGAAGACAGGAAGAACTGAGAGGAAGAGCAGCAGTAAGACTGTGGATGCCGAGAAAGCAGGAGTCGTAGCTCTAAGTAACTAGAAGAATGCCCAATAAAAATCCCAGAGCTGCAGAAATATGCCGATACACAGAAAAGGTCCGTTTGGAGAAAGAACTTCCTATAATGGTTCTACCTGTCATGAGGTAGCCAGAGCCCCTCTCCTGGCCTGGATCCATCCGTCTACACAGGATCTTAGAGCGAAAACTGGGTAAAATGTGAAAACAGCACACTGGGCAGAAAGTAAAGGGCGTTTACCAAACTTAAGCCACGCTAATACCACAGGTGTGTACAAAAATGTTTTTCACTGTCTCACTAGTAGGCTTGGCTACCAGAACTGTAAGGTGTATTTCTGTTCTATCCCTAGTTACTTCCAAAAGTGGACCATTAATGAGGCTTTGAGGTGACATTATAAAGAAAGATTCTGAATTACCTGTAAAAGCACTTACACGTTAGACATTCCATTCAAGGCATTAATACTACTGAAAACTACTCAAGAGATACACTGCATATTAGTCCTATAAGAATAACATCATGGCCAGGAATGTAGCTCAGCGGCACAGCAACTGCCTGGCAAGCACAAGGTCCTGAATTTAAAAAAAACCATCACAAATATTTTCAATGCATTATAAAAAGACTTACATACACTATTTAAAATGCTACATATCCCTAACATATACTTAAATATCATTTTTCTATTAAGTCATACTTATTTTAATATATTTAAAATTAGAAATTTGAAACAGAAGAAAATCCCTATAATTCTACCATCCCACTGATTTTTCTGTAATCCTTTCAATATTGACCTTATAGAAGGTCCTAGGTTTTGCATTCTAATAAATACCACTTTATGTTTCATTCTTAAAATTTAATCTTATATCTAAAATATTTTGTTGCTGAAAAAGAAAGAAGTTAGAGCCACGCATAGCAGGAGACACCTGTAACCCCGCACTCTGGGAGGATGAGGCAGCAGGGTCTCAAAGTTCAGGTCCAGGTCTGACAACTTAGCAACTTAGTGAGAGCCTGTCTCAAAACAACAGAAGAGAGAGTGCTGAGGGTGAAGCTCAGTATACGGTCCTGGACTCAACTCCCCAGTACAGAAGGGGAAGGGGGGGGCCTCTTGATTAAGATGTAGGTACATAAGCCATTCATTGTAATGCTCAACCTCACTGGTCATTTGAGAGATGCAAATTAAAACTGCACTCAGATTGCACCTCACCTGGGAAGAATGGCTGTCATTAAGAAATCAACCAAATAACAAATGCTGGAGGGGCTGTGGGGAAAAAGAGCCCTTCTCCACTGTGGGTGGGAGTGCAGACTGGTGAGGCCACTGGGAGGTCAGTGTGGAGAGTCCTCAGAAAACTAGAACTAGAGTTCCCATTTGACCTAGCCATTGCCCTCCTGGGTATCTTCCCAAAAGAATTAAAAGCATCACACCACAGCAACATATGCGCAGCTATGTTTGTAGTGGCACAGTCTGTGACAGCCAAGTCTTGCAAACAGCTCAAGTGCCCATCAACTGGTGAATGGATAAAGAAGATGTGGGCTGTTACTTGAGTCCATACTCAAGTAAAAGAAATAAGACACACATGTGGAAATACCATATTGTTTCTCTGGTGTGAGAAACCAAAAGTACAAGTAAGGACCAAGATGCGTATTAGGCCTTGTGACATAGGCCAACAATGTTTAAGTGAGGAGGGGGACAAGGCAGAGGAGATGGAAAAAGGAAAGAAGTGAAAAGTAAAAAGAATGAGGAAAAAAACACAAAAACAAAGCTTTTAGAAATGGGGAGGGAAGGTGGGCTGAAGGGAGGGCAGAAGAATGGGGAAAGAAAAACAAGTTATGTCATGGGCATGTACAACTTCTCTATGATAAATGTGACCTTTATGTGTATCTAAAATGTATCAAGAAGACCTAGTTGAAAAAGTAAAAAATGAAGAAATATTCAGTATATACAATATTCTGCACATTTTTATATATCACAAGTATTTGACAAATTTTTGTACAGCTTTGAAGTTCTCTGATCACCACTTGTAAGGCTGTTTCTGCCATGTGTGTGGCTTTTGTTCCCTTTTGTGTGAGTGGACTGCCAAGCCATCTGATTTTCTACTGTCATCTCATGGTTCTACCTTTACAGCCTTGGCACTTTTCTTACATATTTTACTAAAATCGCTTGACTACTTTAGATATTGCCCACTGTCATGGCACTGTAATGAAGTTATGGGGGGGTGCTTTTCAGAGGCAACTGAATCTAGAGTTTGTGACTGGTTCATGGTCCAGCGCTGGGATTAAGGGTGTCAGGGAGGGCTACAGCTGCCCTAGGGCGGGCAGCCTGCATGTAACACGGGAGAGGGGAAAACACATGTCCCTTCCCTCTTCCTTGCTGCTTTTGCTATCTTCCACTGCCATGAACTTTTGCCCCTCTGCCATGTGCCACCCTGCCTTGACGCCAGGGTATTATGGACTGAAACTGTGAGATAAATAAACCTTTGCTTCCTTAACTTTGGGTAGTTTGTCTCAGAAATGAGAGAAAAGTAATGAAGAGACTCACTCTTTTGGTATGCTCTGATGGATGCACTGTCTTCATTTATTTTACTTTTCGTTATTTTCTAACTTGTATAAGCTTTTCTTGTTTATTTTTTATTTTTTTTTTTAAGGCAGGGTCTTGCTGTGTAGTTCAGGCTGGCCTTAAACTCACAACAATCTTCCTGCATCAGCCTCCAGAGTGCTGGGATTACAGGTGTGCACACCATCACACCTGGTAAATTTGGGGTACATTCAATTTGTGGCACCATACTCCCTATCCTAATCCTTCCCTATCATGGTACCCATACCCATTACTGTCACTAGGCCTAGTCCTAACCTAGCATTGACCTATCACTGACCCTAGCCTAATATTCTGTCCTAGGAATTGAATCTACAATTGCCTACACTATGGCCACCTAACTTCTTCTTCCTCCTCCTTCCTTCTTCCCTTTCTTCTTCTGCATCCTTCTTCTTCATTTTTCATCATCTTTTTTTGGAGATGGCATCTTGCTTTGTAGCCCAGGCTGGCAAACTCAAATTGTGGCAATCCTCCTGCCTCCGACTTCCAAGAGCTGGGATTACAGATGTGTGCAACCAGGCCCAGATTTTTTGTTTATTAAAATGATCACTTTATATGTATACTGTATTACCTCCTAGGGAAGTTTGTGTGTGTGTGTGTGTATGTGTGTGTGTGTGTGTGTGTGTTCCTGTCATTGACAATATATTTAGAGGGTTAATCCCAATTACTTAAGTCACATTTTAATTTCTCAGAATTAAAAATATACTTATCTTTTATACCCTGAAGGTGTGATAGCTCATGTAATAACAACTGACTGAAAGCTTGAATAGTAAAGTAGTTCAACAGTAATGATACAATCTTAAAACTTTTAAATGCCCTTTAAGAAAAGTCTCTAAAGAAAAGATAGCCAGGCATGGTGGTACAGCCCTGTAATCCCAGCATTTAGAAGGATGAAGCAGGTGGATTGCTGTGAGTTCAAGGTCGGCCTGGATTACATAGTGAGACCCTATCTCAAAAAGGAACAAACAAACAAACAAAAAAAATCAGGTACCCAGAAGTCACACAGACCAGTTTTATAAGGAGCTTTTTGTGGGCCAGGGATGCAGCTCAGTGATAGAGAGCTTGTCTGGCACGTGAGAGGCCCTGAGTCTGATCCCTAAGACCACACACACACACACAGGAGTCTATAGAAATATTAAGTCTAGAGTCCAAGACTTTATCATGAGGATACCAAACAGAAAAACTGTATTATCTCTAACACCATAAGGTTCAAACCTGGCCTTGAGCCAAAGCGCAAGCATCCTTCCCAAGACATCTCCAAGATGGACTGAGCACATGGCCCGACACAGGCTGACCTACAGGCGCCAGCTGGTTTTCCCACAGCATGCTCCTGGGCCCCAAAACTACTAAGGACAACAACAGAAAGGTACGTGGCATTCGGGCAAGTTGTGCTTTGAGACATTTCACACTAGGATTCCAATTTTAAGTGTTTTACTTTTAAGCCATTTGATTATAGCACCATCTGATGGGATTTTATCTGATGCATTTTATGAACACATTTTTTTCTATTTACCCATCTGGAATGGGTAAAGCATTCTTTATCTGAAATTTTTAGGGACTGGAAGTGTTCTGGGTTGGGGATTTTTTCAGATTTTAGAATACCTACATATATGTGCTGAAATACCGTGGGGAAGGGCCCAAGTCTAAACATGAAATTCCTTATCTTCATATGCATTTTATAAATACAGGTCATATAATTTTACACAACATGTTCAGTGAGACTTGCATTTATACTGTGACCACCACATAAGGTTGTGAAATTTTATAATTAAAATGTAATGTTGGCAAATAAAAAGTTTCAGATTTCAGAACATTTGCAATTTTGGATTTCTGAGTCAATAGTGCTCAACCTGCATTAAAAGCAGAAAGGCTGAAGAAGCAATCTGGTGCATATTTCCTTTCCAATGAAAAAGAAGGTGACAGGCCCAGTGTCACAGCTCTCACCAATGGCAGAGCCACAGCACGCACCTGGGCTCTCTGCTTCCTTTCTTTTGTTTCGTTTTGGAGTCAGGGTCTTGCTATGGAGTCCAGGCTGGCCCTGAACTCACGATGCAGCCCATGCTGGCCTTAAATTTGCAACAATCCTCTTGCCTCAGCCTCCTGAGAACAGGCATTCTAGATGTACGCTTGGCTTACGTCTCCTTATTTTCTTTCTCACCTACCAGTTATAAGTTCTGTTCTCTTCCACATTTAAACACCTACTATGAATTTTTAAAAGTCAATTTTAAAACAAATTTCATGTTTATGATGTTATAATAAAGTAGAAAGAAGCATTATTGTTCTAATTACCCACAAATTTAAGTGCTAAGATAAATTTACTTACGTGGTTTTCTTACCTAAAAATATAGACTTTAGTAGTTGCAACATTTCTTATACTTGTATTGCAATCATAAGTATAGCAGTTCACTCTAGTTTAAATGATATTGTGAAAAAAAGCACTTTGCTTGTTTATGGATACAAAGATAATTTGTGTCATCTGGGATACTCAGAAATAAGAGTTTTTCCAGAGATGTCATAGGCTGACAGGAGATAGTCCTCTAAGCTCTAGCTAGGAAGAGGTTAGACATCATTAGAGATCTCTCCTAAGTTTCAAATCGTGAAAAGAACGCTACAATAGGAGGGAGTGTTCTGGGAAGACACCAGCCCAGACAGCACATCCCACGTAGGTTAATAAACCTGGGAAATGGCAGAACAAGAGTCTGCACAAGTAAGATAACTGGGGCATTCTACACTATGAATAGCACGACCAAAAGAATTCATAGCTCCACTCTGTAAAAGGAGACATTTGCTTCTTAAGATCTGCCCATTCTCAGGTGCACAGTGCATATGCAACTTAATATTTCCTTTCAAACTCAAAGACTTTCAATAACATATAGATTTTTCTCTTGGATCTAGACTAAACTGTTATGAATTAGAAGAAAAAAGCACTGATATAGTAGCTGGATCATTCAAATAACTCAGTTTGAAAATAACACAGTTTGAGTATTATGAGAAAAATGGAAGGAGTTTTTAAAAATCTGGAAAGACATAAGAAATTCCATTCATGACAGAATTTTTTATAACAAAATAAAAATAAAATAAGATCTTGTAATTCTTATATAGAGCATGAGGTGGTGCTATGTGCTACCAATTCACGTACAGTTATTTCATATAAGTGTAAACAATTGTTACTTCACTTACTTGTCACACACAAATTTTGCTTATTTTCATTTGTAATATATAAAGAAATATTAAAAGCACAAATGAAAAATAATAAAGCAGAAAATGGCTATAAAACAAGTGTATCAGTAAAATTACATTTTTCTTGGATCATTGTAATGAATGTGACTTAATCTGACTTAAAATACTGTATTATTAATAAAGCTTAGGTGACGTAGGATTAGTAAGCAATAGATCTAATAGCCTTAGTCACAGGGTGAACTTCCACCAACATCATCTTTTTTATAAAGATACCCCATAATACTTATTAGAAAGCTATTTGCTGTTAGGAAGCTAAGACAAGGAGATAGGGAAGGCAGTTACTGAACTTTTGTTACTAAAGAATATTTTTAAAATAAAACATTAAATAGATGACTTATGAAGGGAAAAATTGCCATGGACTGTCTCCTAAATAGGTTGGTCAATATTTTAAAAAAGAAACTATTCGGAGCTTTTACAAAAGTTTATAGACGGTGGATCATTCTGAGATGGAAAGTTTATATTATTACATAGATACCTATAAGATGCATATGGTGTGTAGCAGCTGTACATGGTATACATATACCACATAACACAGGTTATGTGTAGGTATAGCACATATGCTATGTAATACATGTATATAAACATTCATACATTAATAGGCTGAATTACATACGTATGTGCTGTGAGTGCTCACGATGTACAACACACATGTGAGAACACATATTTGTGGTTTGGAGCCTACTCTAACTTTAGTCATGATTTGCTTCAGCAAGAAAGTTGAAGCTATTTCTCTCTCAAAGGAAAATTCCTGATGCTACTTGAACATTACAAAACCTAAGCAAACGGACAGTACCGAGGACTGAAGTAAGAGGTCATATAGTACCTAACTGCGGCCAGTAGGGAGTCACACACGTACAGTAACTGCGAGGCTTCTACTTTCCTCCCATAACTCAAGTCCTACCTTAAATACTGTGGATTTATGTTGTGGAGTCTGACTGCTGGGCTGGATGGTGCACTCCTGTAATCCCAGCTGCTAATGGGGCTGCGGCAGGAAGACGGCTTCACTCCCTCTGCCTAACCCTTCCCCCGTTAAAAATGAAAAGACAGGACAGGACCGACTCATTCTGTACAGGTGGACTGAAGAAGTCCACCTGAAACTGAGCCCCCCAAACTTGTATAAAGATTTAAAGTATTTGAAGAAAATTAGTGTAATGGTCTGTCTGGTAATTTATTCAGTATTCTTATAACCAAATACTTCTCAGAGTGGCTATAAACCTCAGAAAGGTATAAATTTATGAAATTAAACAAAATTACTTCAGAGTAAAATGAAAAAGAAATTAATCCCGTTAAAATACCAAAAGGGTCACAGACTTCTAAAATAATCATTTTAGCTCAGCTCATCCAAGAATTAAAAGCACATATGCTGCATGGAAAAAAAAAGAAATACCAAACAGTGAACACTGGGAAAATTTTCTTGGCACCCTGGGTCTCATTCCTGTTAGCACCAGCATCGGCTCTGTTCCTGACGCTGTCTGGGACAGGAAGTCTAAGCAGGCGCTGGCACCTGGCTGTGAAGGTCTGAAGGCTGACTGCCAGCAGACCGCCCTTCCCTAGGACAGCAAGCAGGGCCCAGGTCAGGGCTCATGGTTCCTATCTCGATATCCACCCTGGTCTCCAGAAGGTAGCTCCCTCCAATACAATTCTACACAGACTGTTCTTAAGCTGTGCTTACATGACATTACCACCTAAAGACCTAGTCTCTTCTTAGATCCATAGTACACTAACTGCCCAATAGTTCATTACAGAATACCGTATGTCTACCTTACTACCTTGCTACCTTACTAAATGTTTTACATATACTAAGATGAGTTAAGATTTTCCAAAACATACTAAATGTAATTATTTCCAAATTACAGACAAGGAAACTGATACCCAGAGGGTTGCAGATTAACTTACCCGGCTGGCACAGTTACTAAGGGAAAAGCGAGGGGTCAAGCTCAAGACTGTGTCCAGTGCACATCATCAACCAGAGCAAAGCTTGGCATGCAGTACTTCAGTCCATACATACTTGTTGAATAAATGGAATGTTACGGTATATGTTAATAACCAAGTGATAATTTCTATGTTTTACATCAAGGTTCATATTTATACTAAATGAAATGGCTGGCATATGGTATAGTCTCAATTAATGGCACAGAGAAAAAAGGCCATTATGATTTGATATAATCTATGATAGTATTTATACCTGCACTGACTAAAATTATATTTATACCTTTAAATCAGATAACCAGTAATTATGAAGTCAATGGTATAAGCACTTAACTAGTTGTAAATACGAAAAGTTTCTATTTGTAGAAGTAAGATTGCTGGACACTAAACGCTGTGTGAACACACTGGGCATGCACAGTGAACTGCTCAGGGTGCACAGACTCCTATGGTCTGAGCAGAATTCCTTGGAGATAATGTTTTAAAATTTTAATACAGAACAAGTGTCACTGTCTAGCAACTTAAAGATATAAGGGACTTCAGAGTTCAATAACAAATACAGAGTTGTTATTTGAAACAAAAATGTAGCTCTTGAGAACAATCAGTTCAGTTTTCTAACAGCAGTTACAGTCTGTGGCCATAACCATCCCCCCTTCCTGAGGTCTCCCGGCGCACATTTTTAATGTACCCTAGCAGTTCCAGTTAATATTTTATATTTCTGTAGCTATTATTTTCTGTTGAAAGAAAACTAGTAAAGGTTGAGTCTAAAAAGGAAAAACAAAGGAAGAAGATCAATATTAACACTCTACAAATATTGACTTAGCAAAGTGACTTTGTTGCCTTTCTCTCTCAGGAATTGACACTGAATGAATGAGTTATTTACCAGAAACACCGATGGAGAATGTCTGATACATAACTAGATAACCCACTCATCAAGTTCAAATATTCAGGAGTTGCCATTTTCAAACTAAAGACCTTATGTAATATTTATTACTGTTATTTAAAAATATTACAATTGGTTTAAATGCAGAAATGTTATTTCTTAAAGAACCACAAGAACCTTACTTTACAACATTACTGGCTTGATATACCCACAAAATAGCTATAAATAAACTCAGCATCAGTCTTTTTTTCAGAAGAAGTTATCTCTGCCAATTTACAATACTCTACCTTTAGGTTTGGCTCGGTTAACTTAGCATTTTGGTTTCCGTTAGCAGCCATGGATATTGTGCAGGTAACGGATGCTTTGAACTTTCTAGCTGTTGACAGTAAAGAAGCCCTGGGGTCACCTGTGAAACATAAGCGTGATTTGGTCTCCAGTTAGGAAAACTTGTCAACAGACACTTGTTTCTAAACACAGTGTGGTATAAAAGGTCCACTGTAATAATGCCTGGGGTCCTCCCTATTGAAGTAAGGTTAAAAAGTTCTATATCTATTGGGCCTTAATGGTTCCCAATTTATGGATTACTAATAAGATTCCTTATTTCAATATGTTGCACTAGGCTGGGGATTTAGCTCAGCGGCCTAAGTGCCTGCTTGGCAAGTGTGAGGTCGTGAATTTGATCCCCAGTACCACCAAAAAAAAAAAAAAGTTGCATTTACTCTGAAATTTCAGTTTTAATAAAATAGAATGAGCATAGCTAAGCCAAGTCCCATAATAAAATTTTACTTCAATAGAGATTTTACAGCTAAGAGAGTCTAGACATTGTAGCCAATGAAAGTTGAGTTTTCATCTATCACTAAGCTGGGATGGAAGGCAAATGTGTTCTGAATAATTACCCTTCATTCTCGATGAAGAAATTCACAGTGCCCAGCGTAAGTACCTCTATTTGAG
The DNA here is from genome assembly GCF_034190915.1 of Cavia porcellus. Classification (NCBI taxonomy): domain Eukaryota; kingdom Metazoa; phylum Chordata; class Mammalia; order Rodentia; family Caviidae; genus Cavia; species Cavia porcellus. Next base: position 164,256,832 of record NW_026947484.1, read on the forward strand.
AGTGTTTCCTGGTCACTGTTCCTCAGGATCCTAGGTGAAGGTTTTAGAACTGATGATGGGTCCCTTGCAGGGAGCTCTTCCATGTGGCTTCCAAACTGTTGACGCCTCTGTTTACTGTCAACCTGAAGCCTTTCTAGTGCAGTCTTGAGACACTGCCCACTGGTCGTCATATATAATTTACAAAACTACAGGAAATAAAAAAGGAGTCCGGTGGGCAAAACATTCAGTCATGCATTTGGGAGGAAGAGAAGGCAAATGCACATTAGAAGGGGGAGGATAGACTGAGAGACGGAACATATTTCTTCCTGCACTGGGTTTCTAGTTTTATTTTCCTGAATCAGACTGACCAGCCTCCAGTGACCTGGGGAAATACGGCCATCATTCAAGGAGGAGGTCACATGCTGAGTGAGAATAAAATGTTACACTGGGAGAAGTGATTTATTATTTTTACAAGACGGTCTGACCTACGTTTGTTCTACATAATTTTAGAATTCTTCCATCCTGGAAAAGGTACATTTCTGAAGAGAATCTCTATTGCTTGTGTGTCTGTGTGCACACACATACGCAGTTTAAGTCTGTTATGCAGGCTGAATAGCTCTTACCAGAAATGTTGGAACCAAAAGCATTTTGGACTTTCATCTGGGATTTGGAGTGCTTGCATAGCCATGGTGAGATACCTTGGGAATGGAACCCAAGCCCAAACCCGAACTTCACTGAGGTTTCATATACAACTTTATGGTACCCCAAAAGGAGTTTTGTCTAATATTTTTGGTGTACCTGCATTTTGACAGGAAGCCTGACAAGAGGCCACAGTGTGGAATTTTCCTTCCTTCTGTCTTACTTTTCTCTTATCTTGAAGAACCGAGTATTGAACCCAGGGCCCTGGGCATGCTAGGCAGGCGCTACAGTGATGAGCTACCTCCCAACCTTTTTCTTTTCTTTCAATTTTGAGTCACTTTTTCTAAATTTCATGTTCAGTGGCTGGGATTACAATCCGTGCCACTATGCCCAATTCTGATGTGGAATTCTTCACTTGCGGCATCATGTCAACAGTGAAAACTTAAATTTTGGATATTTGGATAATATTTTTGAATGTAGTTATCATATTGCAGTTTTGGAATTGAGGAGAATTTCAAATACAATGAATGCATAGCAAGTATCTATGTCATTGCCAATGTTTACCCAAAAAAGTGCTGTAATTTTTCAAGACTTTCCCAAGGGTGTGGGGTGTAGCTCCCTAGGATTTGTACATAGTGTAAGTGGAGCCCTGGGGGGAAAAGAAACCCAAAACATAGTATAAGTGGAGCCCTTAGGGGGAAAAGAAACCCAAAACTTTTCTAACATTAATTAGCTTAATTTAATCATTTTACAATGTATGCCCATATCAAAACATTACATGTGTGTCATAAAAATACATAATTTTGTCAAATATACCTTAAGAAAGCTGAGGGAAAACTAAAATATAAATAATATGCAAATTACATACCTTAATGTAGTCAAATTTGCCATCAGCATTTATGTTGGGCAAATTTATTATAGTATTAACTTCTTCCGGAGTCATCTTCTCCCCTCTCTAAAATAAAACAACATGATCACCACTCTGTTACTCATTGGGATATGGAAATACATTTTAATCTTTTCCACAAATAAGCTGGAACATGTGGCTTCAAGATAAATCAGAATGAGCACTATGTCAAGCAATAATCAGGCTGTTACATAAAAACTCACAATTTTATTAAATTTTGTGAAAACATGCAGTTTCAGTTCACCAAATTTTAAATTGTATTTTGTGGAATTATAACTGCTACTAAATTTAGAGTAATAGTATTTTTAAATATTGTACCAAGAAATGCAGTGGATCCCTAGTGCCTTTTATATTTTCTTTTCCTTCTCCTCTTGTCACTTGTGGACCTGTCCCTGATTTGCAAAGACTTCTGGGTAGGAAAGAACGGTGTGGGAGCACAGAGGGACTGCAAAGCGGGCTCAGTTTTATACTTTGTCTCCCTTTGAAAACTCCATGTGTCACCTAGAAGGATCTGGATGTAGGTTCATCTGTCAAGGACGTCAATCTTTTGCTCTTGTTTTGGAGACAGCGTCTTGCTTTGCAGTTCAAGCGGGCTGTGAATTCACTATGTAGCCCACGTTGGTCTCACACTTGTAGGGATTCTCCTGCCTCAGGCTCCCAAGTGCTAAGATTACAGACCTGTGGCAGCACACCCAGAAATCAAGTGATTGTTTTTAAATGAATTTTCTAGCCAAAGCTAGATTCCAAGTTGTTTTTTTAAATCTTTGTTTCACAGATCTTACCTTTGTTAGAAATTTATAAAGGTCGGTGTGTAAAATATAGCCGTCATCATTTACATCTAATTGCTTAAATGATTTTAGCAGTTCTGCTTTTGAAGTAGGTTTTTCTTTTCTTAAAATTACACAAAAATCATCAAAGTTGAGTTTGGCAGTTTGAGGAGTCCAGTACTTATCAATAGTCTTCTGGGATGGGTTTCTTCCTGCATGCTGAAGAGCTGCCAATGAGACAAATGTTTGTCACTGTAATGCCTGGAGTTGGTGTCCCAGGGTACTTTTTCTTCAAATCATCATCTACTACAATATTACGCAAATCCCATATGTAGCAATCCATTAGCTCTGGTTACGTAGTTATATCAGTGTATGTCTGACTTCTAACAACAAAATATATGTGCTGCCCACTAAAGGTTCTTGATTTATTAATGCTCAAATTAAATAAATTTTTCCTTTCCTGACAGTTTGGTTCTCAACCGACATGTTTTAAGAAACTGACTGTCAGACTTACTGAGCGCTTTTTGAGGGGCAAAGATTAAAAACATCATCCACTTAATTTTTTTTTTTTGTCTTTTTCATTTTTATCAGTACTGGGGATCAAACTCACGACTGCCTGTTTGCAAGGCAGGTGCTTATGCCGCTGAGCTAAATCCCAAGCCCCCACTTAATTGTTTTAAGGCCATAAAGATCAGGAATAAACATAAATCATTATTTTTATTGCTCAACAAATTTTCTTAATTAACTTTTTTGTCTTTTTGAGACAGAGTCTCACTATGCAATTCAGGCTGTCCTTGAGCTCACTTTGTAGTGGCCTTGAATAGAGATCCTCCTGCCTCAGCCTCCAGAGTACTATGATTATAGGTATGTACCACCACACCCAGCTCAGCAAATATTTTAATGAAGTGAAGAAATAACTCTAATGTCAGCAAGGGCACGACACCTAACTTATGTATCATTGCTAGGTCGGCTCTCATGAGTCATGTTTCCTCCCATGCCTCATACATCTGCTTACAGTCAAGGCCCTGCTAAATACCGAGAATATTAATATATTCTGAGAGACAACTATCAAAGAGATGCAGTGGTTAAAATACTTGTCAATTTTAACCATGTCCTTGTATCTATGAAATAATTACAACATAAGAAAGGCTCTGTATATTTGCATACTTCATGTCACACTTAAATATTACAACTGAAGTCCATTTTACATATATGTGAATATACCGTATCTTTGTACAGTTAAATATAATGTACCTTGGTAATTTGCAAATAAACGTCTGTATATTAAGACAGAACTCTATATAAAATGAATTAATGATAAATCTCCTAAGCACTTAGAAAGAATTAATAGAAAGTTGAGTTATAACTTTGTCAAAATATATAGATATATTTCTTTGGCTGCCAATTTGAACTATAAAATTTTCTATTGGGCATTTCCAACTACCTTAGATGGAAGGCACAAGTCCAGTATATAATGAGCCAGCACTCAAAATGATAATCAGACTGCTGTACAATTTAATGTAATAAAGACCAATAAATACAAAACAATTTTAAGAAATATCCTCAAGAAAATAGAGATGAGTGAGTTGTGCTGAACAAATATTGCATACAGGGATACCTATGGTGATTTTGTTTCAAGAGACACAAAATTTTCAATTACAAAGAAGTTCTGTAACACAGTCTACATCTGAAGTATAAGATTGCTACCTGGGGTAATGACCTATGGTCAATGATTTCTTTTTTTTTTTTTTTTTGGTTTTAGTTTTTTGAGGTATAGTCTTGCTATGCAGTTCAGGTTGACCTTGAACTCACCACAGAGCTGAGGCTGGCCTCAAACTCAAGTCAGTCCTCCTCCTGCCTCAGCCTGCTGAGTGCTGGGATTACAGGCATATAATACCACACCAGCTGGTCAATGCTATTTTAGAAATTTTCCTTCTTTTTTTTTTTTTGAAGAGCAATTTTCTGATTCTCCAAATTATGCCAGGGCATCATTACTATTTAATTTAAACTCTGGCACAGAGCAGCAAGAAAATAATGTAGAGGTGAACTTTGGCTCTAACAGAAGTTGTAATTTAAGTAATTACCATGTTCCTCTTATGTGTAAAGACTCTGGAAATCTGTAGCATTGGAGATAACAGAACTTTGACCTCCACAGTTTTATTTTGGTTGTAGACAAAATCCCTGATTCCCATGGTTACCTAACAACAGAAGTAAGCACTGCATAGCACGTGAACAGACAATTCCATAATTCATCTGTTAATACAATCAGAGAAGTGGCAAGCCTGTATCAGGGTTATATGCCCAGCCACCCCCATCATTGAAACACTGGGAACAGAAGCAGAATGTAAATGAAATTATAATTAGAAAGTCAAAAAATCTATAGGCAAGAAAGTGATACTTTCTATCCAGCATTGAAAAAGAAGGTACATAACTGCATTTCTCATGGGGTTGCTATCCTCAGTGACAAAAGAATTATGCCAAAATGTACTGAGTAAGTAGATATCCCCAATCTAGGAAACTGATATAATCTAATTATTACTAACTTTGGTCCTGATGTTTAGCATCAGTTCATTAAGTCTGATGATAAGGAAAACACAATGTAATGGTGGCTATTCAAAAGTGACACTAAGATACTAATCTTTTGCTAAGGTTTACTTTAAACTTTAACACAAGTCTCTAGTACCTGTATTATTTATGAATAGGCAAAAATACAGCTGTAAAGCTCACTGCCTAAGTGGCAGGAGGCTATCAATGAAAGACAGTGGTAAGAAAGAGACATCGCTGATTCACATTACTCCTTTATAAAAACTAGATTATCTGAAATCAATTACTATAATGCTAAAAGGAATATTCCACTATAAAACCCAAAGAGTATGTAACATAGAAAAGACAAACACTGCAGTGTTATCTTTCAAGATAATTTCTAAGAGGTTAGCACCTTATTAATACAGACTTATTGATTTCACCAACCCTATGCTTAAGCAGCAGAGGGCATGTTACGCTTTTAAATACAACAGAACATTACCTCAGCCTATTTCAAAAGAAGAAAGAAAAACTCAAGATATTCTAGGAATAGCAATGAACTAGAATTTTAATTAATTGGATTTCTTCCTATAACAATTTACATATATCAAGCACTAATATTTAAATTGCAAGATGGAACATCTATTTGTTTTTAAATTGTGGAGGGCTGGAGCTCAGTGGTAGAGTGCTTGACTACAACGTGCAAAGCCTTGGGTTTGAACCCAGCGCTGCAAACAAAACTAAACTACATATAAACCAAAGTGAAATTAAAAATAATTTTACAAACTGCTTCAGTCATTTGTGTTCAAACTGTTTTACAAATAATGCCTTGTATTATGTCTATCAAATATATTTTAACCTTTTCAATTTTCTTCTCCAAAATGAATTTTTTCAAATAAAGATCTCACTGCATTCATACCCAAAACCTTGCTACAGAGTAATTTAGTTTTGGTTAAGGGAAACTACTTCTAAAGCTGGCAAAACAAGTCAATTTCTCTGCTCCTCAAGTGAGGAAGCTTGACACTGACATGAACAGACCTCGCTAACAGGTACTGTCACCCCTTTCTGGTGACTAGAGACCTCCAAGTATCTGATGTCCCAGCAGGGAACAAATTCAGTAATTCAAGGATATTTGTACAGCAGAATTTGGAAATATGATAATGGAGACTAAACAAACAACGCTAGATCCTTCATTCTCTTTAAAATTTCATTCATCTCCCGATACTTTTCTTTTATCATCATCTGAACCCTATTTTTTCTTTTTTAGATGGGGTCTTGCTTGGTATTTCCCATTCTCATATACAGGTCAAAATTCAGACTGGTGATGCAGATGCCAAAAGTGTTTTTAATGCTATTATTATAACCCTAAAGGACCACAGTGAGAATTTTAAAAATATTTTTAACAATAAATTGAAAAAAGGTTTAAATATGCCCATCTAGACAATATAAGGTTTTTTTTTTTTTTTTTTTTGCGGTACTGGGGATCGAACTCATGACCTCATGCTTGCCAGGCAGGCACTTACAACACTGTTGAGCTAAATCCCCAACCTAACTATGCAAATATTGAAAATTTTATTTTGGGGGCTGGGGATTTAGCTCAGTGGCATAAGCACCTTGCCTTGGTCATGAGTTCGATCCCTGGTACCAATAAAAAAAGAAAAAGATGAAAAAAAAATAGAAAATTTTATTTTGAAGTTCCTAGAATATGTAACTATAAAACAGCACAATAGTTTATAGCTATGGCTAAGCATAACTATGAAACTGGGATTATTTAACAATAGAATTTTATTTGCAATCTTTCAACAAAAAAGCAAAATATTTAAGTTTAAAAATTACCTAAGTAAAGTTGATCTTTAGAAATAATGTTTTCTAAGCTGCTTTTGAAGACAGTTAAGTAGACAGCTCTACAATTCATGTAAAAGACCTCCTCTTCACTTAGTGGAAGTTTCTTTGTTCGAAGGTTCTCTGAAGGCATAGATTTCTGACTGGCAAAAGCGATGTCACTTCCTGGACTGGTGGCCATTCTATTAGAAAATAATTGAAAGATTTGGTTTAGTTTCTGTTGATCGCCCAAAACGCAAATGTCACCACACCTTTCAAATAGGCATGGTCATGAAGACACAGAAACCAGAAGACTTCAGCTGGTTGGTAGGAGGAAATCAGTTAATGTATGAGAAGTATTAACTGCCTGATCTCAAACAAGTGTGCAATAAACTACAGATAATGGGAAACTCCATGAGAATTTTTATCTCAAGGAACTGGCAGGTGGCACCCACCCTCAAACAACAGGATCAACCACATCATTTCACTAATATCTGGATTTAGTATTTCACACAACTGAACTTTGAAAATTCCATTATAGGGTTACCATTGTGACTTTACTGTGTTCTTCTATTATTTTGGGTTTACACAGCACTTTTGCTCGTGCGAGCTTAATGAACTGTGCAACATTTTGTTTTATCAACACCACTGTGATCGGGTACCTTTTGTCCGTTTCCCAGATGAACAAATTGAGACACAAAGTTCCACCTAGCTGGTAGCAAGCACTGAGAAGTGGTGAATTTCAATAAGCGTCTCCCTTGTTATTGTGGAGGAAGGTTTTTTTTTTTTTTTTAAACAATGGCTTCTATGCGGTCCGACTTGTGCTGGAGGTCTAACAGCTCCCAACACTACTTTATCCAGCTGACGGCTAAAAATACATTCCAACCTAATAAATTGAATATTTCAAGTTCAACAATAAGATGACACAGGTAGGGTCCCCTTCAGGACTCATTGGATTCTTACTCAGGAGGCCTAAATCACTGGCACCTTTTTGAATTATATAGGTCTTTTACACTTGGGAAAGAAAGATAATAATCACTTATCATGGATGAAGTACCCTATTTATAATACACAGGCTGCCTGCCTGACACTTTCATATTACGCCAGATTTCGAAGGACCCCACAGGGATGTGGTGTCACAGTCTGGTTACTGCAAATTGGAATCACTATAATTAACATCGCCGTTTTAAACACATATGCGTGCGCAGAACTCCTGGCAAATGGGGGGGGGGCGGTAATTGCAACGCGGAAGAATGAATGCTCCCTCTGCAACAAGCGGTTTCAGCATCTAAATGTTGTTAGATCTTATTCAAATACGCTTTGCAACGGGGCGACTGTCTCGCGTGAAAATCCCACAGCGGAAATATTCCAGGATTCGATTTTTCCCTGCTGGGAAGGAAGACGAGAGTGGAGCGCACATAAAGACAGAAATGCACCCACCCCTCGGGCTCGGAAACCTCCTTTATTTAAACTGCAGCCCGAGCCCGCTGCGGCCGCAGTGGAGCCCAGGGCCTGGACCCCGGGCCGGAAAGCCGTGTCGGGCCGCGCGGGGACGACTGACAGGGAAGGGAAAGGCCGCGGGCAGGAAGAGAAAGCCGCACGGGAGGAACAGGGCAAGGAGGAGGCCGAGACAGCGAGCTGCCTCACCCGGGTCACCGGCGAGGACGCGCAGCTCTCAACGACTCCGGGTCCCCTCAGCCGCCTGACAGACGTCCGCCGGCCGCCGGTTACCATGGCAACCGCGCCTTTTCCTCTCCACCGGAAGTAAGGTGCGGAGCACTTTCCAAAACATTCCGGCTAGAAACCGGAATCACAGATTCAGAGAAGATATGTATGGCTGTTGCTCCTCTGTTCCGGGTTTCTATGGCTAAAATAGTGTGAGAGGATCATGTATTGCGTAGGACAGGTGGTTTTAGGCCTCGATTCCCTCCACACCTCTGTTTACATGTGCGCCCTCGGTTCTTTCGTGGCGCGGAGCATGTGTCCGGCGGGTCGCATAAGGTGTGACGCGGCATCCTAGCGCTGCGTTTCCGGTGTCGCGTCTGCTAGGCTGGTCCTCAAGGTGTGGAGAAGCGGGCAGTTCCTTTCCTCAGCAGTGGTGGCGCCTCCCGAGTCCCGAAATGCGGTAGGTATCTCCTTTCCCGGGCAGTCTTGATTTGAGTGTCCCTGTATGAGCAAGGAGAGCAGATAGGAGTTGGCCGAAAAGCCTTTTCAGTTTTCCCGGGTTTTTTTTTTTGGGGGGGGGGCGTAGCTCCACCCACCCTCCTGTAACCCGTTGTCGTCCGGCCCATCGAGGTGCGCGTTAGCCTTTGGGGCATTTCTTCCCCTATGAGTAGCGTTATGTTTTTTAATTTATTATTTTGCTCTAATTGTGTATCCTGAAATTAGATTTTTAAAATACAGTTTTCTACATAGATAAATATTTATGGCAAAGCAGTCAAGATATATGTATGATATAATTCCAAATCCAGAATAGCTTGACAGAAAATGTCATTAACACAGTGATTTGATGATAGGACTGTACCTGGTGTGTCGCTTCACGTGATTCACATTTTTTCTAATTTTTATCAGTACCTGTTTGCAGTAGTTGGTACGTGTACATGGCAAATCTTAATTCTTTTCTTACAGATTTTATAGTCCATAGGTGATGTCCACCTGGAAGTAGTTCAAGGTAAATTTACAAGGGGGCAGCCTATCAAAACATGTCTGTATATGGTAAAGCTCTGTAATGCCTCGACTAGAGTAGTGAGTTCAAAGAAGCTCGTGAGTGATTTCATAGACTGGGTCTGGGTACCTGGATTTCACTAAAGACTCACTGGTCCCCAAGTCCCTGACGCAGTTTTCTTCTTATTTTTTAAAATTTTTTTCAGGATATTTAAATCTCATCTAACACCAGTAATCTTATCATCGCGAATGACAGTGGTTTTGCTATATATTTAGTCTTCCCACTTTCATTCACCTTAGATCGAGACAGTAAAACACAGCTGGCTACTCCGTAGAAACTTTTTTAAAAGTCACCAAAGAAAAGTGGGGGATCACCAATGTGTGTAATTTTCTGGCTGCACCTTTTCCCCCGGTGAGCATAGAACCTGCCCTCTACAGTAACCTTCCTTGGGTCTTTTAAGGTGTGAGTAAAATGCAAAGTAAAATAGGGGAAATACTTGTATTAAATAGTAATTGCCATGCAAGCAAAAAGATGCACAAAAATGGTAACCTATATTTGAGTCTTTATAATCCCTGAGGAAAGAGCTAATGTCCAGTGACAAGAGTAGAGAGATGTATCTTAAAAATGTGACTGAGAGCCAGAAATCCCAGCACTCGAAAGGCTGAGGCAGGAGGATCACTGTGAGTTCAAGACCAGCCTAGGCTACAAAGTGAGCTCAAGGCCAGCCTGAACTACACAGCAAGACCCTGTCTCAAAAAGACCAAAAAAAACAAAAACCCATGACTGAAAGAACCAATTTGTAAAAGACCACATATAGTGTATGTCTAGAAAAACAAGCTATTATTTGGGGTTATGTGAGATCATTATGGAAAAGGGCAGGGAAATGATGAATTACAAGATTCAGTTTCTGGGTGCCTTTTGGTGAAGCAGAATAGAGAAGCAGCAGGAAGGTGTGTGTATTCAGCCACACTGGTAATAACCTAGTTCTTAAATTGTGAGTTTTGGGTGCTTATTTCTTAGGTTTTATAATTTGTACTTGTTACATTAATTCTTTAATATGCATGACATACAACTTAAATTTTAAGAATTTGGAGATTATATATCATCTTAAGTTCTCAGTAAGTATAGTTTTCTCCACCTTCTGTTTTGTACTTTGGATGCTTGCCATCTTAAAGCTGGGGAAACAAGAGAATTAGATCATGGTTGCTACTGGTCTTCCCTTGAAAATGTACTACTATTTGTACGTACATTATAAACTAAAGGGAATGCCATTGCTCTTCCCAGGTTGAAACCTCAATTCTTTTTAGATTGGAAGTGAGAAAATCATGGATTTGGGGATATGACAAACCAAGACGACTCTTAGTTCTGCTAATCAGATGTATGATCCCATTTTTACAGGTTTATGATGTAACTTTTTAAAGCTGCTGTTTTACTATCTAATTATTTGATCTTGCCTGCTATCAAGATTTTTAAAAATGTAAAGCTGGATGCAGAGAGGAAAAGACTGTTTCCGTAAATTTGTAGTTCTGCTTTGTCCTGAGAGATTTCATGGCCTTTGAAATTTTAAATACATGCTTGTGTAACATCTCTTAATAAATATGTAGCTTAACTTACATGGTGAAGTAATAGAAACTAAAAAAGAATTGCATACAATAATGTTTGATGTAAATATCTCTTTCTAGTGTTTTTTTTCCCCTCCCATGCTTTCTTGTATAAAACTTCCTGGTACCATTCACCACATTATTCTAATTAATGTCCATTATCATCCTAGTTCAATCAAGAACACTGAATTTCTGTGAGGATTAACTTTATTCTGTCCAAACTCTGAAGTATAAAGTTAGAATATTGGAATAGCTTTAGTGTTGGAGAAAACTATTTGAAACAGTATTTCTCAGAGCAGGCTCCATTCTGCTAATGTTTTTATAAAAATCTTCGAGTTTTTGAGAGACATTTAAGAGGTGCCTTTTTTTCATAATAAAAAAGAAAGTGATTATAAGTATATTCTGGATTTGCTAACCTATTTTATTGCACCTTGAGTTTGTAGTCATGCTGATGCCATTGCCAAATGCATTGATTTTTGTTTTGTGGATTGATTGTAAAGAAACAGATGTCATGAAATGATGTACAGGTCCAGTACAGGTAGCCATTTCATAAATGTCCCTTGAATCATGGCAGATATTCAGAGTTATGTAATTTCTTTTAAAAGTATCCTGCATTTTTTTTTGTCTTTTTTTTTTTTTTTTATCGGTTCTGGGGATTGAACTCACGACTGCCTGCTTGCAAGGCAGGCGCTTATGCCGCTGAGCTAAATCCCCAGCCCCTAATCCTGCATTTTTTAAAAGATTGTTAGCATCCTTAGTACTTACTGTGAGAAATAAGAAATTTAAGTATAATTCTTTTCAACTTAGAAAAGTTGGTGGCTTGCAATAAAGCATAGTGTACCCTTTCATAATGGCATAAGAAACTCCCCTGATACACAGACTGGAATCTTTGAAAGTTTTCATTCAAAACAACTAGATTCTCTATAAATCACATTTTCTGTTGCATTGGAAGATTCATAGGAAATTAAACCTCAAGGGATAAACTAAAAATTATGACGTGAAATCAAACTATAAGGAGTCGGTATAGGGAAAAAGGTAAGATTTTTAGAAAACACACACACATTCATGTTGTATTGGACAGACTGGCTAGAGGTGGGGAAGGGAGTTAACATTTAAGACTTAGCAATTAAGCTAAGACAGTGGGTAAATGACTGCCTTTGGTTTTGGTCCCTTAGCTACTGAAGAGATCAAATGTACATTATTAGAGGATGGCAGCCTCAGTTTAGTCCCTAATTTTTCCATAGTTGAAATCACCAAGAGATCACAGATAGCTAGTCATGAAAGGTAACTATTACAAGTCGAAGTTGTAATCATACTATTCAACAGAATTAGATTCCAAGGATTTTGCAAAGTGGATTTATAAGGAATATATATGAAATAGTTTTAATGTTTAAAGAAACAAAAAGTTAAATTAGAAATATTATAGAATATAAAAAATAAGCACAAATATTTTATTTATTTTTTTATTTACAATATTGGGAAATGAACTAACAGCCTCCACACTGAGCTGCATGCTCAGCCCTTTTTTATTTTTCATTTGAGACAGAGTTGCTAATCATTGAATTGCGCGGGCTGAGCTCAGATTTGTAATAGTCTTAGCTCACTATCCCAGAGTGCTAGGTTTACAGGCATGAACCCCAAACCTGGTCCCAGGCCGATTTTAAAGTGGAACTATTAAATAACTCTTTTTGGGGGGGGGGTTTAAGCTGGCCTTTGACAGGGTAGCCTAGGCTGGCCTTGAATTTATGGAGATCCTCCTGTCTCGGCCTTCAAAGAGTTAGGATTGAGCCACCACACCTGGCTATTAGATAAAAAGAAACAAAAGTGATTATTAAAAGAAAAACCGTGTGAATGGAATTCCATGTCAAAGTAGTTTGTATTAGAATAAGTCTTCCATTGATAGATAAGGGTTTTAAACTCTGGACAGATATTAAAGACAACTACTTAATGTAGCCAATTGGAGAGGTGCTAACACTTGACAGTCAAAGCTAGTGTGTGTGGCAGTCAGTCTGCTAGCCGCCTGTGCTGTGCAGGACAGCTGTGCAGGATGGCCAGTAGTACACTCTTATTTATGGTACTGGCTTGAATCAGAGCACAGAGTTGGGGATTATGAGACTTGCTGCAAAACAAAGGGAAATCTAGTGAAGAGAGAACTGGACTACCCGTATCATAGCTGGGTTTCTGAGCTACATCTGGATTAGGGAGGTCTGAACCTTGAGAGGAATCAGTACCTAGAATCCTGCATAAAGAATATACAGAGAAGGGGCTGGGGATTTAGCTCAGCGGTGTAAGCACCTGCCTTGCAAGCAGGCGGTCGTGAGTTCGATCCCCGGTACCGATAAAAAGGAAAAACACAACAACAACAAAAAAAATGTACAGAGGTCAGCTGGTGCAAAGACAGTGTTTAGAGTAAATTTAGTTGAATCAAGTACATGGCAAAAACCAAATTTAAGACTGTCCAGAATAAGATAATAGAACTAACAGTCTGTGTTCTATTATCTACAGTGTGTAGTGTACAATAAAAAACAGACAACAAGATGGGAGCTGTTGCTGAGAAAACAGTAGCTAAAATTGACCCTCTACACAAAATCTAGAATCAGCAGACTTAAAAGGATTTATAAGTGTTAAAGGACTTGAAAGAAAAAGTCACAGTGGAAGAATACCTGGAGTTTCAGAAATAGAAACTAGTGAGAGAAATGAAAAAGAGTAATAGTAATTTTGTATCTGGAAAATATGTCTAGAGTGAAAACACTCTATAAACTCCATGGCAGAAGAAAAGGTTAATAAACTTGAAGACATAGAAACAATCTAATTGAAGAAACAAAAAAGAACAGAAACCTCTACACTTCATGGTGCAAATTCAAGTGGTCTAATATGTAGAGTCCTAGACACAGGAGAATGGAATGAAACAAAGTATTTCAATAATAGCTCCTAAATTTCTCGGTTTTCCTGAAAACATAAAATTACAAGTCAAGGAGCTCAGTAAATTCCAGCTGAGTTTAAGTTCGTATGTATACATTTATGTATGTGCACTTGTACATCCTAGGATCAACCTGATGAAAACTAAAAGAGCAAATCTGAAAGCAGCCTTAGAAAATTGATATTTCACATGGAATGAAAAGTACTCAAATGCAACTTACTATCAAAAATAATAAAAGGCAGGGGACAGTAGCATAAAATTTTTAAAGTGCTAAAATAAAACAAAAACTTGCCAATCACAAATTGTGTATGTAGAGAACTTTCCTTCAAAAATGCAGATGAATTAAAAATACTAAATAACCAAAATCTGAGAATATATCACATGCAGTCCTGCTAAGAAGAAATGCTAACAGAAGTTCTTTGGGCTAAAGACGCCAGATGAAAATCTGAATCTCTTAAGTAATAGTGAATATTGGGAATCGGGTTAAATATATGACTGTGTTTTTACTTATAACTTCGCACTGTATATGAATTTTACATAAAATCTCCTAGGCAAATATTGAGAGGTTTTTTTCCCCCACTGTGGTATGTGCCAGCACTTCTGAAACTGGTTTATTAATGCAGATGAGTAAGTGTATTGCAGATGACTGGAGCCAGATTTCTCACTTTTGGATAAAGGAATTTCAGACACTGTATTGTAACACTAGACGTGTCAACATGAAATCATGTATATATCTTAAAATGCACATTTTAAAGATAGAGATAGAAGTATGTGCACGCATGTGTACACACAAACACTTCAACTCAGTCCACTGCAAGGGTGCACAAGGTGTGATGAAAGTAATCATGGGGGCTGGGGATTTAGCTCAGCGGCATAAGTGCCTGCCTTGCAAGCAGGCAGTCATGAGTTCGATCCCTGGTACCAATAAAAAGGAAAAAGACGAGAAAAAAAAGAAAAAAGAAAGTAATCATGAACACATTTTGTGCCCCGATTTTAATTTCTTAAGGCCATTGTTCCTTAAAAAGAACCACTTCTCACTGGAGAAAAAGCTGACTCCAAGGTTATGCAGAGAGTAATTTTCTTGTGTGCTGCAAAGTAAAAAATTGTGCAGATTTATGGGCAAATAAGGTAAACAGGAGCCAGTATGAAGGGCAGATGGTTATGTTGCTAAATTTCGTATAAACATAAAAATAACTAATGGAATGGTTTAAAAGCCTTTGGTAAGGGGCTGGGGATTTAGCTCAGTGGCATAAGTGCTTGCCTTGCAAGCACATGGTCATGAGATCGATCCCTGGTACCGATTAAAAAAAAAAAAAGCCACTGGCAAAAATAAAAATTCATGACCCTAAAAATTAGTGACACAAATAAAAGTTGAAAGAAAAGCTCTTAAGTAGAGAGCTAATAAATATAAAAGGAATGATAGCATTAGGAAATCATCAATGGAGCTTTATAAAATTTTGTATGTGTTACAGAATGCTAGAAAACATCTTAATCAAGATTCCTGTCACTATTACTACTGTGCATCATCAATCCATGCCTCTAATTACATTCTGAAAAGGATATAAAATTACCTCATCATTATGTATGCCAAAAATTCATAACCTGATCACAGGAAATATCCCATAAACCCTAAATGAATATATTCTACTAAAATTAAGTTTTTAAATGGTCATACACTTAAAGATCATGATCAAAAGTATAAGGAATAGTTTTAGATTAGGGAAACTAAAAGTTGATAACTACATGTAATAAGTGATCTAGTATAGGAGCCTGGATTTAAATACTAAGTATAAAGGATATTATTAAGGCAAGAAATAAAATTGAAATATAGACTGTTGATAATAATGCTCTACCAGTGATAAATTTAAAATTTTTGACAGTGTAAGGAATGTGTTTGGGTTTAGACAAAACATGGAAATGTTTACAGGAAGGATCTGCTATGTCTCCTAATGGTTCAGGAAAAAAACCCACATAAATAATTTATATACGTGTGTGTTGAGAGAACGATACAGAAAACGGGGAAAGGGCCAACAAGTGGTAAGTCTGGATAAAAACTAAGAGTTCTTATTTTTGGAACTTTCTGAAGCATCATATAAGCCAGGCATAGTGGTACATGACTGTAATCTTGGCGCTCTGGGCCATTGAAACAAGAGGATGGGCAACTTTGCAAGACCCCTTCTTTAAAAACAAACAAACAAAAAACTAAAAATGGCTGATAGCTCAGTGCAAAGGTCCTGGGTTCATCCCAGTGTTGGGAAAAAAATGGATGAATTAAATAGTAGGTTAGATGCAATTGGAAAAGAAATTACAGAATGAGAAAATCTGAAGAAATTGCCCAAAATACAGCATAGAAAACAGTGACATAAAAAAAAGTTTAGCGTATAGAAGCTAATTTGAAAACAACTAAAATTAACTTTTTGCAATTATTTTAGACTTTAGGGTGGACAGGAAGCAGTATTTGAAGAGATTATGGCTTAGATCTCTTTTCTACAGCTGGTAAAACATGAATCAATGTAAGAGACACTTTAGAGATAAGGCTTAATATGACATCCTTTCTGGACTTGTCTTTACCTTAAATATGGTTGATGTAAATAACTTATCTGGAAATTTCAAACCAAAGTTACTTAAGTACACAAAAATTAGGGTACCGTAGAAAGTTGAAGGACCTAAACATTTAATTCTTCCTGTTATTATTTTTAGCTAAAAGATAAATCCATTTTATTAAATCATTAATTTGTATAACATGCTAGGCTTTGGAGAACCAAATATGAAAAAAAAATGGTACTGCCCAGTAGTTTTAATTTTAATGGGAGAGAATTCAACAAGCATTTTTAGAACTCAGAGTTCTAAAAATACAAGTTGTTAATAATGTATCTCAGTATAGGGAGAGAAAATACACAGATTATTTTAACATAAAAAGTTTAGTGAGAGGGTCACACTATTGAGAGTAGAAGGATCCTAAGTGCGAACAGGATGGTGTCAGGCAAACTGGAGATGGTTGTTTGGAGTTTCAGAAGTAGGATAGACATCAGTAACAGGTTTTGGTATTTTTGCCGTGTGAAATATATCATTCATACAGAAAAATGTATAAAACATCACACACTACCATGTTTTTATTTATTTATTTATTTATTTATTTATTTGTACTGGGGATCAAACTTGCAACCTCGCGCTTGCCAGGCAAGTCCTTATGCCACTGAGCTAAAGCCCCAGCCCACCATGTTTTAAATGTATAGACTTGTTGAGCCCTTTTAATAGAGACTCTTTGAGATATACATGTTATAAATACCTGTAATATACATAGACATGTGTTATAAATTTCTAGGAAAAGAGAACATTAGTGAGTATTTCATGTTTGGGAGGACTTTTTTAGTGAAATGGTTGGGACTTCATTTTCATTTTATTTCAGTACAAAGAACATCTCACCTCTTATCTATTTGTATTCTGTGGTTAATAACCCAGGTGTTCCATCTGAACAAGTTCTGTGACTGATAAGAAAGGTTTTGATATCATAAACATTTTGAGAAGAACATTCTGCTCAGTTTTGGGCAGTTCTGCCATGAAAATTACAGGAGTAACTTCACTAAAATACTTGTGCTCAGTGGCCCACCTTCTGCCTTGCTAGATTGGCATTCCTCGTTTGCCTAGTCGCTGGTGGTCACTTTTTGTGTGACCACTAGAAATGCTGAACACTAAAGAGGATGAGCTTGAATGAAAAGGAGAATGCAGAAGGGATATAGGTTTTCCTTGTTTGCTCACTCCCATGCATAGAATGGAAAATAAATCATTTCAGATCTCAGTTTACACTTAGGGAGTCACATGTGATGTGAGTTTGGCTTTTGCTTTCATCGAAAGATTTCTAAGCATCTCATGAGCGTGCCCAGTAATCCTCTAAACATTCATGTGAGGTTGGGAGCTGGCAGTGTCATGCCCATTATAGCGAGGAGTAATGGAAGCTCTGGAATACTAAGTGATATTTTTATCTTCTACTCAGATATTTGTCACTACTTTACAGGCCAGAATTACTATCATCTCTTATGGAGCTTAGAGAGAGTATGTAATTTGCCCAACCTTAGAGAAGAATTTGGCATATCATCAAAGCTTCCTGGATCTTATCTGTTTTACTGTTTATTCTTTACCCTGTTCCTGCCCTCAGCCGTTCAGAATTGTGTTTAAACTAATGTTTTAGAGGTTGTATAAAAAAGCTGAAATTATATAATTTTGTTAGTTTCTAACGTGTCAATCCTGGGTTTTGGTTAGGAACCAAATAATAAGCTTTTTCCCCTTAACATTGCAACCGGTATTAGTAATATTGCAGGGGACCCTGCTCAGGGTACTACTGTGTAGTAAGTGACAGAAAATAAAGGATGGTTTTTGAGGGTAATACCCTAATTCTACAGGGTTACACTCCTTGTGATATATAATTGCAGGTCAGAATTTTTGTATCTTTTTTTAAAATTCCAACAGCAGTAATTCTAGTAGCAACTAGAATTTTGGGCTCACTGAATCTAAACCTAGTATACCTAAAAATCGAATATATTTGAATTATGGGCATAGATAAAAATTTGGGTAAGTTGGAAGTGGGAAGTTACCCACAAAGTTGATGGCTCACCCATAATGGGAAGAGTATTCACATTGTTTTACAACTATCACCACTGTCTACCTCCAGACATTTTTTATCTCAAAACTGAAACTGTGTCCATTAAATAATCATTTTCTATTCCTTCCTCTTGCCCCTTGGCAGTCAGCATTGTATTTTCTCTCTGAATTTGATTAGTTTCATTAGTAAAATCACACGGTGACTGGTTTATTTAGTAAAGTATCTTCAAGCTTCGTCTGTGTTGTAGCACCTATCGTGTTTCCTTCCTTGTTAAGGCCGAACAGTAGTATTCTGTTGTACATATCTACCATGTTTTGTTTATTCATCGGCCAGGGACCCTTGGATTGCTTCTGCCTATTGCTCTTACAAACAGTGCTTCTGTGAACATTGGTATGCTAATATTTATTCATGTCAGCTTTCAGTTCTTTTGGGACTGGATCATGTGGTAATTCCATGTTGAATGATTTAGAGGGCTGCCATGGTGTTTTCCCCAGCAGCAGTAGCAGCTTTTCACATCCCAGAGGCAGTGGATAAGGGCTCCAGTTTCTCCATATCCTTGTCATCTCTTGTTATTTTCATTGTTTAGCCGTTCTAGTGGATGAGAAATGGTAGCTTCTCTGGTTGTGATTTGTGTTTCCTCACTAATTAGAGTTGGTAATCATCTTTTCATGTTGCTTAATGGGTGTTTATGCATCTTTGAAGAAATGTACATTTAAGACTTTTGCTCATTTTATGTGTCCATTTGTAGGTACTACTTGAAACTGTAAACAGCTATCAGAAATATTTTTAATTTTTAATTTTGTAATACTGCCAACAAATAAATTTTAGAAAAAATGTTTATCTGATACCTAGTCAGGTTTTCTTTTTTTTTTTTTTCCTTTTGAGACAGGGTCTCCCTATGTAGTGGAGGCTGACCTTTAACTTACTTCTGAATGCCAGGCTGGCTCCTAACTCACAGCAGTCCTCTAGCCTCAGTCTCCCGAGTGCTGGGACCACAAGCACGTGTTGCCATGCCTTACTCCTAGTTAAGACTTACCTGTTCTTAGACCTTTATATCTTTTGTCCATCAGTTCTTCTCTGTTCCTGTTAACATAGTACTACTGTATTTGGCATCATCTCATTCGTGTGTTACAGTTTTTATACATAAAGGAGGCCTTGTATATAGTAGTTGTTTAATTAATGATTGATACCTTAAAAATTATTAGTACCTTGATCATAGGTTCAGTTCTAATTGAGTGGTAAAAATAAGTGATTATAAATTACCTTGGGTTTGTTCTTTACTTCTCTTTGACATCCTTCTCCATTCAACAAAGATTTAATACAAGACCTGAGATCTGCTTCTGTCTCTCAAAATGTGCAACAGTAGGCAAGTTGCACAAACTCTCCCTATCTGCTGAACTAAGTCCTTTCTTAGATTTCTTTTAGTCTTGCCTAGTAAGTCTCTTAAGAGACTTACAATATTACCAGCATTTGGTGACTAGATGCCTGAATTATCTGAACACTTTGTGAATCATGTTCTTAGGTTCTCAATAAGCATAACCTGGGAGATGAAAGCCTATTTGAACTCAGTGCACTGTCTTACTTACTTTTACATGGGTCCTTGGGCTGCTTATATCTACCTAAGACCTAATCCAGAAAGCTTCCAAGTCAGGACATTGAGTTACTTTCTCTAAGAATGAACAGTGATGATAAAGCAATAATACTATAAATAGTTAATATCAGGGTGGGTAGCTGTCTCCAAAGACATAATTTAGATTCTGCATCTTACTGCCATTTTAAAACAATAAGAAATGCTGCAGTGTGTAACTTTATTGTTTGTTTCTAATTTTGAGGTGTCTTAAGGGCCAAGGATATAGCGCATTGACACAGTGCTGGCCTGGCACGCACAAAGTTAGGAGTTTGATCCCCAGTTAAAAAAAAAAAAAAAGTGTTTGAAGTGTCTTAAAAACCAGAACATCTCACATACCTAAATAGGGTGACATATACTCCAAACCATAATAGAAATATGTTACTTTTAAAAATTATCTGCCATTTTATTTTTCACCCCTGTGTTCTTGTTTCATTAAAAATTTACATCAAATTGATTTTAAATAAGTTCAAAAGATACAGATTTTTAAGCCAACTTACTCTCAGATAATGTAGTTGGCTAGTGTAGCTGTAATAGCAAAATTAAACCCTTTGTAGAGGGATTAGTTTTTTATTTAGTATTTACTGCCCAATAATTTTCATAGGTTGACCATTCTGCTTATAAGTCAATTGTTACTTGTAAGATCTATACAAATCGGGGAGGGAGGTCCTGTAATATAGCCTTTGTACTGCAGTCTTTTGCATAGTGCTCTAATTCTCTAATACGTTAAATAATTTCTGCTTTTGAGATCAAGAAAGTACTTTTAATGCTGCATTTGTCACTGGGAAAACTAGCTGTAATTTATATTGACCTTTTTCTCCTTGGAGCATTTAGTATGCATTCAATAAAATGTTGATGACTGCTCTTTAGAAGACAGCTGTACGAAATAAAGTATTATAAATATTCAGCTTTCCTTTCTAAGCATTATCACTAACAGCTGGGCATCCAGTTTAGCAGAACAGATTTTGCACACAGAGAACCTGGTATGTTCCTGAATCAGTTTAGTGAAGGAAACAAAAAATAGTTTCTTGTGGATTGGGGGCTTGTAAAGACATAGAGCATCTGTTCCTCGTTTAAGTCATAGCCTGCTGCACCGATCATGCTCACACCAGGGTAATGTGCAGGACCCCATGCATCTTGCTCACGCCTTTAGCACCTAGTGCACAGCTTTGCAGATAGTGTGTTCTCAGTGTTTCCACTGGAAGTATAAATAACTTGCTCTTATGTATGATTTTTTTGTTTGTGTATTTTAAAGCAGGTAAATGTACTAATACCAAGATACTTTATGACCTTAATGTTTAAGTTGTTTGGTAGTCTTTGTAAACAATTACACATGTAAAAAACGGAATCTATTTCATATTTAATTATGATTCAATATTAAAATATGCTATTAAAAACAAACCAGTCATCTTAAATAATTGTTTCATATTATTCTGTTTTAATAAGTAATATAAAAGTTAGTTGGCAAAAGTAACTTAGAGTGGTTATATTTCTTTAAGTATTTGCTTAGTTAAATCATAATCTAATCTAAAATTTCCTTATTTTGCTTGCAGTGTTAGAAGATCACTGAAATTGAATGATCAGTTAGACGAAAATGTAAGTATTTGCCTAAGAATTTTTTTTTGCCTAAGAATGTGTGATTGCGTGATTGTATGTTTTTAATTGTAAACTACTAATTTACCTTGCTAAATATAAAAATTATCAATAAAAACAATGGAAGCCAGATGTGGTGCTGCACACCTATCATCCCAGCACTCAGAAGGCTGAGGCAGCACTCATTAGTTTGAGGCCACTGGGGCTACATAGTAAGACTTTGTCTAAAAGGAAAAGAAAACAAAACGAAACAAAAATCAATGTGAGTAGCCAGTGTGATGGTGCACACCTGTAATCCCAGTACTCAGAAGGCTGAGGCAGAAAGATTGTCTCAAATCCAAGCCATCCTGGGAAACACAGAGATTTCAAGAGCATCCTGAACTATATAGAAAGACCCTGTCTCAAAAAAAAAAAAAAAAAGAACGAGGCCGGAAATTTAGCTCAGTGACTCAAGGGCTCACCTGGTAAGCAAGAGGGTGTGATTTTGATCCCCCCCCCCCAAAAAAAAAAGAACGACAACAACAAAAAAATACAAGATAATTGTGATGGGTACATTTTCTGCATATAAAGTACTGTTATAAATCTAATGTGTATAAGGCTTTGGCCACCTTCAAATGTTCACTTTAAAAACAAGTTATTCAGAAACCTTAATAAAATGATTTAGTAGCAATTAGTGTGTAGAAAACAGTAACCTACCACTTTAGTACTTCATTGTACAAGAAACAGTACGGGATAGTAATAATGCTTAAATCTGCATACTGTAATCTACTAAAGTGAAATCAAAACATTAGTAACATTTTCATATTAAAAATGTAATTATCTCCCTCAGCTATGTTGGCATGGATTGAACAACAGAGTGCTAACATCGTAATAAATTTCACCATGGTTATCACAATAAAAAAAAAACTGTACTGTCGCTATTACTTTTGGTAAATTTAGTCATTGTGTCACGACATATGTTAGCTATCTTTTCACGCCAATCATGGATCTACACGCAAACATTAATACTGACACACTTATGATCTCCACAATCTTAAATGCAAGTAAATTGGTGAGAAAATAAATTAAAACAAATAGCTCATAATAAAGGGACTCCTACAAAATCCCATATGAGAATGCCATTTCAAGAAATAGATTTTATGGGAATTTCTCTTTGGAAGACTCACTGGTATTTAACAAAACAGAAATTCGCCATTTTAAAAACTTCCTAGGTGTTTTTAAAATTTTTTATACAAAAGTGGCAAAATACTGCAGTGACACTAAAAACATCATTAACAGTGTAATTAGCAATTTAGAGTACCATTATCCAACTTGTTCTCTGCAGAATGCAGCTGTGACTGTAATTCTACATCTGTTTCTTTGGTCAGAGTGGTATTTTGGTAGATGAGTAGTCCAGCTTGAAATGAACACAATTCTTTCCTGCCTCAAAACTGCTCTCTGGGAGATGGCAACATCATTTGAGAGGAAAGGAATGACCGTGTCAGAATCTGTTCCCTTCATGTGGCACAACTGTCCTCATGACTGGTGTTCTGCCCATTTTTTTCTTCAGATAAGAGTGTGTCAAGGTAACCAGTGCCACAAATAAAGACTCCTGGCTTACAAAAATACATTGTTTTATTTGGCTCAGGTCTGTACCTTTAAGCCAATTAGACTGCATTTTAACTCAGTTTTTTACTTGGTATTGATCTATTCCTGTTTTTTAGCTCTCCACGATTCAGGCTTACTAGGTCATGTGTTTCTGGGAATCTGTTTGTTTCACCTACACCTACACCTACACCTACACAAACACTGATTTGTTAGTATAGGCTCATTCATAGCATCTCTTTGTGATTTCTTTTATTTCCACAAGGCCAGTACAGGCTGCACATTACTAATGTGCAGTCTAAAATGGTCTTCTGTGTAAGGACTTCTGACGGAACACATTTGTTTGTCTCCTGTTTATCAATCTTGTGGCCACTTCAGCATACATTCTTTGTACCTGTATACTAGTCTTTGAGTGGCCTGAATATGTTCGTTCTCCTCTCTGTGGTCTCTCCCAGGATCGGATGCACATCTCTCCATGCGTTCCATTGTGCCTGTCCTGTCTCAACACTGTGGTGTACACATGCATCTTACAGGTGAACGTGGAGCCTCCTTTCTGTTTAGCTACTGTGTCGTTACACTCTGCTGTGCAGAACAGGACACTGGCTCCAGATACTATAGAAAACATTCATTAGTGCGCTTTTGTAGGAGTCTAAAACCAGGTGTGTGAAAGGTAAGGATGTTAGTTTTTACTTCATACATCCATTTCTGGGCAGCACAGGATACTCTGGGGACTGTATACCTGGGGATATTTATTGATTTGCTATATGGTACAGTCCTTCCTTCCACTACAGTTCTGGAAATGTACAATTATCAACTGAAGATTTTCAGACACACACACACACACACACACACACACACACACACACACTGTGTTAAAGGCCTGGTATAATCTCAGTGAAGGGTGGATCTGGCATGTGAAGCAACTCTTGTACTTTAGGATTAGATGTTTGGAATGGGAATCATGTTTTACATGTGTAGACTATCTAACCCTGCCTACTTCTTCAGGTCCTTCTCCTAGTCTAGGCTCAGCCTTTTCTATTTCGCCTCCTATTCGTGCTCATACTACTTTGGGGGGGGTGGGGATTGAATCATGGAGCCAGCTGACCAAGTCCAGTCTCTCCTGAAATGTTTCCCAGTTGGAAGAGTTTCATGAAGGACACTGTCACAGAAAAGCCAGCTCTTATTGTTGTCATAAGGTAGTTTAATACACTGTGTGCTCCAAGTAGTTGTTCTTTCTGATGATAAAGCAGGAACAAAAGTACTGTTGAAATATACTTACATTATAATACATAAAACTGAGTATTTCTATTAAGAAAAATGTTAAAATGCTCAAGGTAATCATTTGCTTATGTTCATATGAATGGCCTCCTGAAGAAAGGGGACCCAAGAGCAGTTATCCAAAGGAGCAAATGAATAATTCAATCCCTAACAACCTGCAGTGGAGTGGAAGTAAACGTAGAAGCCACGGACCCACAGCTGTCTCAGCCACCCCTTTGCCTGTCGTCATACCCATTGCTGGGGACAGTCCCCAGCTTACTGTCAGAGAGTGAGTTATGAGGAGACCCTTAGACAAGGCCTGCACTCATCTACATGCGCAGCCTCCTCCCAGCAGACTGGAGTCCTTCCAGGATTGGGCTCATCAGTCTGATTTCATGTCAGTCTTCTCACGCTAGCATAGGAAATATTGTAATTTACCTTTCCTTGGAAGAAAATCAACTTTACTTTCTTACTCAGGGTGCTTTCCAGAGCTGTAGCATTGGAGCACAGGTTCCAGGAATATTTTCCACAGATGCCCTCACTTGTGCTGCAAATAGCATGGTTGGAATTCTTTGCCTTCTCCTCTTCCCCTAACCAAGAGAGCAGAGTGTGTGATACCATGGTTCCTCCCCCACAATCTGTGGCTCTGCCAGCTGCCCTGTCTGCTCCACCCTACTTCTCCACTCTTGCTGGTGAAGTGAGGAAACTGAGGTTCAGGGGTAAGGAGGGTGCTCATGATAACATGGCTGGGGAATGCAAGCCATGGCAAGGGTCCAAGTGCTGTCATGGCTGGTGCTCTTCCCCCATGCCACAGCTCTGCTGCTTGTCATGTAGTTGCTTCACACTAGTCTGAGTGTCTTGCTGCCTGGAGGCTTGCCCTCACAATGTGCTTACATAACTTTACCATCCCATTGGGCAGCAGGGCAACGCCCTCAGGTGGGAATGTGGTAAATGCCGCAGAAAACTCCATTCTCAGTGGAAAATTTGGTTTCTAGTGTCATTGTTGTTTTATATTAAACTTTACCCAACTTTATTAAACATTTTGAACATTGAATCAAATTCAGTAGGGGAAAAGTTCTTTAATAATGAGTGGTATCCACATGAAAATTAACTTCACTTCATATACAAAATTCATTTACTTCATATCTCATTTCATGTATAATAATGTACCCAGGAATAATTACAGTCTTAAAGCCAGAAGTCTAAAGCTTCTGAAAGAAAACAAAAGAAACTATTATGAAACTATCTTTGTGACCTTAGAGTAGACAAAACACCCAATGTATAAAAACTCCTTAGCCATAAAAGTTGATAAAAAGTTCATCAAAATTTAAATTTTTTGCTCATAAAAAGAGAACATTAAGAAAATTAATAGATGAACCATGGGTAGAGAAGAAAATATTTATAATGCATGTATCTGACCAAAAATGACCTTCAGAGTATATAAATGAGAATAAATACATAATAAAAGTAACAAAAACTTGAACAGGTATTTCACGAAAGAAAATATATAAATGGGCAATTAGCACATTAAAAAGTATTTGCTGTCATTAATTGTCAGAAATAGGAATTAAAATCAAAGAAATACTACTATTTCTCCTGAGCAGAATAACTAATGAGTTACAACAAAATACTGTTTTTAACACTGCAACTAACATGGTGAAAGCAAACAAAAATTGAAGATTAATGTGAACGTAGAACAGTTTAACTTACATATTGATGGTGTTTTTGAGTGATAGAAACGTTTTGAAGAATTCTTTATATTTAACTTTATATATTATATATGCAGTGTATATTGTATATATATATATAATGTATTGGCATCACACAGTCTGCTCTCTTGTCTAGGGGAAGAGGAGAAGGCAATATATACAATATATAGCTCAGCGGCATAAGTGCCTGTGTTGCAAGCGCACAGTTGTGTGTTTGATTCCCAGTACAAAAAAAAAAAAATGTATATATATATAATTTATCCTGTAGCCTACTGGGGTAATTCCACTCCCAGATACCCTGATGAGGAAAATCATATACACACAAAAATATGTGTACAAGAATGTTTTTAGCAATTTAATTCATAGTCCAGCACTGGAAAACAACCTCCTTGTCCATAAACAAGAAAATGGAAAAGGAAATTCTGGTAATGTATATCCCAGCATAGAAATATTACTCAATAATAAGCAATATACTACTGATACATAGTAAATCATCTCAAAGTACATTAAATGAAATCAGACACAAAAGTTATGAGTGTCACTGTATGGAGTTCGAGCGTAAGCGGAAGTGTGCGTGGTTAATGGAATTAACAAGTTTTGCCCAAGCTGGGAGTGAGAACAGATTGTATGGGTCACAGGACCCCTCTAGGGTGGGTGGAGTGGTATTCCTCTCCACTGGCGTCACATCAGCACATGAAGGTGGTAGTATTCATAAAGCTAAGCAAGATCTATGCATTTTATTGTGTGTAAATTATACTTCAGTAAACACATATATCAGAATGGAATTCATATTCTGAAAATAAAAGGTTATTTGAAAACATGACAAACAGCCATAGAAACACTTTGTAAAGACTTGCTCACAAGGAATCTTGTTGTCAGGCACCTGTCATCCCAGCATTCAGGAGGCTGAGGCAGGTCAGTAGCTGCTTTTTGAGGCCAGCCTGGGCTCCATAGTGAGGTAGTGAGACCTTGCCTCCAAATAAGTAAGTAAATAAGAACACGCGAACATCTTCCTAACAAGTGTAGGTTGATAACAAAAAGTCTTTAATATTAACATTTAATATCTGAAATTTAGTATCTGAAATTTTCACAAATGAAAAATACTAATGTACAAAAGGTTTTAGCCAACATTTAATTTATTCTGTTAAAGATTTAAGGTGAAATATACATATCATTAAATTCACAGATCTTGAGTGTATAATTCCGTGAGTTTTAGCAAATGTATAACATTGTGTATTGAATACCCAAGTCAAGAAATAGAACGTTTCTGTTATCACAGATTTAATACATTAGTCAAATTCTTCCCCCATGTCCCTGTGAAGTCACTGAGATAACCAAAAATGATTTGTTCTCCAGAGTTGCCATGAAAACAGCAAGAAAACACAAACCTTGCAGAGCCCTCTATGAATGGTAGCTGCTTAGTTCATTGGTTTCCATTACTGCTTTTCCAGTGGGCAAACCTGTAACATGTATGTTGTTTTTCTTTTAAGATAAAAGATGTTAATGTATGAGTTCTTCTTCTTAAACTAAAACTTCAGCATTCAGGTTTAATTGCAGTGTTGACACTTTATGATAAATAAGACTTTGGGTTGCAGTTTTGACATTCATCTCTAAAAGGTTCACAACACTGATCTAGGCCCATTGTGAAAAGTTCCTAACACAGTTGCTGTTTAGTTTTCTAATAAGAATTTGAGAGCTGGAAATATAGCTCAGTGGCCCAGGTTCCTGTCTGGCAAGCACAAGGCCCTGAGTTCAATTCCTGGTACCAAAAAAAATTTTTCCCCATAGTCTTAAGTGAGACTTTCCAATAACCTAATTAGCCAACATAAAGTTAGTAAGAATTAATATCTTTTTAGCTTTCCTTTCATTTCCAGTTACCCAAGTACCTAGAGAGCCTGTGTTTTAAATATTTCAGTGACAGTATGGGCTGATAGTTCATAATAGCAATAGACTCTTTGTACCCCATATTTTATCTGTGAAAGAAACCTTAGTTAGTACTTTCTAGATTGTTTATAGTGGGTAAAAAATCAATGCAATGCAGGCACCTTCTTGGTAGAATATGTTCTAAACAAGGTCATGAAGCAAGCTACAATTTGAGAAGGATACTGAAGGAGAATGTCATTTCTATTTGAAATTATAGAGAGAACATTGATTTTTTTTTCCTGAGGCAGAAAATCAATGCCCAAATTTTAGTTTTGCTAATGTGCAAGGTTAGATCTCTTTCTACAAGAAGCACAGTGACATTTGAGCTCATCGTATACCAAATCTTAGAATGTGGCGTATTTTTTTGGTTTAGTGATATCATTAAACAACTCTTAAGGAGTCTGTAAATATTAGAGACACTGCAAATTATTATTGAATTGTTGAGACACATCTCCCTGGCTTTTTTGGCATCCTGTATCCTTCCCCTCTCTAGCCAGATGTTTGCCTCTTGCCTTTCCTTTCCCTGCTTCTCACCCTTGCTAAGTGCAGAGGGCACTGACTTCCTAGCTAGTGACTTGGCCTTCCTCAGCCAGGCCTCCTTAGCGCTTCTTGTTGTGGGAGACTAATGAGTAAATAACCCTTTAAAGTTGAGGGGTGGCCAAGTGACATTTCTAGATGAAGTCTCAGCTCACTTTCTAGCACTGTCAGGGATTAAGAGCTAGAGCACCTTGGGAAAATCTGGAAGGAAACAAAATTTAGGGAGTGAAAAGCACCTTTGTGTGTGCCTGGAAGACCAACAAATAAAAAGACCCACTTACTGAGACTATTTAGTTGGGAGAGTATGAAAAGACAGATTTTCAGTTTTCCCTCCATATAGTAATTGTAGACACATTTTAACCAACAGAAGGATAAAGAAAATGAATTTTTAAAATGAGGATTCACATACACTTTTTCTGAAGGCTAAAAAATTGTTTTCAAGAAGAAATTTTTATAGTTATAATGTATAGACATTTGGCAATTGGATAAAATAATTTTTGGTGAAAATAGAAAAACAGATTGACATAAATGTACATTAGAGTAGTGACTTTCGGGGCTGGGGGTTTAGCTCAGCGGCATAAGCGCCTGCCTGGCAAGTAGGCAGTCGTGAGTTCGATCCCTGGTACCGATAAAAAGGAAAAAGACAAAAAAAAAAAAAAAAAAGAGTAGTGACTTTCATTTCTTATAAATACACAGTGAAATAGTTCTGGGCAATAAATTCTTGTAAAAGAACAGGGGTTGGCTAAATGCCATAGTTTGTGACTGAATACATATAAAGAAATGAAAACTCAAGATGGGACAGTCACAGTAACCACCTGAAAAAGAGACTTAAAATCCCTTCACCCTATGAGAAAGATTGCTTTACAGTTATAACTTGATACTTTTAAAAATATTTTTTTAAAATTTTGGTACATCATAGCTGCTGTGTGTACATGAAGAAAAAATGTATTTTGTTCTGCAAAACAAAAAGTTATTTAAAATCTTAGCTATAAAAATTTTGATACCAGGGCTGGGGATTTAGCTCAGCAGCATAAGCACCTGCCTTGCAAGTGTGTGGTCGTGAGTTCTATTCCCGGTACCGATTAAAAAAAAATTTTTTTTTGATACTATAAATTCTGTAACTAATACCAAGATTATTGAGAAAGATGCCAGTCACTGTTTTTGCCATGGATATTTTAACAATAAAAGATAGTTGACCACAGAGAATTATTTCAGGCAACCAATCTGGTTTCGCTCAACACTGCTGGCAGCGCATGAGCCCTCAAACCTTTCTTATGCCTCTCTGCTAATCCTGTATCTGGTTCAACTCTAGGTTTAATGTTTTCATGCCTTTCTTAAGCCTTGACTTTCCCTCTCACAAGAATCCTTCTGGAGTCCATTTTGATTTTCACTCTTTTGTGAATTTCCTCAACACACACACTGACGTAGAACCCATTTCTGTAAGCAGGAGTAATTTGTTATGTTTCTTGATAATGCATTTTTTAGCAGTTTTGAGTGATCAGTAATCATTATGGAAAGCAACTGTTAGGATTTGGGAGAGCAGTTAGTAATATGATCATGATTATTTGGAGAAAGTAGATCATGAATGGAGACTTAAGCTAAGGGAAAAGGAGGTCTTGGGGAGGATAAGACAGAGAATTTAACAAGCTGAGACCACAGTGTTCTGAGGTCCAAGTGCTGTGCATGGCCTCCTAACTGAAGGCAAGGTGCCAGTGAGCCCTGGAACAAATGAGTGTATTTTGTGTAGCGTAGTGTGACTAAGTTTCTTTTAAAACATTCATTCCTTAAACACTTTTTAATTCTCTTGGAGTACAAAGATAAATTATAACTACTTTCAGAAGCAAATGGTGATGGATAAATAGAAATGTGCAATGTTACCAAAATGTATTACTCATGAAAAGAGGTCCACACCACAGCTAGGCAGCCTAGCTGCCGCAGAAGAGTGCTCATGGCTCAGGGCATGAGCTCCAGGGCCTTCCCTGCAAGGCACCATGGTTTGCATGTTGTCTTGGTTATTATTAAGCCATTTTCTCCATCGGAGCACTGTGGTAAAGGGCCAGGACTGCACTGAGCCTTCCCAAGTTTCCTTGTAGGTCTTAGTAATAACACCTCTGAGAGCTTTTCTTGCCTGGGCCCCATAATTACATTTCCAGTTGAGCTGAAATTAAAGGTGAGGATCTGGTATGAGAGCCAGTCTTCTGCAAACCTCTGGACAGATCATCTCAGAAGGCAGTAACTTGTTTGTGTTGAGACTGAGTAGAGATGCCTGGGTTACTGTGCAGACCTGGAATGTGCACCTAATTTGAAAGAACAGTGTTCATTTTGAAGGTGGTGATTGGGTATGTTTGAAATCTGAAAAGAAAAGGTAAGGATCCAGTATTGGCTTGAATTTTTCTGGGTTTTGAAAGGTATTTTCAAAGACATAACTAAATATATTTCCATTTCAAATCATGATTTATTTCCAGTCATTTGGTCCTTCAAAAATCAGAAAGAAGAGAAGTATTACAGCTTACTCTCCAACAACTGGAACTTGTCAGATGAGCCCATTTTCTCCTACAAGCTCTGAAAAAAAGGACCATACAAATAGTCCAGCAAATGGTTAGTAGAACATTCTTTTCTACTTACAATAAGATTTTTTGGGGGGGCTGGGGATTTAGCTCAGTGGCATAAGCACCTGCCTGGCAAGCATAAGGTCGTGAGTTCAATCCCCGGAACCGCAAAAACAAAGACAAAAAAAGATTTTTTTTTTTTTTTTTTTTTTTTAGTGATTGGATAGATCAGGATTTTGATTTAGTAACATATGGATCTTTCTCAAGCTGATTTTTCTCTTAGAGAATTTAACATAGAAAAGGCTAGAATGTGAGTATTGCCTTGTACGGAAATGTAAACTTTCTAGCACTTATTTTAACATGCTGCTACAGACTTTGTTCCCTTACTGTCCCATCCATTAAACAGAAATTATGGCCTGACTGCCTTCAGCTACTATCAATTATAATGGTCACAGATCCAGCCCTGCCTGGCTATCCATCATGTGCATAAATTAAAGGGCACATAACTCAAGCAGTGCTACACTACAGTGTAGAGGATGCTTGAAATGTTATTTTATCCACGTTGCCCATTTAGTTGTGTCCAGATTGAGTGTATATTTTTATATTTTGCCTTTGTTGTATTTTATTGCCTTTTTTCATGTATCTCAAATGCATTTGCAAATATTTGTAGAATTTTTCATAAACTTAATTTAATGTGAAATTCTTATTTTAAAATACTGACTTTGACCATATGTATTTGTTGCTGTTTAGTAGCTTATTG
Source organism: Cavia porcellus (assembly GCF_034190915.1). NCBI lineage: Eukaryota > Metazoa > Chordata > Mammalia > Rodentia > Caviidae > Cavia > Cavia porcellus. The sequence continues at coordinate 164,288,793 of NW_026947484.1, forward strand.
CTGAAACATTTATTTAAAGGTATAGATCTCAATTTCATAGTTTTTTTATACTGCTAAAGATCGAGTCAGCGATATGTCAGTACCTATACTAGAAATCCTTAAATAGGCTCAAATTTAATAACAAGGGTTTTAGATAAGCTGCAATTAGCCTAATTCAGCATACTCTTTAATATTCACCTAGTGCTAAGCATATACTAAAACAAATACAGAAACAAGCCTTCATTTTACCTGAGTTGTTACAATAACACAGAATGAGACCTTAAACTTTTGAATATCTTTGATTTTACTTTATCAAATGCTTTTATCTGAAAGTTGTTACTGTTAGGTTTGCTTTCACAAAAATTTATGAAAAAATGTATTTTCCTCAAGTCCTGAAGTTTTATTTTTATACATCTGTTACATCTTTTTTAATTAAAAATTAATGGCTTAGAGATAGCATATCTTTAAACCAAAATGTGAATAGATTTTTAAGTTGGTATATACTCCATTTCCATATTGAAATTAATTATGGACTTAAGGGAACATTCCTTTTGCCCATAAAAAAATTGGTCATATGATCTCAGTTGACATTTAAGTGGGTAATTATCATAGATTAGAGTACTAAGTAAGCTCTTTTGTAAAAAGTCAGACAGCAAGGGTTTCTGAGGGGTCGGCAATATTCTCTCTCTTGACCTCCGGGATGGTTACACGGAGTTGACTCACCCTGCTTGTTCATTAGGCTGCACCTGCATGTTTTATGTCCTGTTCTGTGTTATCTACATCTAAGAATCACAAAATAGGACAGCGTTACCCAGCATCTTGAACTACATTGTGTCATTTGTAAGCATTATACTGGCCATCCTCATATATCATTTTCTACATGTTTTAAAAATAAAAAAGGCTTACTCTTATGTAGTATCTTGACTTCCAAGTAAATACTACTTCTGAGATCATGTAAGTTCCAAATTGGTCACAGTCTCCATTAACAATTCCTTCATGGGCTGGGGATATAGCTCAGCAGCACAAACGCCTGCCTGGCAGGCGCAGGGTCCTGAGTTCAGTTCCCTGTACCAAAACAGCAACAACAAAAACAATTCCCCCCTTAAAATATTGTTCAAAGTATAATATAAACCTTAAATGATGTTCTCAAGGACACATTAGTTGCAGTTCACCTCCCTCCCTTTACACTTAGAGTGAAATCCGGTACACTTACTGTGACTTGTACAGCCACACATACACCTGACTCCTGCTTCTGCCTCATTTTCTACTCCCGACTCCCTCTCATATTTTGGCCGTGTTCAGTCCTTTCCACTGGAGATGCTCTTTCTCCTGACACTGATCTATGCTTCCATACACAGCTGAACCTGGAGTGTAAGCGCAGAATCCATTGTGATCATAAAAGAAAGAAAAACCCACTTCTGTATCTTCCTTCTCTGTAGAACCTGCATTGGCCAAAAATGGGGTGATGTGTTCCAGTTCATTTGTACATTTAAGAGCTAGACATGTGTGTGTGTATACGTGTGTGTGTATGTGTGTGTTACATGTTTTATTTCTTTTAGCAAATGTCTCCAAACTGTTGTGCATTTTACAGAAAAGGAAAGTGGGTAAAGGTTTCTTTCCTCTTACTACAAGAACACTTCAGATGTGTCACTGATGGATGGGGAGAGGACGGTGAACACATCTACATAGCTGAACACTCACTCACTGGGCAGCAGAGGTACAGAGACCACTAGGGTTGAGATGGAAACTGATAGAGGTCAGAGAAACCCAAGCAGAGGAAGAGGCTGCAGCACCCATCAAGCAGGTGCTCCACAGGGCAGAGGCAGTGTTCTGAGACACGGAGAATGTCAGGTTTTCATAGTTACAGAAGGGTGGCGATTTCTGGATTTGAGTAACATGCAGGCAGGATAAAGTAAAACAAATTTACACCTAGTCACCTCTGAGTAGAATTGCAGAGCATTGAAGCGAATGTGTTAGAGGCACCAGAGAAAAGATGCTACATATGAGAGAATGACGGACCTGGGGTATGTTCTCATCTGCAGCAATATACTCCATTGGAAAATGGAATAATATGGACCTAGAAACACAGCGAGATTTTTATTCAATAAGTGAGGATGATTAGTGGTCTCTGAGGGTGGTGAGGGTCCCATTCACAGACCCGTACTGGAGAGGTGACTAAGGGTGTCTCTCTTCAGAAAACCAGTGGGGCCACTAAATGAACAGAAGACAGACAGCTCAAAAGAGAGGAAAAGAAAGTGCTCTAAACTATATAACTGCATGTATATTTAAGTGTATAAGATAGAAAATGATATCACTGAGTTTTATTGGATCATTGAACAGAGCTGTTTGCAGTATCATTGTTGGAATGTCCACTTTACAAGCTTTAATTTTGTGACTTGAACAATTATTTCTAAGATGACAATATGTAATCCATTAACTAGTGATTTCCTACTGTTTATTTTTTTTTCTGTAAATCTGTATAACTTGTACCCTTTCTCTGCTTTTTATTTTCTCCTTAAATAAAATTTAAAAAAAGACAGACAGCGGTGAGAAGTGAGTTAGTAAATCCAGCTACAGAGCTAATGATGAAACCTAATTACACATTTTGCTGACTGTGAGCAAAAATCAAACAACCTGAGGTTAAAGTCAAACCATAGCTTGTGCTAACGTGGAAGACAGGAAGGGAACAGATAGAAGTTAATATGTTTATATATTAGCAGAACATTTCTGTTTTAGGCAAATGATGATGTATCAGTTAATTTTAATTGTTTTTGCTTACTGCTAAAAAATAGTAATGCCCACTTTCTTGTGAGCATTAAATGAATTAATACACCAAAAACACTCAGAGCAATCACTTTTGAGATAACAAATGTTCCATATATAATTTGACTATTTTTATTAATATTATTATTATTTAGACTTTAAGGAGAGACTAGAAAAATTTTACTGACTATTCAGTAGTTCTGATAATTTGGCCTGCATGTTCTTCCAAGAGATGTTAAAACTCCTGTTTAGCAATTGAAAAGCATTTAAAAACATCAGTCCTTCGATGAGATTGTTACTGACCCACACTTTGCAAAGTGAGATATATGTATGACTAATTATTTTATAGTAATATGTTTAGAAAAGTCTTAAATACCTGATGAGAGTCTAGCAGGAGACAGTCTGCACTGTTTCTTACCTTACATTAATGACTGCTAGTGCTGAAATGTGAAAGAGAATTACAAGTTAAAGGAGCAAAGTAATTTTAATATTTAAGTTTTGGATCTTTACTGAATGCAAACAGCATAGCACAAAGCTCAGCAAAAATTTTCTGAAAGGGCTAGGGACTTAGCTCAGCAGTGTAAGCACCTGCCTGGCAAGCATGAGGTCGTGAGTTTGATCCCCCCCCCCCCAAGTGTGATTTTTGAGCTGGGCATGATGGCATACACCTGTAATCCCAGCACTTGGGAGACTGAGGCAAGGGAATCGTTGCAAGTTTGAGACCAGCCTGGGCTACAAAGTGAGCTCAAGGCCAGCCTGAACTGCATACCCTGTCTCCAAAAGTCAAAAAAAAAAAAATCTGAAATAAAAGTTTAATGTATAACTTGGGTTTTCACTTGTAGTTTTCTTTTTTTTTTTTTTTTTTTTTTATTTAAGAGGAAAAAGAGAAAAACACAAAACAACCCAAAGTGGCGTAAGGGTACACGCAATACAGAACTACAAAACAAAACAAAACAAAAAAAATAACAGTAAGAAATCACCTGCTAGTAGATTACACACTATCTTCTTGAAAATAGTTCCTCAAATCACAGTATCAAAGAACACAAGGTGGACATTCAAACAGGGAGACTGCAAACAGCTGTGTTCAATGTTCCAAAAACATTGATAAAGTCAGCTATTTAACACCCCCAAACACACTTGCTGTTATACCCGTTAGAGCTCTTTTCCTTTTTTTTTTTCCCCTCTCTTTTTTACAACAAAATTTACACATCTTGGATTTTATTACTCCTTAGTGCTTATTACTTTCTTTGGGGGGGGGCACTTGTAGTTTTCTACAAAACATTTTCAGCTTGGTTTTCCTTTTTGGAGACAGATTTTATTTCTTCCAAAGTTCTCTAAAATCATATTGTTATTCTTTTCTCCTTACATCATTTACTAAATAAACTTTTAACCATATTCATTTATTCTGCTTGGAATTTTATAATACAGATTAATCAAAAAATGAAAAGTTAATAAAAAGGAAAAACTAACACTTTAGCAAAATTTCTAAATCGTAAGTTTTTCTTTTTTGCCATTAAAGAATGTTTAAGGCAGTAATCTAGTTATGATAGGGTTTTTTAAAGGGAAGCAGTGAACTGAATCAGTGTGGTGCTGGGTGTGGAGCGCCTGCCTGAGGACTGTTGACAAAAAGGAGACCTGGAGAGGAAGAGTGATGGTGCTGTAGGATGGATTCTCTCGTTGTTGGTTCTCCTCCTGATACTAACTTGGCTGTTCTTAACCGTCAGAGGAGCTCAAGACCTCACTGTTGCTGAGAATGGCTGCCATTCACTTTGGCAGAGCTCTGGTGTCTACTGCTTTCTGGGTTTGGAGGGGAAGATGTGTTGCTGTTCAGTCTCTAGGAGAAGCTTGTCACACTGGCTTCCTGATTTGGACTCTGCTGTTCTCATTGTCGGAAGGGCTCGGGACCTTGTTGTTGCCAAGGGTGGCTGTGGGACTTTTTGGAGGAGCGCTGGTCCTTGCTTTGAGTCAGTGTTGCTTCCTGGTGGCAGTGCAGAACCCTCAGTCTCCTGACACAGATCCTTCATTCCGTTGGCACAGACTTTCTAGCTTCCACCACTGACCTTGGGTCCTTCCCAGCACAGATCTGTGAAACAGACTTGCATGAGCTATTATAATGGGCTCTAGGCCTCCAGTTGGTCTCATGGGGAGCATTGTCATGGGCTCTAGATCTTCAGCTGGACTCATGCAGGACGTTGCCATGCAATCCAAACCCTCAGCTAAATTCTGCAGGTCTCAGTGTGTTGATATATTTCCTGTACTCTTTCTTTTGTATGTGACTCTTTGAGTGACCATATAAACAATCCTGTCAGTTGTGTCTCCTGTATTGTCTTTTCTCCTTGCAGTCCTGACTGCAGCAATCACTAAGTGCTAGGCTCAAACTCCTGATCCTCCTGCCTCATCCACCCAGAGCACTGGAATTATTTACGCCACCATGCTGACTGAATATACACTTTAAACTTTTCTCCTATTAACAAGAACAGGGAAGAGTAAGAGAGTAAAAACTGGAGAAAAAATGTAAAGTAGCCTTAGAAGGACTTCTGCATAGTAATTCTTAGTCCTTTTTCTTTCACCGTGAGGATTGGATCTTCCGGCAGCATTGTTAGAGCAGTGGTCCTCTTCATTGTCACTAAGAGCTCTGAAAGGCTCACCATTGCTGCGGTGGTTATCATCCAGAACATGTGCTGTGGAGCCTTTGGAAAGTACCTGGTCTGAACTGAAATACAAGTATGCAGTGGGCATCAGATTTCAAAGGCTTGATGTGGAAAGCACATAAATTACTCATGTTGCTGTTAAATTCTTAGCTATATTGCGTTAAATATTAGTTTACCTGTTTTTCTTTTCTTTTTTTTTTTTTTTTCTTTTTATCGGTACCAGGGATCGAACTCACGACTGCCTGCTTGCAAGGCAGACACTTATGCCACTGAGCTAAATCCCCAGCCCGCTGTTTTTCTTTTTAGAGTTTAACTACTAGAAGGTCTAAAATCACATAAATGGCTCATACTATGGCTCTGTTGGAGAAGGTTGGCTAGAGGTTTCCATGGCACATTGTACTAAGGGGTTTGCAGTGAAACAGTAACATAGAGTCAACAGTAATCCAGTGGCAACTGTCAAATAAGAGCAATATCACACCAAAATATGTCCAGTGAGGACAGAGGGTATTGCCACTTACACATTTTAAGGAATGAGCTGTTGCCTATTTTTCATTAGCAGCAGGGGGTGTGGCTTATGCTTTCTGTTGCTCCGTAAACATTTGTCAGAAGCCTGGATATGTGTGACATTGGGAATGTGGCATTGGCCAGTGTGTGTCCTCGGATAGGTTTGAAGTTAGACGCATGTGCAGTTCTGTGGAGCATGCTGGAACCAGCCCCAGAGTGTGTGTTCGTAGAGCAGCTGACGTGTGACTGTGAGCGCCCTGCCCTGTGAGAGCTTTAACATCAGACACACTGTCAGCCCGAGATCCCGGGGATCCTGACTCAGTGTTCTTGCATGTCTTCCCTTGTGCTTCTGTAATGTGAAACTTGTGAGTGTTTAGATAAGCCATGGCATATGGTAACTGGGAACTGCATAGCATTTTAACTGTTTGTTCCTTTTACAGCTTGTAAAATAAATACTTTTAACAGAGTATATATTTTATAGATTGAGGGCCCTTTATCTGAAATGCTCTGGACCAGATTTGTTTCAGAGTTTTTTGGAATTGTTTGGAATTTTATCAGTTGAACATCCTTAAAAACTGAAAAGTCTACACTCAAAAGTTTGACTTTAGGGTATTTTAGATTTCAGATTTTCAAATTAGAGACACTAGGCCTGTATAAAAGTCTTTTCAAGGATTTACTAAATAGCATTTAAAGTTAAATGTAGAGCTGCCACATGATCCAGCAGTCCCAACACTGGGTGTGTGTTCAGAGGTTACGCAGTCAGGGCCAAAGAAATGCCCATGTCACTGCCAATCGCTCACAGAAGCCAGGGTGGGAATCGGCACACTGGATCAGTAGGTAATGACTGGGAAAAGAAGATGTGGTAAACGTCCATAGGGAGTACTACTCTGCATCTTAGCCAGGGCTGCAGGCCAGTAGGCCTCTCTGCTGTGACCCCAGCATGACGGGGGCTTTGGATTCCCTGCAGTATACCAGGCCATGAGCACCAGCACCTGTGCAGCCTCACATAGGAAGCCTACAGCAAATCAGACTCATGCAACGGAGGATACACAGCTAAAACCTCCCTTGCACAGGGGACCTACTAAACAGTGTGTTGAATGACAAGAACAGGACTGAAAAACCAGAATAGAATATCTTTCCCACAGATGAAAGTCTGTCCATTGTTTTATTGTCTGTGTGAATTTGACAATCTACATTTTACTCAAATTTAACAAATTCTTTCTTAATCTCGTATTCTTTTTATTACATGCATATAGGAAAGAGAAAAAAATTGGATTACCTCACTTTGGCAGAAAGAAAGGAATGTCCACCAAATGACGATGACGAGTAAGTTTGTGCTTTGGAATTGTATACACCTGCTTTCCCAGAAAAGAAAGCACTGGGTTTGTTAAAGTGATCATTTAATAACAATCCTTTAGGCAGGCCTGGTGGCTGTGTGGGACGATGGAAAGTTCAAGGCCGTCTTTGCCAGTTTAGTGAGATCCTCTCTCAAAAATCAAAAGGACCAAGGACGCAACCCAGCACTTCATGGGTTCAGTCCCCAGTACCACCAAAAAGAGAAGAGGCATGGAAGGGAAGAGAGCATTTACCTGTAGAAATTAATGCCTGAGCTAGTCTTCCTTAAAGAAGTAAAGTCCTTCCCAGGCAGTGTGCATCCCAGTGTGTGGGTAATGGTGATGTGTGATGCCTTCATCTCATGCCATGAACTCAGGAAGCCAGCCGTTCAGGTTTCCGCAGGAGGGAAAATACCTGACGGGAATAGTGTAAATAGGGGTGCACCCTACAAGCCTCCTGCTGGCATGAGGGGCTTCTGGACAGGGTGCTAGTGCTGAGCCCCACTGTGAGGCCCATCTCACTGAAGGTGGGTTCAGTAGCCCTGTGTGACATTTCCCAGGCAGTCACTGAGCTCTGTGTCTGCATGCATCAGGCTCATGATGTCAGCCTGATGATCCACCTGCTGAGCAGAGCCTGGTGCTGTGTGCTAAGATGTCTCCCTCACCACAAAAGACTGTGCTTAATACTGTTGTCTACGCCATCTGTGTGTTACCCAGGTGCATGTTGTGAATGTATTGTGTTAAAATTTTTAGTTTTGACCCAGGCCAGGTCAAAAGCCTTTTCCTAACAGAAGTGAACTGTGGTGCTTGTCAGCAGTGCTCTGGATACACAAGGGGAAAGCTGAAATCTGTGTAAGCACCTTCTGGTGCAGGGAGGCTTTCTCAGGGAAGCCTTCCTGTCTACATCCCCACATCTAGCCTGACTGCTGTCTGCTCTCAGACACTCTTCCACAGCCACCCTCTGCCCAGCTGAGGTATTTTCTTGCCCAGTCTTCCCCATCCCGCAGGTGTATTCCTTGTGTATAGCACTCCTTCCTATAAACAAAGCTCCTGTTTTCTCAGTGAACTGATTTCAACTATGTATTAAAGAGAACATAGGGCTAAAGGTTTAGCTCAGCAGCACAAATGCCTGCCTGTCGAGCAAAAGGTCATGAATTTGATCCCTGGTATCAGAACAAAGTGGTGCTAAAGGGAAAACAATCTTTTTTGTTTAATTTTTTTAAAAATAAGCAACATTTCTTATAGTGAAAAATTCAAATTGTATAAAAGTGTGTCTAGTGAATGCAACAGCAAATAACAATTGTGGGTCACAGCGAGTCTTGTATTTGAGAACAGATGCCTGTTAAATGGTTGATTTTTGTAAGGTACATGAAAGCTAACAACCGCAGAAGTAATTGTAGGGGTGAAAGAAGAAATTATTTTAGGCTTAATCACTGCTGTCTAAGCAAAACATGCCTGCTTTCCTCCTAAGGGAGTGCTGCTAAAAATTTCTTTTTATAGTTTTTTCTTAAGCCTTTTTCTGACCAATCAATTTGCTACCTTCGTTGCAGATCATGTACAGTTAGTCTATATTTATTAATTTCTCTCAAGATTTGTTTCTAAAGATCTTGATTTTTTACTGTATATCAACCTGTGGCTTGGTACTAAAATTAAGTGTAGGGGGCTGGGGATTTAGTTCAGCGGCATAAGAGGCTGCCTTGCAAGTAGGCATTCATGAGTTCAATCCCTGGTACCGATAAAAAGGAAAAAGACCAAAAAAAAAAAAAAATTAAGTGTAAGTTGAGGTATTTTTAAACATATAACAAAATTTATGCATTTTTTTCCACTTTTTATAAAATTAGTCCTTGTCAAAACCCTTTTTGGCATAGTAACAGATTTTTTTTTCCATTTTTTTATATTGCTTTTAATATTTTGGAAAACCACTCAAAGACTTAAATTTTTAGAACTCCAAAATTAAGCTGGACTTGTACTTAACTGGATTAGTTTTAAATGATCATAATCAGTAATCTAACTTCTGTGTGCCTGCTGCTGGAGTGTCCACTGCTTCATGTCTGGGAGCTACCAGCAGCAGGCTGTCTTGTCTAGAAGTCCTGCGACCCAGTAAGACACAAAGAGTGAACCAGTACCAGCCAGTCAGCATTAGGAGAAACCAGGCCTTACAGCAGTAGTTAAATCAGGAGAGCTTAGCCAATGCAGTGTCTGCTGTCAGTGCTTGCTGTCATGTCCTCCTCTCAGTCTGTTCAGGCCAAAAGATGCCCTTTAAGAATGTCCAGTAAGCCTGGGATGGAGCCCTTGGCAGAGCGCTCCCCGTGTGTGTGTGTGTGTGTGTGTTTGTGTGTGTGTGTGTGTGTGTGTGTCCGTGTGTGTGTGTGTGTCCCTGAGTTCAGCTGCGTGTTCAGTGATGAGAGTCTCAGGATTAGGGGAGTATGATGTTAGAAAGGGTATTTGTATTCACTGGGGTTAGCTGTGTGTGCCCCTTTCTCTACAACAGAGCTACTCCTACTTAAGATAGCACTGGACCTTTACCTCACACCGCACACAGAAGTCAGTTTGGAATGGGTTGTAGGCCTGCCTGGGAATGGTAGAAAGAGTAAAAGTGCTGGAGAAAAATGTTCTTTTTAACAGGCAAAGTACCATCCATAAAAGAAGAAACAGATAAAGTGAACTACTCTAAAGCTTTTTTTCATAAAAGGAAACTTTTAAAAAGTTTCTCTCCTACCCCATTCTGGTCCTGTGGCTTTTCGGTGCAGGACCACCTACTTCTTACTGACCCCCAGTCCTGGCCAGTTGATGAGTGGATGGCAGGTGCCTGACTGCCCCAGTGGTGCACAGTGCACAGCTGGTGAGTCACTGCTCAGGACTGCGGAGGTGGGAGAGGACGGTGAAGGTGTGGCAGCTGTGTTCTTCAGCGTGGAGGGGAAACTGGTTCACAGTGGGGGCAAAAGAAGCCTCAGCTAGAGAGGAGAGAAGCGCAGGGTGAACATTCAGTCCTTCATGGTCAAAAGAAGCTTCGTACTAAAGCTCGGTGCTGCTGATGTGTGGGGCAGGTAGCTCGGTGGCCAAGGTGTCCCGTGCACTGTAGGGTATCTGGCAGTCTCCCTGTGCTCTGACCATTATGCACCGGGAACATGTATGCTGTCCCCAGCACTTGTCAGCACTGAAATGTCTCCAGACTGTACCAGTGCTCCCTGAGGTGTCCCAAGGAGAATAGCCCCTTCCTCTGGGGGCACTGCTTTCCTCCCCTGTCTGGCTCCCCTTCCCAGAGTCACACATGTTTGAGGGACACAGGTGTGGGCATGGCTGCGTTCGGGTCGTGTTACACAACACCACCACCAGAACACGTCTGCACTGCTCTTCAGTCAGTTCCTGCTGCCTGGGCTGGCTTTCTTGGATCTCTGATGCAATGCGGGGAAACAGATCTCAGCCAATGACCCCAGACCCATCATGACCAGAGTATGAGAAGACGAGACGATCTGTGCCCTCAGTCAGCAAATGTGTGTTTCACGCTGATGCCAGATACTGCGCTGTATGTGGCTGGAGCTGCACAGATACAAACCTGCTTTGTTTCTTGAGTTTCTGAGTGTTGAATGGGAGCTAGACAGCCAGCGTGACCTACGGCGTGTCAGGTAGATAGATGCTGGAAGATGACTAGAATCTAGAAAGATGCTCTTAAAGTGTATTCTTGGACAGTCAGAATAGTTTAATATTTTCTGACAGGAGAACTCAGGAAACATTTTTCTGTTGTAATTAATACACACTTCCAGGGAGATGCCCTGAGACCAGGTCTCCCCACAGCTGACACATGTGGACAGTTCTTGCCGAGTCAGGCACTGCCATCCTGGTTGCACAGCTGTGATCTGCTCACACCATTGCTCCTATGTTTATTAACCCTTTATACATTTGTGAGTTCCTAGCGACGCAGGGTTTTTCCTTACCTTCTCCCTTTCCATATTTCCATCTTGTCAATCATATCTCTGTCCCTTAAAAACAGGAGTCTGTACTTTGTACAGCGCACACAGGATAGTTTCAGAATGCCTACATTTCCAGCACTGCCAAAACCAAACCTCCTAAGTATTTACCATTAACAAAGCAGTCTTATTTTGTCCTTCAGTTGAAGGCATAAAGTCAAATTACTTTGTTCAAAATTGCCTGTTTGCTACTTTAAGATTTATTTATGTAGGATAGGTCCTCTGGTTTTGGGTATATTTTTTTTTCCTTCATGCTTGGTGATTGAATTTGTTTTCCTAATATGGTTCTAAAAGTCAAAACTGTACACCCCTCAAAAAATAAAAAACAGGAGGTTCTCCATCCCTTCTGCTACCTTGTGGATAACCACGTTCAGTCGGACCTCTTTTCTTTCACATATTTATTTTATAAAATTAAGCAGTTTCATCTTTTTCTTACACAAAAGATAGCATGCAGTGTATGTTCTTTTGTACTTTGCTTTTTTCACTCGTGAATATTTTCTGAAACCACTCCCTGTCAGTCAGCTTAGAGAAGTTGATTTTTCTTTTTCATTATTTTTTTTTAACTTGGAGAATTTTTAAATGTAAGAATTCTCCCTAAAGGAAAATACAATTCCATGTTCTAGACTTTTTTTTTTCCAGAAAGCAAGCAGTTAATGGCATGTCAGTAAGGCCCATTTATAAACAAACACCTACACATTAATATTTTATGTTAGCTTCGATATCCTTTATGTTCTGCAAGGGAATATGTGTAATTCACTGCCATTGGCTTTCCTGCCCCTGGCAACATGCTGCTCTTGCTGGCTCTGCTTTGAAAATACAGGGGTGGTGTGACTCCTAGAAGGGTTGTTTTCAGCATTTTACTCCCATAACTGCAGGTTTACATGCCATGGTGAGAAGTAACACAGAGGCCATGTGTGCTCTTTTCCCAGCTTCCTGGCATCTTACAGAACTGTAGTAAGATCACATCCAGGAAACTGGACTGGCACAGGGTACCAGTCTTCCTCAGATTTCCTCCATTTTACAAGTACCTCTGTGTGTGTGTGTGTGTGTGTGTGTGTGTGTGTGTGTGTGTGTTCTATACAGTTTTAGTGCATGTGTAAGTTCTTGTATCCACCATCACAGTCAAGCCACAGAACATGTGCAGTACCACAAGGGTCCTTCCTGTTGTACAGAACTTATTTTTAATCATTGTTTATTCACTTGTAGATAGAAGAGTAACTTTTGTTGATACTGGGGACTTAACTCGCAAGCTGTGTGACGCCCATCTACATCCCCAGCCCCCACCCCAACCCATGGGTAAAGTTACCCAGGCTGTCTTTAAACTTGCCATCCCCTTGGGACAGCCTCCCAAACTCCAGGCATGCAGTGCTGCAGCTAGCTTTATTGTATTTTAAGCAGTTAATCATGTGAAAAGAGTATTTACTTAATTCATTTTCTGCTTAAATAAAGGTCTCTAGGAGTAACTTAGTTGAGTTCTTTAGGTTTTTAGAGATAAGAGTCTCATGCGTAGTCCAAGCTAGTCCTGAACTCATGATGTAGTTCAGTCTGGCCCTGAACTTGTGGCAATCCTTCTGCCTCAGCCAGCTGAGTGCAGGGATTAAAAGGGTGTGCCACCACACTCAGCTAGTTGAGAATTTTTATCAAAATTGAGGATAAAGTATGTTTATAGTCTACAGGTGAGCGATGACTAAGCGTGGAAAATCAGTCTTTGAAAACGGACTTATTTTCAACTCTGAAGAAGTTTTGATATGTAAGACTGAAAGTTTCCCCCAACAGATGAAGAGCAAGACACAGACACCAACTTTCAACACCGGTATTCAGTGTTACACTGGAAATTGTAGCCAAATCCAATGAAAAAGAGAGAGAAATTTAGAAATAAAGTGATTTTTTTTCAGATGACAAGAGAGCCAATAAACAATTTCATCAATATTCGTAGAGTACAAAAACAACACAGAAAAATCACTTGTGTTTCTGCGCACCTATAATGACTAGTTGAAAAGAGAATTAAGGGAGCGGTTTCATTTATAGAAGTATCTAAGTGAAAATAATATACTTGGTGTAAAACTTATACCCAGAAAACTACAAAGCATTGCTGAAAAAAGTACAAGAGCATACAAATAAATGGAAAGACAAACCTCGTAAATTCACAGGCAAGAAGAGTTAATGTTAAGGTGCTAATACCACTACCCAAACAATCTGCAGATTCCGTGTGATCTCCTATCAGTCTGTACAGCACGGTTCAGTTAGCATTTTTACAGAAATGGAAAAGCCCATTCTCAAATTTACATAAAGCTGCGAGACTCCATACATGACACAGCCTTAGAAGAGATGAAGTCAGAGGAGTCACACTACCAAATTTCTAAACTTACCACTAAGTTATAGTAATCAAAATAGTATCATTTGGTATAAGAGTAGAAAGAAATGGCATAGAATTGAGAATCTAAAGTAAACTTATGTATCTATGGGCAGTTGACTTTGATGAGGATGCCGGCTTAATTCATGGGGAAAGAATAGTCTGTGCAGTAAATGTTGCTAAGCAGCAAGGTTTCCACAAACTAAAGATGGACATCAGATCTCTACCTCACAGCTTATATAAAAGTCAACTCAAAGTGGATCAGTGATCTGAGAATAAAGACTAAGCCATTTATAAAGTTCTTACAAGAAAATACAGTAATAAATCTTCATGAACTTGAATTTGGCAATTGATTCTTAGATAACCACTGGAAGTAGACAGTTGACAAAAGAAAAAAAGCAAATTGGGACCACTGTCAAAATTGAAAACTTATGCATCAAAAACTGCACTATCAAGAAAATGAAATGACAGCCCACAGAATGGGAGAAAATATTTGTAAGTCATGTATCTCAGCATTTAATACCTGGAATATGTTAATCCTAAAATTCCACAACAGGAAGACAACCGAGCTTTTAAAATGAACAACGGCTTGAGTAGGTATCCCTTCAGGTAGATACAGATGGCCAGTAAGTACACACTGGACATCATCAGTCATTAAGGAATGCAAATCAAAACCAAAGTAAACTGAGCTATTTAAAAAGAACCCGGAAAATATGTGTGGCAAGGATGTGGAGAAACTGGAATGCTTATACATTGTAGTTCGTATGGAAACAGACTGGTAGTTCCTCAAAAAGATTAAACATAGAATTATTGACTAACCAGTCTCATTCATTTGTACATGCTCAGGAGAACAGAAAACTGACTCACATTTGTACACTGTGTCGGTTCCAGCATTTCTCAATACCCAGTAGGTGGAAACAACACAAATGTTTATCTGCAAATGAATGGATATACAAAATGTAATGTAAGGTATTCATCAGTGGAATTTCACTCACTGTTACAAAGGAATGAAGTTCTAACACATGGTACCATGTGTAATTTAATAAACAGGCCTAAGCACAAGGGAAATGTTTTTGACAAGTGTCAGTGTTTGTACTGACCACAGGTTTTAAAAAATTAACCAGTCTTCAAAGAAAATGTTCTCAAATACTTCTGCAGTACCTGGAAATCATTGCTAGCTCCCATCCAGAGATGCTCTCAGTGAGCAGTGCTTGGGTGTAGGCCAGGAATTTGTTTCATTAGAACTTTCGTCCAGAAATTCTGGTGCCAATAGTAAGTGAATTAATTGCACTTTTGGGAATAATGTGTAACAGTTGCAGAATATGGGTCAGACACCCCTGTATATATAACTCTAGATAATTAAATAATTTTGAGAGATAATTAGCATGGAGTTTTGAAAATTAAAGCATAGCTTGTAGTAACAAGTATTTCTAAGTGCCTTGATGTTTGTATTTTGTTTTGAGAATAATCTAAGTATCATCACCCACAATAGCCAGGTTAGAGACAGTTAAATAAATGCCTATTTACTTTTTCTGTATGAGCCACAGTGTTGTAGAGATAGAAACCTGATTTCATCTCTGTTATCTGCATGTAACTCTTAGGTCTTAAGATGTTATAAAAAGTACAGTTCCTCCAAGGTTGTGACTTAAGATGACAGTGTTTAGTAATGAAATCAATTAAAAGTTTGTGTCCTTAGGGAGTAAGCATTGTATTAATAGAGAAGATAGAAATAGTTTTAAGTTTAAGATGGAGAAAATAGAGATTGGTTTGAGTATTACTTTTCTCAATAATCTATGAAAGATTACTCATTAAATTAACCAGTAAGCTGGTGTGATATAATCCTACCACTTGGGAGGCTGAGACAGGAGGACTGCTGTGAGTTTGAGGCCAGTCTGGGCTACATAGTGAACTCAAGACCAGCCTGGACTACATAGCAAGACCCTGTCTCAAAAAAAAAAAAAAAAAAAACAACTAACCAGTATGGGAGAGCTCAGCAGCACTGGACTCAGTAGAATTGTGTGCTGCACTTCCATCGACTGAATCTGTGTGTGCTCCTGTGGTCCTGCTTCAGTAAGGGCAGGAATGATTGCGTGAACGTGTTACAAACAAGATGGAGGAGCGCAATCTGAGTGGGGTGACTGGCAGTGTCTTCTACCATGGTGAGTTTTTAATGTTAGTGTTCACTGTATTTTCTTTATCACTCTCTAGAGAAGAATGATAGTTGTAAAAGACAAGGTAAACATTAGTTGTTTGAGACCAAAAAAATTAACATTGGGAAACTAAAAGTTTAATTAATGGATATATCCAGGACCTCCTGTGGATTTTATTTGGCTGAAGAATCTAATTTTAGTTGTTCTTCAGAAGGATAAGGATTTCCTTTTTGAGGAAAATGATAGAATTAGGAATTTCGCCATGCCACTTTTTAAAGCAAATTGGAAAGATGCACCAAAGATCCTGATGCACAGCTTTCCTTGGGGAGAGAAGATGCTCAGTTAGTGTATCATAGAACCCAGCCCACGCTGCACTGAACAGCTTCCAGGGTGCCAGGCCAAGCAAGCCGGTTTCTTTCTCAGGGCATCTGAGAGAGAGGCCCAGTCTGGACTCTAGATTCCCAGCTGCTGGGAAGAGTCCTGCGGGACATTTACCTGCCAGCAGGCAGCACCAGTCTTTCTGTTTTCTCAAGTAGTGCTATGGTGTTTTGGCTGGTGATGTACAGTCTAATCAGATGTAAAGGTGGAAGGGGCCTACCACAGTCACGAGGTGACAGGAGGCAGTGCCCTATCCCCTCATGGGTGGTGTGGTGTCACTGAGGACCAGGACTCAATCCATTTTGCTCGGCTGGAAAGGGACATCAGTGTTCTATGAGATGTGAATGGGACCCCCTGGTGCTGCTTTTAGTCACCACCCAAGAGGGACAGTGGCAGTAGCTTTGCAGTTCTGTGCTATAATGAGCTGGACAAATACAGCTGCAGATAGCTTAGAAGATGATGGTTTTCACAAGCAAGTCTATAAAAAATATCAGGATGATACTCAAAAGGGACTCATGCAAACAGTGATGCTGTTGTAGTGCAGTGACGTAGAATTGAACCATGCATTTAGGGTATGGAAAGTACTATCGATAGGCAATGAAAACAATCTAGTTTCTAGCCCAGGGGTACTAAAAAGTGACACTTTGAGGAAGTGTCACCCTGACTAGAGTAAAATAACAGCTCCTGTTTCCTCCACATTGGCTCGCAAGCAGTTCACTGCCAAGGATTACAAAGGCTCTGGCACTTGGGGGAGACGGGAAGAGACCACTTCCACCCTGAGGTACAGCGCCCTCTCAGGCTTCAGTTGTTAGGTGCCAGGTACAGAAGCTCCTTGAATTTGGTTGCCTTGCGGGAGGGAAAGGAGTTGATTTCATCTAGGAAGAAAAAGGAGGAGGAGAAAAAAGGAAGTTAGAAAGGTGAGATGTAGTGTAGTTACTGATACACGAGGTTCTGCAGTGGAAAGAGGCACGGTCACTGTGCATGCAGCTTAGACCGCCCAGCCAGACATGCTGAAATAGTTCCCGAGTCATGGACACTCGGTCCATGCTGTCCAGGGCTGTGGACAGTGTGACCTGGCTCCGTGTGACTGTCTTCATCTGGGAGGCGCTAGGAGGTCCTTTGGGAGTGCCACATTGCACAGTTGCTGGTGGCACTGCTGACAACTTGCACACCAGGAACAGCACCCCTCAGAGCCACCATGATGGCAGAGCTCTAGAGCTACAGAGCTGGGCCTGCACACAGTGCCTGAAGGTCAGCAAGCAGCCATCGGGACTGTAAGGCAGGGCAGGGTGTTGCGGGGCTTTGCTGCTCAGGCATTCGGGAAAGACGCCTCCCACTGCACAGGCTTCTCTTCACCTGCATGCTGCCCTGTGTGTGGGAAGTGAGGGTCTTCTGCTCTGCAGGCTTGGGGAAAGCCATGTGCTGCAACACCAAAACTGTGCTTCTGGGGTCCCATAGAGGCCTCAGATAGGTGAACTTTAATTGAATCTTAAACAACACTGGGGTAGGGCCAGGGATTTAGCTCAGCGGCATAAGCACTTGCCTGGCAAGCACAAGGTCATGAGTTCGATCCCTGGTTCCACAAAAAAAACACTGGGGTATTGTAAAGAAAACACAACCCATAGTCCCATGTCTTCTGGTGCTTCTCAGCTTAGACATGAGCAGCCAGGGCCCTGTGCCTTGTTTGCTTGCTTCTCCTCACTCATGCTGTATGTCCCCAGTGCACATGGAAACTATAATTAATCCTCATGTTTGTCTTCAACAACAAACATTTTAATGAGTAATACTGCTGTGACCCTGAGGAGCTTGTGAACCACCTCACTGATTTCTCATAAAATTGGTAGACTAGCTGTGGGCGCTCTGAACAGGTGGCAATGGGCGCAGGTGGCCTGAGCACCTCACTGCAGAGTTCGAAGGGGGACAGCTGTTGGCTGGCGACACACTGAGTGCAGATGGCAGGATACATTAAATTCAGGGGCCAGGGATGTAGCTCAGCAGCACAGTGCCTACCTGGCAAACACGAGGTCCTGAGTTTGATTCCCAGTACCCCTCCAAAAAAAACACTAAAAAAATTGTTTACCTTTCTTTCTTGTCCATGTAGCTACTAAAAATTTTAAATTTCATATAAAGTTTTCTATTAAGTTGTGTCTGTATAGGTTATCATATACAGTGATGGGGTTTTAAAATTGGCAAAGGAAAAATGTTGCAATCACAAAGGTTCCGTCATCTCGCTGTGCTTACCAGACTGATGTGTGATGTTACACTGAGTAAAGCGAGGCTTACACTGAAGAGTTTTTTTAAAACTGAGAATTTTTGCAAACTACTAAGTAGAGATCTGTTTAGAAGGTGGGATTACAGGTGTTGATTTCTTCCATTTTCAAATTTAAAGGGTTGTGAAGATTATAAGAAATACATAAGCCATAAAACTTAGTTTTATTTTAAAGTCATTGAGTGACACACTTCACAGGCTCAGACCAAGACAGATAAGTGACAGGGTGTCCCAGCCTCCCCAGGAGGTGTCCCAGAGAGAGGACCAGCACGGCTCTGGCTGATGGGGGTGGGGCTGTGACACTCCAGAGGACGCAAAGTTGGCATCATGTAGAGGATCAGAGGAGCAGGGGGCACCGATACCTTCTGCCATTTTGAAAAATGTGAAGAAAGGAGCAGGAAAATGAATGTAAGCGTCTCGTAAGTAGAATGACTGTAGACTGGCTGTAAGTAGAATGAAGTAGCCCTGGAATGACTGGCCGTGTCTGGATCCTTATTCTTGCTCTCTTTCCTTTTTAGGTTTATGGTCCTGTTCTCTAAAGCTGAGAGATCTGCAGAAAAAATCACGGAGACGATGCAGAGCCTAAGGAGCTTACAGGTCGGCTTTGTCATTCCATTTGTTACCCGTGCAGTTGCTCCTACACCCTGCCCTGTCTGAAGGAAGAAGGAGAGAGGCCCTTCCCGGAGAGCTTTGCAAGGCTCTGTCTCATTGCCTGTCTTGGGACCGGCTTTGCTCTTATGACTGCTACTTAGCCATACTATTTTAATACTATAATAGCTGGCCTTTTTACATTTGAAAGTAAATCTGTAGATTATGGTTAATCTTTAATTGGTAAGTTATTTATATTCAGGCAGTCTAAAGCTTGCGATAGCTGACATACCAAATACAGTGAATTTCCTAACATGGAGTTTTAAGTTTGTTTTTTTTTTTTTTTTTTTTTTTGTCTTTTTCCTTTTTATCGGTACCGGGGATCGAACTCACGACTGCCTGCTTTCAAGGCAGGCGCTTATGCCGCTGAGCTAAACCCCCAGCCCCGAGTTTTAAGTTTTTCAAAGGAAGGAGCCAGTGTAGTGCATGTTTCTTTGTCAGCAATCTTACTCTTATAGAGACACAGCTAACTCATTTCACGTGTTTTTCTTTTAGGCTTTAAAGGGCAACAAGGAGTTTGAAAATCTCATTGGTGCCTCTTGTGCATCACGTTTCTTAAGAGGAGAAATAAAGAAAACCAAAGAACTATGTAAGAAAAACTGTTGCATTTTCAGGAGTAGTAATTTTAAATATAAGCTTCTTAGTTTTTCTCCAGTTTAATTTCAGGAACTTTTCTGTGTACATACCACCATTGGTGCAGCTGGAAATACTGCTGTTGTCCTTTACAAAATACTGCTTTTTGCCAGGATATGTTGCTTCAGAGATGCCTTTTGAGTGTGGAGGAAAAGATCGTGTCTTGAAAACCACTAGTGAGTTTTTATGCACAACTGAACTCAAGAGTCTTTGCATAAAACTACATCCCCAGCCCTAACTTGTCATCCTCCTGCAGTGCTGGGATGACAGGCATACACTACCACATCTAGCTATAGAGCTCATTTTAAAAATACAATAGTTAAGAAACCACTGTACACCCAGGATTACACACCTGTAATCCCAGCACTCAGTAGGCTGACCAAAAGTTCGAGGCCAGCCTGGACTACAAAGTGAGCTCAAGGCAGCCTAAGTGCATAGTGAGACCCTGTCTCAAAAAGAAAAAGAAAAAAAAGGAAATTAATGTATTTTATATGTGATACCAATGGATACATACACTTTGAATTATTTTTTCTCATGAAATTGTTCTGAGAAATTATTCATATTCCATATTAATTCTTGACCTGGGATTTTTTTTTTCTTTTAGTGACAAAAGTAACAAAACAAAAACTGTTGGAAAAGAAAAGTTCAGAACTTCCTCACAAAGGTAAGGAATTGAATTTTACTACATAAAGAGATACTTTTGTGTTGTGTCACCAAATAAAACCAATCTCTGAGGGCTGGGGATTTAGCTCAGCAGCACAAGCCCCTGCCTGGCAGGTGCTAGATTGAGAGTTTGATTCCTGGTACCAAAAAAAAACCTCAGAAAACAAAAAAAACACCTGATCTCTCTAAGTCCTTTCTATTGTACTTTGTAAAGACCATGCGTCCCATTTAGCAGATTATGTGTGTTAACTTCCTTCATAACCGCATTTTTTCCAAATCCATTTTATTTCAAGGAGAAAAAAGAAAGTGGGGGGGGGAGGCAAAAAATTTCAGAACACATCAAGCCAGGTAACAATGGTGTGTGCATTGTGCATTGTCACCCACCAGTCCCTTACCCAGAGCACAAGACAGCTGCATTCAGTTGTCCAAACAACAGTAGCACAAATCTTTCTCTTCAGTGAACCCAGAGAAATCAGCAGTATAACTATCCTGACTATTTGTTATATACACATACATATACATACGTTGTTTCTTTTAGCTTCTCACACTGAGACAATATGTGTCTTATTTATTTCACTTAGTGTAGTCTCAAATTGCATCCATTTACCTATAAAAGTTTCCAGTTTAGCCTTCTTTCTTTATGGCTTGAGTAGTACTCCACTGTATAAAAATACATCTTTTCACCTATTCCTTAGTTGATGGGCATTTTGGTTGTTTCATGATCTGGCTGTTACAAACTGTGCTGGTATAAACATGGGTGTACATACATCACTGTGTGGTATAATTTTTTTAATTCTTTTGGGAAGATTCCCCTCAGAAGGGGAATAACTGGGTCAAATGGGACCTCTAGTCCTAGTTTTTTGAGGAATCTCCACGGTGGCTGCACCAGTCTATATTCCCACCAACAATGGAGAAGGGTTCATTTTTTCTCACAACCCCACTAGCATTTGTTACTGCTTGACTTCTTGATGGTAGCCATTCTTTCTGGGGTAAGGTAGAACTCAGTTTTGTTTTAATTTGCATTTCTCGAATGACCAGTGATGTTGAACATTTTTTCACATATTTGCTCTTCATATTTCTTCATCTGAGAAGTGTATATTCATCTCAGATGCCCATTTTGGTTTGAATCTTTAAATTTGAGAGGTCTGATTGTTTTATGCTCTACGTAGTAATCCTTTGAGGAATAGCTGGCAAAAATCCTTTCTCACGTTGTGGATTGTCTTTTCATTCTGTTAGTAGTTCCTCTTGCTGTGCTTGCTTTTTAGCAGGATGAGATAATAAAATGAGTTGCTGATTCTTTGTGATAGTTCCTGTGCAATCGAGTTTTGGATCAAAAATTCTTTGTCTATACCAAAGTCTTGAAGAGTTAAACTATTTTATCTTCCACCAGATTAATGTTTCCATTTTAATACTTAGATCTTTGATCCATTTAAACACTTTTTTTTTTTTTTTGTCTTTTGAGATGGTTTTGCTATGCAGTTTAGGCTGGCCTTGAACTCGAAGCAGCCTTCCTGCCTCAGCCTCCAGAATGAGGGGATTACAAATGTGGGCCACCATCCCCAACTTAAGCACAATTTTATTTATTTTTTGAACCAGGAATTGGACTTCATGCTTGCCAGGCCGCCACTGTGCCACTGAGCTGTATCCCCAGCCCCCTTTTTTTAATTTTAATTTTTATTTTTTTTTTTTGTATTTTTGTATTTTTACCGGTACCAGGGATCGAACTCACAACCACACGCTTGCAAGGCAGGCGCTTATGCCGCTGAGCTAAATCCCCAGCCCCTTTAAACACAATCTTAAATGTTGCCTTTTTACTATTTCTTGAGAATACAGACAAGAATAATCACCACATTACATCAATATACCAGTTTATCATTGTGGATCAGGATATACAAAGTATTCAGAGTTACTGTTTAAGCTCACTAACAAGGTTTTGACATTCGCTGTGCTGTGAGCTTGTGCCTCTGACATTTCACAGCATGAGGAACTAAGCAAGCAGTTCCCCACTGGAAAGACGTGTCCACACCTCAGTAAACAAGAGCATCGTGGACCATGAACTCACAGCGATCGTTTTGCTGCTACTGACACAGACATGGCCATGACACAGCCAGCTCTGCCAGTGGAGTCAGCCTCAGCTGGTCATGTCTGAGTCTGTGCTGTAGGTACCACAAGCTCCACTTGTTGGGGATTGTAGTTATTGTGTGCCCAGCGCATGAGGGTCAGCAGCTGTCTACAGGAGTCCTGGAAGATAGCTGTTCACATTGCCATTACAGATGAGAAACAAAGACCCAAAAATGTTAACTATCTTACCCAGAGACACTGCCCCTCAGTACAGAGTGGGAATTCTAACCCAGAAACATGCTGTCTTTCTGCTGCTGCTTCTACAGTGGAGGAAATCACCTGGTCTCCCAGCTCTGAGAGTCCAGTGCATCACAGAAGCGCAGCTGGTGGTACCTGGGTTTGGGGTCCGCACCTGAAGTGAGGATGTGTGGGAGAGGACGCAGAAGCTGAGTGCGGGCAGTTTTGACCACTGCTCCTGAGGCTGTGGGACTTGCTCAGAATCATCTCTTCTTGCTTGACCAGAGCTAGAGGGTCAGAGTGCAAAATGTCAGTGTTTATTTTCTCCCAATAGAAAGAAATGTCCCTTCTATATGTTTTGTGCCAATAGTATGATTTTTTTTTAATGTTTAGTTTCCTAGAGCTAATTAGAATTGACATTATGAACCATTTTGAGAAATGTCACACAAATCAGTGAATGTAAAGTTTTCCAGAACTCCTGATACTTAAGACTCTCCAGGAGATGCTTCTGTCCTCCCGCTTTGGTTCTCAGCTCCTGGTTTGTCTAAGGCAAGATGAGCACTGTGGTGTTGCTCTAAGTCTGGAAGGCTGACTTGTCTATCATCACATCTCCAAAGGGCTGGGTTTCGTACATCACAGAGGAAACTGTACCACTAGGTCATGTTTTTCAATTTCTAATAAGCACAGAGCACTTGTCATAGTTTAAATGAAAGCTGAATTTTAAAATGTATAACATAGTACCTGCATCTGTTTATTATGTATTGATATATATTACATGTTATAATACATATTTATTATCTTCCATTTCTATTTCTTGGCAGGAGCTACATGAGCTTTATTTTCTGAGATATTAAAAACTGTACGTTGGCTTTTAACACATTATTGCCACCTAAAAAACAGATTAAACATTTTTTCTTAGGCCAAGGGGTTAGCTCAGCAGCACAAGCGCCTGTCTGGCAAGTGTGAGGTCATGAGTTCAATCCCCAGTACCCATAAAAACACCTTTTTCTTTCTAATCTGAGTTCGAGTTGTCTAATTTCACCAAGCGTTTCTCCACTTCTTTCTCTGGTTCCTAATGTAGGTATATTTAGTTTGGGCTTTGTCGATGGAGTTAAAAATACTGTAGACACATAAGTACAAATGCGCGCGCGTACGCGCACACACACACACACACACACACACACACTCTTACATTGTGTACTAAGCTAACAACTTTCACTCCTTGTTTAATTCATTCATTTTAAGAGTACTTTGCCTGTTTTTGGTTTTTTTATTTTGTTTTTACCTTTGGTACTCAAACCAGTTTGCTGTGTATGTTCCGTATTTTGAGATTTGATTTCAGCTTTTTATAGATATTTTTACTTTTCTTTGGCTAAACTATTATTTAAATGTTTTGCAATTCTTCATAACATCCGCAATTCTGTGAAACTTAAAACTGCCGTACAGTGATACTCGTATTGGTTTCATGGGGGTGGCTATTAGGATGGGAATAAGCCACTGATTTATTTTGCCACCAGAGGGGGTCCCTCAGTGCTGATGATGAGGGAACGATTCTTTAATGACTGGTTTTCTTGTTCCTCGGATCCTTCATACTTCCCAGGATAGTCAGAGTATATACTGCCAGAGGACGCCAGCGTTCATGGGGACTGCTCCTTGCTGCTCTTTCAGTTCTATTTTTCATTCAGTGCAAGCTCTGGCATGCAGGCAGGGTCACTTGCAGTCATTGTTGCTGCAAGAGGATATAACATAAAATTGTACTGTAATCTTGCAGATAACAGCCCTGACATGCATCACTCTTGGAGGTACTAGTAGCTATTGGAGAGACACTGGTAATGGGAAAAGGCACCCCGAAACTTTCCTTAGGACCTGTAGGCAGGGCATCCCTGGTGGAGTGCGTGGGTGCACGGGGTCTCCTCTGCTGAACATGGGTGCCGTGACAGAGCAAGGCTTCTTTCTTCCATGCCCTTGGGCATCGGGTCTGACCTCATTGTGCTTAATAATATTGGCTTTATGACTGTTGGAACAAGAAAGAAATGAGAGGTTCTTTTTCTGTGAGATTATTTTAAATTTGCTATGCTGAGGGTTGAAGACATATGACCATTCAGTGGGCTGCTGCAGACGGAGTGTCACACTGTCATCACATGGGAGGCATGAAATTTATTTGCTTTACACAGTCAACCTCTAAAAACAACTTGGTGCAGATATTCCTTAGTTAGTAGAGGCGTTCTGTAGTCCTTAGCATTTTCATTTGTGCTGGAGGTATTTAAAAATGCCATCATTGTCCATCTCTGCCAGTACTTCAGTAAACAAAATGTTTTTGAAAAGAATGTAAGCAAACTGTGGAGCAGCTGCCAGATAGGAAATCTGGACACTCAGCTTTGGTCCAAAACATATTTTATCTGTTTTGAGAATAATTGTGTAGGCTGCAGTATGCATATTTTAAATGAAATATAACCACCTGAACTTTACATTGTTCATCAGAGTGGGTTGTTCCAGCTGTAAGAAGAAATATTTCACAATTTCTAGCTCTAGTGTTTTTTTTTTAAACGCACAATTATAGTGTTTCCATTTTCTTTAGTTCATGCACTGTGTCCTTACACTGTAAAATTCATGTTGGTAAGAGGGCCTAAAGGGACCTAATTGTTCGGACCATAGGATGAATGCTGCCCCCTGACACTGTAAAACACTGTGAGGCTGCCTTTTCATTCTCACCACCCACTGAAGTATTTTTTAAACATAAAAACATGTTGTCTTTACCCCTACTCAGTCTTGAGAAAGTATTCATCGTATCAGCTAAATAACTGCTCCCAGAATACTGCCAGCCTTTTGGCATTTTTGTTATATCCCAAACAATCTCTTTTCAAACAGATGCTTCAGTTTTAGAAGCACTGAGGTCTGAAGTTGAGACATGATGAGTTTTAAGAGAAACAACAAAAATTCCCCTTCCCACTCTAACATGCTGCGTCTCTCTGGAGATAGAAATGGAGCCATTACTTCAGGTAGCAGGATGTGCGTGACATGCACCTGTGCCCATGGGACTCTGCGGGCAGTGCTGCCCACTGCCCCCAATCAGGACAGTGCTTCTCGGGGTGTCCGCACTGCTGGGTGCATGTCACCTGCTGCAGACGCTTGCTGATGTGTCTGGGGTCTAACAGACTGCTTCATGATCTTCAGAGGCTTTTTAATAATTCCTCCCCTGAGTTAAATTTTTTAAATTATACCATGATTATGATAATTTTTCTTTTGAATAAAATCAGTAAAAACCGTTAAAATTCTACATTTGGACTCATAATAGCAAAACATGTTAAGAGGTGTAAATAACTTGCTAGCGACATTACAAATATCCAGGTGCTGGGTATGTGCTGATAACAACAAAACTGAAAAGAAAGACGGTAATAATTCTGACTGGTTTTCTCTGCAGAAGATATTGATTATTTGTGTGTGGTGAGAGATTTAGAAAATTCAATTAAAGGAGTTGTGCAAAGGTTTCATAAATTTCCCTTTTGCAGCGTGTACACAGACACTGCTGCGTATTAAATCAATGCAGCACTTCACCATATATTTTCTTTGAAACATAAAAATAAATAACATTTAAACAGTTCTGCTTACTACAGAAACAAATTTTATTTTCTGCGAAGCATTTAGTCATGTGCTATCACTGACTCATACGCATTTGCCAGCTGTAACAAATTTTATGGGCATCTTCCCTGGAGACATGGCTCACATACTATGAATTTTTAAATGAGCAAATGGGGAAGAAGGGGTGTCAGCAATATAAAAATTGATCAGTTAAAAGATAAAAGCATAAGTAAGGAGATTTGTATGGTAGTCTTAATAGGTTTTATTAAATAAAAATACTGTAAAAAGACAGTAATGAATAGCCTTAAGTCTGGCTGTTTCTGAAGGAATAAAAATTACTCTGGCATGTAGAGAGAAATCGGTTTTCTGTCACTGGACAGGTGGACATTTTCCCTGTCTCAGAGTAGTCAAAAGAGTGCCCTGCCCAGATGAGGCAAGTCCTGTCCCTGTGTCAGGTAGGGACAGAGCTGTGCACAGCTGCCAGCAGGCCTTGTCCAACATTAGGGCAGTTCATGCTGATGGGCAGCCCCTTGCTCCAGGCTGCCACCTCCCTCCTTGCCTGGCAGAGCTCTCTTGGCCCCCACAGCACAGACGAGGGCTTAGAGTCGGGGTGTGGGGTACTGTCTCTCTGGCCGTAGGCCCTGCCCCTCCTTGGCAGGTAGAGCCGAGCCTGGCACAGACCCATGGGTCTCTGGGTGGTCAGTGACTATGGGGATGGACTTCCCCAAGCATGATCCAAATGCTGTTTCCACACTGTGTTAATGAGTATTTCCTGGATGTCCATTTCATGCCAGGCACTGTCCTACCTGGGGGATACACACTGCCTGCCCTCCCAGCAGGGGCCAGCACCGAGCATGCAGTTTATCATGGAGTTAATGCCTCGGCTGCTTGTGCGAGCTGGGCTTGATCCCACTGGCTACAGGGTGAGGGGACACAAGCACAGCCTGAAACTCACCCTGGAAACTAGAGCAAAGTTCAGTTCAGCATTTATTCTGCCTCATACAATGTGACAAACTACTCTTACTACTTTTGAAGTGTTTTTAAAAAAATATCTTTTCTTTCATACAGAGTTATGTCATCTTGACAGCTACGAATTCCTTAAAGCCATTTTAAGCCAAGGTACTGTTTACTTTTCCGTTCAGTTTAACCTGGTTAAACTTCCCTGTGTTTTGTCCAAGTGGAAGCATTATATCTATATTATCAGATGTGGTACAGTCTTAGAACAGCAAAGCAGTGAGGTGTGGTAGTGCATGCACTTGGGAGGCTGAGGCAGGAGGACCTCCGAGAGCTTCAGGCCAGCCTAGACACATAGTAAGTTCAAGGCTTGTCTGAACTGCACAGCCATCTGAGAAGCCCTGTGAGCCAGAGGCTGGCTGGAAAAGGTACACTGTGACAGTCAGGGGTGCATCTGTAATAAGGACGCAGGGGCCCTATTGAACACCTTCACTATAAAAGTCATAGCTGCTGGCAAGAAGATTCTAGTTTTTGTAGGACACGTCTGGTTGAGCAAGACATCACAAGTCTGTTAAATTTAGAAACATTAAATTGGCTAAGTAAATAATTATATATTTACATCTCCAACAGTTCCTATTGATTTAGCAATATAAGGTGCTATGTTTACACTAGCTGATTATATCAGCTGGGAGCGGGAGAAGTCGAGGTATGGCTTAGTGTGAGTTGCACCTGGGCCCATGTTTACCCTAGGAACCCGCGTACCCATACTCAGTAGCATCATTAAGATTCCCAGTGCCAACCAGATGGTGCCTGCTCTGTCTTAGAAGATATTTTTAGAAAAGCAAGACAAAAGACCTAAATCATATCTAGAAAATTCATTTCTTTAGAGATGGTATTTCAAGTGATTAATTCTTGTCTAACAAAATGTTTGCAAAGCATTAGGTGGAGCAAACTCATTTTTTATTCATTAAATGTTCCTTTTGTCATACACAGTAATAGCTGATAAAAATTGCTAGCACGTACTGAGCATGTTCGATGGGTCAGCACCGTCAGGAAAAACCATGTGCCCGTTTAATCGTTGCAACATGACACAGTATATATAGTTAATACCTCCAATGGAGGGAAACTGAGGCACAGAGAACTTCAGTGTATCATCCCAGAAACATCTCCACAGAGTGCTGGGCTGCTCGAGCCTGTGCTTGTGTTTGGAGACAGGGTCTCCCTCTGTAGTTCAGGTTGGTCTTGAACTTGCAGCAGTTGCCCTGGCTCAGCCTCCCAAGTGCTAGGATTACAGGCATGGGCTGCCACGGCCCGGCCTGCAGCGCCTATACCCTCAACCATGCAGCAGGGTTTTATATACTGTCCAGCAAGGGAAATAGACATCCACGTGTATTTCTTTACTACAGCATTAAGCGTTATAAAATTCCTGATCCAGGAAAAGCCAACAGAGAACATTTACATTAGGGAATGCCTATACATGCATTTTCAAGTCATATATTTAGCAAAGAAATATGCACATTTAGAGCTGGGGAAATTTAGCTCAGTGGCATAAGCACCTGCCTAGCAAGCACAAGGTTCTGAGTTCGATCCTTAGTACCAGGGGGAAAAAAGTGCACATTGAGTGTGTAATGGTCTCAGTGAACTGGGGAACCTGAGTCCTGAGCACAGCTTTGTTTTCATAGATTCTAGGAAAGTGCATCACAGTTAAGCGTCCTCATTTGAGTAGCACTTTGAAGGTTCCAGTACACTCTTGTACAGCAGAGATCACCAGTTCACTTTATGCTGCAGGTGCAGAGCAGCCCCTGGCATGGGAGCTCTGCGGCCCAGCTCCTTCACTGTGCTCTGTCCTGTTGTCATTGCTCCGGTCCTGCACTGGTCTCCTGTGGGGCTGCTCAGCACCTGCTGCTCAGCGTCTGCTGTGGAAAGAACCTGGTGGTTGTGCTGGCCACTCCTCTTTAAAGGAGAGGGCCGCTGTGCTCGCAAGAAACTGGGGCCCTGCAGGAAGTCGCCAGCCCTGCCAAGGGCTGCTCACCCTTCCATGGCACTGTCTTGCAGCCTCCTAAGGCCCAAGGACAGCAGCCTCTGCCACCAGGTGGCCTCAGAGAGACTGGCTCTTTCCAAACCCTGCCTTGTGTTTGTTTACTTAACTTTTGTCAGCTGTTGGCAGAACACCTGCTAAAAGGCCCTTACAGCTTCAGAGGAAGATGTGGAGCCCTGTAAATCCGGTGATTTCCACAGGCCATGCTGAGGGGCTGAGGGGCCGAGTCCCCAGTGTCTCGGGTCTCCCCACAAGGCAAACAGTGCTGTCATGCCCACAAGTGCTTCGAAGGATACTCTGGCTTAGAGGACTCGGGCAAAAGAGAGGCACTGGCCCATGTGCAAAATGGGGTTTCAGTCACGTCTTTGGCAGCATGTGAGGTGTATGTTAACCTGGAAAGGAACCCACAGTGCTGCAGTAATTGTGTTTTCTGTCTCGTAGGCACTTGGGATACCGAGAGGCACTCATGGGCACGGCTTCTGCATCTGCCTGATCGTATTTAAGGGACAGAAGAGATATCTATAACTAATCTGCCTGGTAAATACCAGCTCCAAGCACAGGCAGCTGCAGGTCTAGATAAGATTTCTTGCAGCTAATTTAAACTTTCTCCGCACACCAGTGGATAATCTCAATGTAAATAATACATTTCTTCTTGACCCTTCAGTGTAAGTCAGCACGGCGTGGGGGCCTGGCTTTGGTCCAATGTCCTGAGTGTCTGCCGCTTGGCGTGCACACAGGCTCGCTGTGCTTCCCAGGACTCAGATTCCACCCAGAGCGGGTCACTGGGGACCACTTTTCCATTCAAGGCCCCAACTGCTTATTTTTTGAGACAGGGTCTCACTGTGTAGTCCAGGATGGCCTCTAACTACTGAGCCAGGCTACCCTTGAATTCACAATGATCCTTCTGCCTCAGCCTCCCAAGTGCTAGGATGACAGGTATGCGTCACTGTGAGGGTAATTTTTTTTTTAATTTTTAGAGGCTTACTGTTTATTATATAGCCATTATGTCAGAGATGAGCTGTTATACTCTAGTAGTTCTTTCCTATGCTTATAGAGAAAAGGATTTTCAGTTGTGAAATGTCACCTTTTCTAAGACAGGTGAATCCACTTTTTCAGTACATTTACACTTAGCCAAAATCCTGAAAAGCAAAGCTGTCCGTAAACTGCACAGCATGGAGGCCGTGAAAGTGAAAGAGAAGCACTGGGTTCCCTGAGCCGCTTAGCATAGACACTCAGGAAACAGAGTCGGGAGTCACAAACTGTCTTGACTTCAGTGTTAGCTCAAAACTTCAGTGACAATTTCTGCAGGGGGTAATATCTTAGGAGCTGCCTTAAATTGTGACAAAACTAACATGTCATTTAATTTGGTGTTCTGTGAAAATAAAAATTCTGCATGAAAGCCTGAAATAACATTTAACAAACTAAGGTAAAAAAACAACTCATTGTTGACTCTGAAGATAAGGCGTTAAATGCTAAGATTCCTGGGACCTGGCCACCAAAGATGGTACTGGACACATACTAGCTGCGGCCAGGCATGCTGGAAATCATTTCTGGGTCCCTGCCAGCAGCTGTAGGTCACATGACTCTGGCTTCATCACCCCCAGGGGTCCCCTGAAGGATGAGTCCGGGTGGCTATTCTCCTGTGGACCTGCAGGGGTGGCCAGTGGAGACTGGAAGCCCTGGGCTTCTGCTCCCCTCCTATAAGAGGTCCCTTGGGCCACCTATGGGAATGGCCCACTGGCTCAAGTGTCCTGTCAGGACAGGAGGCACCCTCAGGGTGGCCCACATCCCTCCACTCAGGCTCCTTACCTCTGCTTCCCACCCTGCTGTAACTATCCCCAGCTCCCAGTGTGCACTGTGAGGACAGAAGATCCATCTTCAGTCAGACCTGCTGGTGAGGAAAGTGAGAAATCTTCCTAGCCTTAATGTTTGCCCACCCTAAATATATGAGTGCATCCCCATAACCCTGATACCAGGTGGAAATGCTTAGAAATTGCCCACTTCTGTGATCTTCATTTATGACTGGCTTTTGCTATTTTGGAATCTTAATTCCTCTGTTTGAAATCCATTGTGTGTGTGTGTGTGTGTGTGTGTGTGTGTGTGTGTGAGAGAGAGAGAGAGAGAGAGAGAGAGAGAGAGAGAAACAGACAAGGTCTACTGTGCATTTCAGGCTGGCCATGAACTCACTTTGTAGCTCAGGCTGGTCTTGAACTTGCAAGGATCCTCCTGCCTCAGCCTCTTAAGTTGCTGGGTTACAGGTGTGCACCATACCTGGCTTGAAATCCATTCTTAAGCTGGTTTCCTATGAGCCTGAGAGGCGCTTGTCTCCCAGGTTGAAGCTGGAGGTTTTCTTCCTACAGCTTCCCTGTGTACCCCCTTGGACATGTGTCACATCTTCCCAAGGTTGACGGACATTCCAGTGACACTTCCTCCCAGCTCCTTAGAAGTTGTGACTGAATTTTCCCCTCCTTCACCAAAGGCATCATCCTGTGTAGAATGTAAGCACCTGACTACAAATGAATCTTTAAGAGGCCACCCAAGCTGCAAGACTGCCGCATGGGCCCAGTGGAAACTGATGGAGTGGCCAGGGCCAGCTCTGGTTCTGGCTGTGCGCTGAGCCCCACACTTATGCCAAGACACAGCTGCCACACCAGTCAGAATGCGCCACGTGGATTCAGCCACTCAGTATCTCCACGGCCACCTTCAAAAGAAACAGGCTCGACAGCACACAGCTGGGAAGGAGTGTTTTATTTTATCACGCAGACTGGAAACATCTTCAGGTGGGCAACCACAACCGAGAGAGGATGATACATCATTTCAGAGGTGGGTGTGAGGGACCTGCATCTCCAGGACACAGCTGCCCTCGAAGTCACGTCCTGAGGGGCCAGAGAGGAGACCCTGGCTGCGGCAGGCCCAGAGCACATAATCACAGTGCAAGGCTTCACCTGGCTTCACATCCGATGAAACTCGGGAAACTGCAGTTTCTAAACAGATTCAAGTCGGAACCCGTGGAAGTAAACAGCACTGTTTAACCGTTTGCTTGCTATAAAAGTCAAATTTGCCTAAGTAATTAGGCATATTCAGTTTCAAAAAGTTTATTCTCACAAATGTACCTTCCTGAGATAGAACTTCTAAGCAATGAAAGCCGACTTTCACGCTGAATGCAAAGAAAACTAAATTTGAATACCAGCATTAGTGATTTCCTTCCCCAGAGGCTTAATGCTTCCTGTAGGTTCATCATGTTTTCAGTCATCTATACCACACAGAGTATATTTCCTGGGTAAATACTCG
Source organism: Cavia porcellus (assembly GCF_034190915.1). NCBI lineage: Eukaryota > Metazoa > Chordata > Mammalia > Rodentia > Caviidae > Cavia > Cavia porcellus. The sequence continues at coordinate 164,321,246 of NW_026947484.1, forward strand.
GGTTAGTGGCCTGTTTCCCGTTACCACTTGTACGGCTGTTAATATTAACAAAACTACAGATGTGCCTTAGCCCAGCAATACACAGGGAAGCTTCTTTTGGTCCCCATTTACATTATTTCCTGTGGGCAGTGGTGACATCTCACCATCCTTTCCCAGACTCCACGGTCTGCAAAACAGTCATTTACCTGACACACAACAGAAGTTCATGTCTGTTTGGAAGCAGAGCTAGTTGGTTTTCTTCCGTCTTCCATTTTTGGAGTCCCACATGATCACAATGTTAAAATATGCCAAGAAGAGCAGGAAGTTCAAGCAGGACACAAAACACACCAACACAGCAAATAAGTCTGGATATTTCCTCGGAGGTTCCAGGGTGACAGACATGAGCGTCAGAAGGACCATTGTGGTCACTGAGGCAAGAAACTGTCCAGGGAAGAGACATAACTGAGTGGCAGGGAGGCAGGAATCAATTGCACTGGCAGCACAGACTGGATGCTGTCAGATGGGCAGAGTGAAGGGGAGGCTGGGGCGCCCTCTGGCTTCATAGCACATGGCCCTGGTGCCCGAGCCCCAGCTTCCGCCTGAGTCCTGGCTGGTGTTCACCTCCCTGGCATCCCTGGGGCTTGCACCCCACTGGGATAGGCAGTGGGGAGCCAGGGGTGAGCGCACATCCCACAGAGCTTTTGCAAGATAAGTGGGGAAGGACATCCTGTGCTCAGCACGCTCAGGGGAACACGGGGGCAGGGGACAGGGTCCTCCACCTAGCATTTCCCATGTATGGGTGGTGGAGCCTATTGCGGGTAATGCTGGCATGTGGAAACAAGGCTGTGGCAGGCCTGCCTTCTGGTCTCTCTCACCCCAACTCCTTCCCGGGCACCTGGTGGCCCTCTGTATCTGGTACCTCCTACGACCCCATCGGCACTGCAGAGTGCCAGGTGCAGGGCCTGGGGGCCCGGCAGCCCCCAAACACAAAGCTTGGCTCGCTCACAGGCATGCACGCAGGCCCAAAGGCCTGCACTGACGCATACTTCCCTCCTGGCTTCCTGGGCACGTGCCACTTACCAGGCATCGGATGCCATGGGGCAGGAGCGCTGGCTTCAGGTATGGCAGGTGCTTCCTCACAGCAGCCAGAAAGGCCCCCAGCTGTAGGGCCTCCTCTGAGGCCTCGGCCCAGGCCGGAAGCAGGGCCGCACATGCCATGCAGAAGGCCATGGTGGTGGCAACTGAGGGCAGGAGGAGCCCATCCCTGAGCAGCAGCGGCAACATGCTGGAGAGAAGCGGCCACAGGTAAGGCAGAGGAGGGGAGTGGCCGGGGCGCCCCAAGAAAGCAGAGCTCACACTCACCTGAATGTTGACACAAGTAAGAACCACGCGGACATGAAAGGAACCTCATGGAGAACAAGGCAGACGGGGCTAAGGCAAGCAAGGAAGGAAATGTGGGTGAGCATTATTCTGTGGCGTGTCACCAAGACTCCAGGCACTGGAGAACAGCAGCACACTTCCTTTGTCCCTCTCTCAGCAAAGACTGTGTCTGGGGTGCTAGTTCGGATCTGGGCGCAGGACTTCACACTCCAGCACCAGCTGCAGCGCCCATCCAAGACAGGACTGCACAGGGGAGCTCGTGATCTCCCTGCCTTAGCCCAGCGCCACTGTCCACTGCACTTGTGGCTGGGACCTGGGCCTGCACTAGTGCTTGGAGTGACAGCAATGACATTGCACTTTGCCTTCAAGTCCTGCCTGGTGGCAGCTCCCTCTCACAAAGCTTTTCTAATGACTGCTGACCGCTGCTGCTGCTGTTGCTAGTATCACTATTATTTTGGCTCTTTTCTAGGGAAAATGCTCTGCAAGAGTTTGTGAATGACTTCCCCCTTTGCCCAGCAGGCTGTAGGCTTAGTGCTTGCTGAGTACTGCTAGCCTCTTCCTCTCCTACCACCAGACTCACACATGAGGCCTGGCAGGTCCTCCCCAGGTCGCAATGCCCTGAGTCTTAGGCTCCTGCATCATCTGGGACACCTGATGTGCCTTGGCCCAATCCCGTGTGCACAGCCCAGCCAGCTGGCTTCGGGACTGGCAGCACAGTCTCTCTTCACATGGCAAGCCCGCCCTCACCTTCCAGGGCTTCTGCACGCACAGGGACCCTTGGGAAGCACAGGAATGGGTGGGGCGCAGAGACCAGAAGAGAGGTGTGAGGCCCCACAGCAGGACCAGAAACTCACAGACCAAAGTGGAGAAAGCAGCCCACAGAGGCCACACATGAGAGATAGCTAGACAGGGAGTGGGCAGTAGTGGAGGGAAAGGCACCTAGTGCCCAGGACCCAGACCCCAGAGGGGCAGTGACACCAGGGCCACTGCTCAAGTGATCTGCTCAGGAGGCACATTTGTTTCTCAGCACAGAGAAGACATGGGAGAAACAAGAAATTAAGTAAATCAGTAATTCTACCTGATTTTTGTGTCAAATATAAAGTAAAATAATAGTTGCATGTAGGAAATTTGTATGGATATATTTTTCATTAATTTTATATAAATTATACATTTACTCACAAGGCCAGGTGTGGTGGCACACACCAGTAGTCCCAGCAGTAGGGAGGCTGAGGCAGGAGGATTGCTGTAAGTTCAAGGCCAGCCTAAACTACACGATGAAATCCTATGCCCCTCCCCCCAAATAAATGTACTTCTCAACACACAAGAAATGCACGTGCCAAGCAGTTCTACTCACAGTGCTACCAGCAGAATGGACTTCTCATGTACCTGGAAAGAAAACAAGAAGAACGACAGCGCACAGCTGACCTGGAAGAGAGGGGAAAAAAGGAGATCCACGTCCCTGTGGGCCCAAAGAACAATCACTCCAAGTGGCACCTGCCTACCTCAGTTTCTCTGGAGGTAAAATATAAATGCAGTGTGCATAATACCTCAGATTTTAAAATCAATGTGTGTTCTTCACAGTGCTAGAGGCAGAACCCAGGCTTTTTGCACTGAGCTTTATCCTCAGCCCCTTTTATTTTTTAAATACTGAGCAAGGTCTGGTTGGCCACGGTCTAAATTAGCCTGCGTGAGCGCAAACTTCAGCTCTTCCTGCCTCAGCCTCCCAGTGTGCAGGGAATACAGGTATGTTTTATCTGGCTTCAAGACTCGTCACTAAACAGACTCGCTGAGCACCCATATCCCAGGGCCATACCCTCACACTCCTGAGGACAGCTGCACTAAAAAGCCTGAAGGGCAAAGGCAGATCAAAGCCTAAAAGGAGCGGAGTAAACCTGCAGGGCATTTAAGGTGCTCACTGCTGTGCTCTGTGTCACATGACTCAGAAACCCATCTGCTGCTTAGGGTTTAAGTCAGTTACTTCTGTCTGTCCACAGGCTGGCACTGGGCCTTCGGGATGGGCATCTGCAGACAGCTGGGGGCCACATGGCTCTTCCCTGCCCCTACTCAGTCCCCTGCCATCCGCCCTCTGCCACCATGCCCACATATGTTGACCCTGCTCCTCTGCACCGCAGGTCTGAAGTATCTTTGTACTTTCTTAGGGTGCACTGCCACCAGCACCGATGCCTCTCTCCACAACTCCCAGGCCAGTGGAGAGTGCAGGGATACAACAGAGCAATAACGAGACATGCGGCACCTGGCAGCTTCACCTCCAGTCCATGCCACCCCAGCCCTCCCTCACCTGGGGCTCCACAGTGGTCACCATCCATGTCAGTGACACCAGCTACTTTTAAAGGTCACTTTACAGACCAGAGGGCTCACGTACCCACTCTGAGCAAGCCTGTGCAGAGACACCCCTGTCACCTGCAGGCTGGCCCCACTCCCTGCCTGGGACAGCCTGGCCGGCTGTCCCCAGCCCCGCTCATGCCTGACGCCAGCTGCTGGATCACATGGCCTGAGGAGTCTCATTGAACTGTAGAAGAACCAAAACCTGAAGGTGCAAGGAACTCACCAGGGCAAATCGGAAGCCCCTCAGAGAGGGACGCAGCGTTAGCTTTACACAGGCAGGAAGCACGCTCAAAAGTGTGATGAGAAAGCTAGAAAAAGAACAAAGTACATCATGTTGTTTGCAGAGGTATAAATGCAGCTAGAACATTTTTAAAATTTAAAGATTGCATTTAAAGATCAACTTAACTTCATTTCCAGTAAGTTTTACTTAGTCTAAATGACATGTAAGTATCTGCACCAAAACACACTCACTTTTATGTGAAAGAACTGTAACACTGAACACCACTTACTTTACACTTATGACCAGAGAATGTACCAGATCAGCACTCAGTGACAAAACCTCTGAGCACAGCGTTCGTGAGCCTCCCTCAAAGCTGCTGGCCGCAGGGCACCACAACTGCCTGTGCAGGCCCAGGGCGCTGTAGGAGAAGCCGAGGAGGGACCCACAGCCCAGGTAAGGTGGCTGCAGTTCCGTCCGGCTCAGTCCTGTCCTGCCTGGCCAGGCTCAGCTGAGACCCTGAGGCACCAGCCTGCTACTGAGCCCGCAAGGCGCTTGCTGCAGGAAGACCCAGCCTAGGGCACGGCTGCCTCCTGCAGTCCCCAGCACCTCCCGATGGCGGCCTGCCCAGCACCACAGCACGCACGCAGGCAACTCTGTGACAGTCACACGCGCACACGCATGAGTGAGCACCAACACAGTTACCTCCCACTCGTTCCACTTTTCTGGCTGACACTTTGTGACTACCCGTTGTGATTATAGCTGCTGGTTGACATGAAGCCCCACTCAGCACCGTCTCCCCTCTCTGGGGAGGGGAGAGCTGGGGCACTGGCTCCCCTGGGTGGGTCTGAGCAGAGCCCCAGGGCACACAGGAGGTTGCTGGAGCCATGCAGTTACCTGATGAGAATCTGGGTGTCACGCAGCAGCAGGTCCTTCACCTTCACAAAGACACTGAGGCTGCACCAGACGTTGGCTACCTTGTCCTTAAAAGAGATTTGTGGGGTTTGCATTTTGGTGCGATTCACAGAACTGAGAGCCCATGAGCCCACAAAGTGTGTGTGGCCTCAGCCTCTAAGCTTCTGAGACAGGTGACGCATGTGTGGCAGCAGAGTGAGCTCTTGAAGCTACAGACTGGCACACTATAACCCACACCTTTGGGCATTCAGCGTTTTTCTATAGCGGGGGTTCGTCAGCTGGCCGTTACCAGACTTGCCAAGAAATACTGGTAGTTTTGAAAGAGCGGCACACTATCCCTAAACACTGAACTTACTCCTTTGGAAATTTTGTTAAGAAACCATTCATCCCCTTCTTCCTATGACACCTATTACATTGGACCTTTCTCCTCACACACTGAAATGATTATTAATTTTAGGGGTCCCCTACTGGGTGCCAGCAATGACCAGTGCTAAGACGTTTAAAAACCTCAGCAGTTGTGCTAGGATAACTTTCAAATTTAAATTAGCAACTATAGCTCGCCTGCTTGTAAACCTATGGTCTAACACGGGTGCTGACACCAAGACCTGGTTATCCCTGACACCTGGCCCAGCCCTCCTACACAGGTCACAGGGGTGTCCTCAGACTCTTGGAGACAGCATGTCTGCACCATCTCAGTCTCCGTGTCAGCACCCTGTGTGTGGAGAGGAGGGGACACTGTCTCCCGAGGTGAAGCAGGGGTGATAAAAGAGGCTCAGACAATAGCTCTGCCTCTGCTCCTGATGGGGCTCAGCCTGGGTGCACTCTGTAAACCCCAGGGGACTGAAGACCCTCAGCCAATAGGGCTTGCCCTCCTGAAAGCCACCAAGAGCCACTAGGGATATGTGTGCTCCCAATTAGAAAGATACTCGGGCTCTTCAAATTCTCTTCAAAAAGAAATGTTATTCAAAGGCAAATTATCTACAAATATGTTGTCTCTGCCTAACTTTATTAAATGGCCTTTTTGTTTCAGAAAAATGGTTTGTTAAATTACTAAATCTAAGTGATCAAATTATTCACATAATAAAAGTTTAACAAGAGCAATTAAAATAGCATTAAGTGGAATGAAAGGTTCTCATTAAACATGGGCATGCTGAGGCCAGAGACCGTGGACAGGGCCACAGCAGTCCTGGGCACACAGGACTGTGGGCTCAGCAAGTGCTTCCCTTCCCTAAAGCCACAACACACAGAACTGTTAGCGGGCCACCTGCTCCCCACCCTGCCAAACCCAGCTGAAGCTGCAAGCTGGCTGGCCTGGGGGTAACGGGGCCCACGTGCCTCAAACAGTCCTCGGTCCACCGGGAAGAGGCGCCTCAGGACCTGCAGGGTCTGCTCCCACTCAGTGAGGAACGGCAGCCAGCAGAGCGCGCAGGAGGCTACCACGGTGCAGGCCAGCCGGAGCAGCGAGCCAAGCCTACAGAGGAGGAAGCCTGCTGAGTCGGTGGAGGCGCTACACCCTATGATGGAGAGCAACATCTGGACTCTCGACTTGCATTCAAGCCACAGTCAGCTCTGATCAGGGGGCTCACTTCCCCACTGAGAGCCTGCTTCGCAGCGAGGCTACACGCAGCTTCTGCAGGTTTAAAGGTACAGTTGTGGAAATGCCAAGGGCCAGGCCCACAGTGAGCTGGCGACACAGTGCCAAGGTGCTCGACCCTCCCAATGGCCAGTGACACAGTGCCAAGGTGCTCGACCCTCCCAATGGCCAGTGACACAGTGCCAAGGTGCTCGACCCTCCCAATGGCCAGTGACACAGTGCCAAGGTGCTCGACCCTCCCAATGGCCAGTGACACAGTGCCAAGGTGCCTGACCTCCCTACCGGCCCACATACCCTGCCCACCAGGTGCCTCTAAGTTGGAAGATTTAAAAGAATATAGTACACGACATCATAGTGTCTCCCCATTCATTTATGGCCAGCACGTTTCTAAGAACTCACCTTTTAAAGGCAAAGGTAGAATGTAGGATTGTGTTTAAAAAGGTCACTCACCCCTTTCCTTTGAGACCCTTCTGAAAACACTTGCCAAGTAAAAAGCAAAAGAACGGCAGGGAATGGTAAAGTTCCATCTGCTTGTAATTCAGCGCTAAACAAAAGGCCAGTGACCCCAGCAGGTCCCAGTCACGAGACACTCCAAGGACACCCCACAGGGCAAGGCCGAGACTCACGCAGTTATATATGTGTCTGGGTTGAGGAAACCACCCCAGAGTGCACAGCAGGCACATGCATACCCCCATACTCCCTTCCACGGTGACGAGCAACTGGGTCCAGGCTCCCCAAGGCCTGAGGTCCACAGGCCAAGAGACCTTTGGCTCTCTTAGCGCCGAGGTTCACTGTAACAGATCCCAAAATCCAGTGCAAGACTCCAGTCCCCCCAGTACGGAGAGGAATCTTCCTGCAGCAATGCAGCTCCTCTGCAGCAGAAAGAGCTAACTGGAGCTTCAAGGAAGCTCAGTGGGATGAAATTTAATAGGAGCGGCAAAGGGAAAGACAGGCGAACTTCTTACCCAGACAAGACAGACCCTGGGAAGAGTGTACCGGTAACACCTGACTGGGAAGCTCAGGAAAAACATTGGGCCTGGGATTCGGGCCATGTGGCCAGCAAAGGATACTGAAAATGTCCATGGTCGATGAGAATGAGGCCAGGGTACAGCAGGATACAGAGGGCACTTGCGGCCTAGGAAGAAAGACACTGTGAAAGGGAGGTTGTGCCACTGGGGGACGAGCGTGGCCATGGCCAGTGAAGGTCCCCACTTCCCAGATCCCGATGCTTCTGTCCACAAAGCCCACCCAGGCCTGGCAAACTGTAGATACTCAGGTGTGCACAGAGATGGCGTGGGATGTCACAAAAGGGTGTTTGTCAAAGCGAGTCAGGGAATGAGCCCATGCACAGTGGCCATGGAGGGTCTGACAGCTGTGACTAGGGGAAGGACAGCAGTTTTCCAAATGTCTTGCAGCTTAGTAATTCTCAAAAGCCAGCTCGAGTCAGATTTACCAATCAATAATAAATGTAGCACAGTGTGTGACCCACCAGTATGGAATTTCCAAATTAGTGTGGAGTAAGTTGATGCCTTCTGAACGAGAACTGACAGAGGATATAATGCTCCCCATTATTCTGTCTGTTCCCCAAAGCATGGCTTCCTTATGGCCTGTCATTTATATGCTGATTAAAAAAAAAACAAAAACACTGCAGGCTGGGCATGGTGGTGCACTGCTGTGATCCCAGCACCGTGGGAAGCTGAGGCAGGAAGATTACAGTTCAAGCCCAGCCTGGACACCTTAGCAAGATTATCTTGAAATTTTAAATAACAGCTTGAGGATGTAGCTTAGGATGAAGGTCCCAGGTTCAATACCCAGTACTGCAATGGAACAAACAGAATTATGGAGGTGAAATCTCTGATTGCTTTAAAGCTTACCTTTTTCTTAGTTGAGATTTCTTTTAAACAACAGCAGTACAAAACCACCGCAGGTATGTAAATCATCAAATCAGCAATGAAAACTGAAAATGCAAGCAAATAATTCTGAGCATGCATCCATCAGGATCTGTGGTAACCGCTGAGCGCCTGCCTGCCTGCCTTGCTCCGCCGAAGCCCTGCAGCCCTCTGCACTCCGCCAGGGCGACTCCCAGGCTAACTGCCAACTCGCTCTTCTCTGACACACCGCACACTGGCTCCTTCTCAGGTAGGCAGCAGTCCATCTATCCTGACCGGGGCTTAGAAATGAGTGTAGCCAGGCATGTGGTGCACACTCATCACTGCAGCACCCCTGGAACAGGGATGGAGTCACCAGCCTTGAGGACACACAGCTGGCATCACAGCCTTGGTCGCATCACTGCTCTCCAACACGCAGGCTCAGGGAGAGGTAGAGGACTTGAACTCAGGCTGTGAGACTGATGGCCCGAATGCAGACAGCCTCAGCGGACAGCGCTCTGAGCCCGGGGACGGTGCGTGCCTGGCCTGCCTGGCCTGCTTTCTCAGCTCTCCATAGAGACAAGAATGCCATGGTCTTCCTCAGATGCTCACAGCACTCAGGGAATAAATGCAAAGGATCCAGAACTGCTTTCCACTCTTTTTTTTAGCATATTTGGTCTTACAACATACGCATCTGGGGGCAGATATATAGTTACTCATTTTTGCCCGCTTGATAAGGCTGGGGACGGAACTCAGGCCTCTGCACAGAGCTGCACCCCAGTCCTTTATTGAGACAGGCTTCACTAAGTTGCTAAACCGCCCAAGATGGGCTTGAACTTAGGATCCTCCTGCCTTAGCTTCCCAGACTTCCAGGATTACAGGACTATGCCACCACACCTCTTGCAGTCATGCAGTTTTTAAAGTCATTAAGAACAATAGTAAAACCAAGCTCTGTGGCACCCGCCTGTGACTCCAGATACTTGGGAAGCTGAGGCAGGAGGATCTTAGGATTGAGGTTTGGGCAACTCCAGGAAGATCCTGCATCCAAACAAAAAATAAAGAAACCCGGGTGGTGCTCAGTGGCCAAGCACTTGTCCAGTGCACCCAGGACCCTGGGCTCAGTCCCCAGCCCTGCAGGACATGCGAGGAGGCAGGGAGGAAGAGAACAAGGATGAGCAACAAGAGCACTTGTATCAGCATCCATCATCAGCCGCCCCACCCGTGCCGTACCTGTCGCGCGCATAAAAAGCTTGTGCGCCGCGCTCTCGTGACCCCGCGATGTGTACAACGCCACCCAGGCTGGCTCGATGCGCTCCGCTCTGTGGACCAAAGCACAGCATGTGTACGGGGTGAGGACCTTGCGCTCTCGAAGCAGTGGGTACACAACCCGCAGTGCAGCCTTGGGGTTAAGCTCACAAAAACCCACCACACATCCCAAAAAGGAAAACAGGTTCAACAGAGACTGGGCAAAAGTCACTCAGATTTTTGCTGATCAAAGTCCAAAGTCTGGGACCAGATACTGTTAGAGAGAAGCACTGGCTTCCATCAGGATGGGATAGGACGGTGCCTCCTCCAGGTGGCAGGGAGCCGCCAGGCTGCTCCTGGCGTCTAGGGACACTCAAGCCAGTGCCATCTGACTATGCTTGCCATCTGCTTTGGGTCACCCCAGGAAAAATCTTTGTAACCCACAATGAACAGTTCTCCGAAGTCTGTAACGTGTAACATTTCCACATAGAAACAAAGCTAAGGGTTTGCATTCCATTTAAAAATGTACTACAGGTAGACACTAACAAAGGAAACAAAAACATGCTTCTATGAAAAAAATAAGATGAAATTCCATCCCTTCAGAAAAATCATAAATGTTCAAACATAAAAGTTACTGTTCTGGGGCTGGAGGTTTAGCTCTGTGGCATAAGCACCTGCCTTGCAAGCAGGCAGTCGTGAGTTCGATCCCCAGTACCGATAAAAAGGAAAAAGACAAAAAAAAAAAAAAAAAGTTACTGTTCTTAAAACCCACATGTGATCAATGAAGCGACAGTGGTTACACGTGGTCCCCACTCTGCAGTGAAGCAGAGGAGATGATGCCAGTGACAAAGGAAGGGATGCTTACACGTAGGCGCACAGGAGACTGTGGTATGCCGTGAGAGGCGGGTAGTCCAGGCCCCAGTACTGCAAGTCATTGTCACTGCTGTTGAAATACCTGTGGAGAAAGCGCTGCTGTGCTCCCTGGCATCCGGGCACTGACGCCGGGGAACAGTGCACGGCATTCAGGCTACCGCAATGCCTGGCAGCGAAGTAACAGTGAGTGAACATTAAGCCCCAGCGCCCACAGGCCAGGCACAGACCTGCCGTGGCCAGGGCCAGCACGCACAAGCAGCATGCCATGGAAAGACAGCATGCATATGGTAAGCTACAACACCAAAGTTCTTAAAGATCACAAGGTGGGCCAGCGTGGGCGCACACACCTGTCATCCCAGCACTCGGGAGGCTGAGGCAAGAGGATCAGGCATGAGGGAGGGTTCAAGACCCACCTGGGCTACAAAGTGAGCTCAAGGCCAGCCTGAACTGCACAGCAAGACCCTGTCTCAAAAAATAAAATAAAAAATTTTTAAAATAATAATAAAAATCACAAGGAAACAGTAAGAAATCAATTTCAAAGAACACGTGAAGACTTGGTTTATAGGAAGAATCGACCTTATGAACCTGTTTCTGTTTTTGGTTTGTCTTGGTTTGTCCTCTGCTCTGGGGCTGTCACACTGAGCTGCACTGCTAGTCCTTTTTCATTCTGTATTTTGAGACAGGGTCTCACTGGGTTGCTAAATTGCCTGAGGTGGACTTGAATTGCGATCCTCCTGCCTCAGCCTCCCAGGCTGCTGGGATGACAGGTGTGCCCCACCATGTTGGCTGGGAACGGGCAGTTCTGAACAGGACTATTTCAGCTAACACAGAATGAGTGCCTACTATGTACAGGTTCCTGTAAATGAAAGAAGAAAATCGGGTTCAGTAAGCCACCAGGAGGCTCTGTGGGGAGCTCTGCTGTGAAGGAACTACCAACCACTATGACACAGAGAATGAAACTCCCACCCCTTGTTGCCACCCATCCCCCAAGGTCCCCAAGCCTACATAAGGGATTTAATGACTGCTGGTGCCAGAGGAGCTATAGTCCAAACCCAGCCTGGGTGGCCTCGCGGGCCTGTCTCTCTCAGGACAGAGCTCAGGTGGCCAGGCAGGCTTGGGGTGGGCATCGAAGGCTGCTCTGCTGGGGGCCTGGCCCAAGCCCCGGACCGGTCACTGTCCCACCAGGTGACTCACTGTGACAAACCAAAAGACCCGGGGCGGGGGGAGGAGGCGCCCGTACCACTGTCGGACCGGTAAGTTCAGGGTGACTTCCTGCCAGTGTCGCTGGGCTTCATAATCCCCAAAGAGCGGTGGCTTCCCGGCGCCTGCAGGAAGAAGAACAGCTGTGAGCCCAGGCCTGCAGGCCGAGGGGACAGGGACGCCAACAGTGATCCTCGGCTCCAGCCCCCATGTGTCTTAATGGGTGGGCATCACACACTCAGTGCTGTCAGGGATAGAGCGACAGACAGACTCACAGAGCCGGGTAGGAGCTGGCCGCCTACAGCCCAGCTGTAATTCCCAAAGTGGAGAAAGGCCTCTCACACCAGCACCGGCAGGTGTGACACTGACATGGTGGTAATAAGGTTGCCTGAGGCTTGCGTCACCATGGAGAGCCTGGAGTCACCAGACGCCCATGTCCAGGGTATGTGGGATAGACGGACCTGTGGCCTCACCCATCCTTGTTATGCCCTGTGTCGCGGCCCCTCATGACACTGAGGGCACAGCACTCCCCAGTGCTGCTTCCTCCTAGCACAGACACCTCAGTCCCACGGGTCCCCCCTCGGGACCACACGGCCTCCTCTCTGCCACCACAGACAGAACTCCAGTTCCTAAGACAGAAACGTGTCCTGAGCTCAGATGGGGCATTCCCAGGGCATGTGGCAGGTCAAACAAATGCCTGCTTCACTAGCAGGGCTGGTAGTGCACCCTGTAGTCCCTGACCTTGGAGGCTGAGGCAGGAGGACTGCGCTCATAGTGAGACACTGTTTTCTCCAAACAAACAAAAACATTACCCTAGTAGGAGGGTAGCACCCTGCAATGTGCTTCTGAGAGGAAAATGGTTCCCCAATGAGTTCACTGTAGTTCCCTCGTATATTTGTAGGTGTGTGTGCACAAGCGTGTGAGTGGGTGTGTGTTTCTAGTCCCATAAATGAACCATTGAGCATGGCTTCTTTTGGGGGTGGAAAGTCCAACTTTTGGATCGCAGGGATAATAAAAGTCAGGGAGGATCTTAACCAGCTTCCTGTCCCTCAAAAAATCCAACTTGCCAGATTTCCGCAGTGGCACTAGATGTGCGGTCAACATGGGAGGATTTATTGCCAATCTCTCAGGAGGAGGAAGATGGGTAATGATCCTCTTTAGGGCTGGGAACAAGTTTTAATCCAGACTCTGACCTACTTCAATAAATTTAGCTGACACTGGCAGTGAAATTAGTGCTTAAGTTTCTAAAATGCTCAAGTGCCCTTCAGCAGCCCAAAGGGCAGCCAGGTGGTACCTGGGAGAGCCCCTCCCAGGGGGCAAAGAGGACCCGGCCTCAAAGTTAGTCTGCGGCACAGTCACTCAGAAAACACCAGTGCGCTTAGCTCTGAAACAGCGCCCCGGTACTCAACACCCCACTCCCGCCCAAGAAAGGCAACTTCTTGTTAACAACATGTATTTTATGTTGCCTTCACACTGATAATTTAAACATTTGAGGAGGCTGAAGCAGGAGGATCACTGTGAGTTTGAAGCTGACCTGGGCTGCACAATGAGACTTTGTCTCAAACCCCACCAAAAAACCCAAACAAAAACATAAATGTTTAAGAGAAGAAAAATTTGGCTAAAATGTTCCATAATAAAATCTAGCTTTTAGTTCCCTGGTGACTGAGAATTTATACATCCTTCCAAAGGGCAGCAGTTGAAAGAAGTGAAGCCGAACCCGTTATGATTTAACAAAGACTCATATCTTGCAAAACGGGTTCTCCACGACCTGCTCCTCCTGCACACCCAGCATCCACAGCGGAAAGATTACTACAACAGCACAGCCTTGGAAGGGCCAAGGTTGTCATTTTATCTGACAACCCTGCTAACGCTGTGGGTCAAGTACAGTGGAACTATGGATCTCTGTAAGAAACTATAAACACATCTGTCCACCTCCCAGAGGTGGTTTAAACCAAAAACCAAAATGCGGTCAGTGTTTTTAAGCCTGTGAAAATTCCGTTACACAACCAGCTCTATCCAACACACTTTATAAATTTTAGAAAAGGGAAATACACCAAGGAAAGCAAGCAGCTTGCGGCGGTATATGCTGGGAGGAAAGCAGGTGCAGCAGGGCTGGGCCTGGGGCATGAGGCTGCAGCCTGCACAGCAGGAGGGCACCGCCCAGGCCCCAAGCCAGGAAGCAGGGCACCAGCCTGGCCTCACATCCGAGGCACAGAGCACCGACTCTAACGGTCCCTGCGAAGCGCCGGGTCACACAGATCACCCTGAGCAAACCTGCACGGCTTTCTCTCCCGAGCCTAGCTTTTGTGACGGGGCCCCGGCAGGGAACCCAGGAAGGTGGTGGGCTCTCGAGGGCACCGCACTCTCGGGTGGGTTCACCTACGATGAACCCACAGAGGGGCCTGGCCAAGGAAAGTGGGGCCCAGAAGGTCTGTCTCCCGGCTTCTCCCTCCCTCTCTGCCCCAGGCCCCATGAGGTGGGCAGTGCTGCCCCACTGACCCCACCAGCCCCTGCCATCTCCTACCTGGAGACCCCACAGCAGCAGCTGAGACCCCTGCATACCACAAAGCTAAGTCCACCCTCTCCCTCCAAGCCATGGGTGGCGGTACTGTGTCTCAGAGACAGGGACAGGGACCAAGACAGCATGAATTCACAGAAAACCCACGCAGCCCATAAACATAAAGCCACACTCGAGCTCATGAATCTTGAACAAAACTCAAACTGAAACCATGATTAGTACCTAACGTACTTGAAACACTGAAAAAGTTTAGCACTGCCCCTGAAGCCACAGGGATGCCACTTGAGAGGGTGCGGATGGTGACAGAAGTGAAACCTGCCTGTGGCACTGGAGCGAGCTCTCAAGCTGCTGTCGTCTGAGGCTGGGTGACAGCTCAGAGAGAAGGTGACTCGAGGACCCGACTGCCTGGGAGCTGCAGAGCCAAGGAATCTTGTGACAGCTGAAGATAGGCTGAGCCTGCTCCTCACACCTGGCTCAACCCCCATGGCCCATATTCCCACTGAGCGCCTCGACCTGGAAACTAGGCTCCTTTACCCTGTCCTCACACCATGCTCACTGCACGGCAGGAAACCGTTGGTTTTCACTCACCGTGGCCCTCGTCAGCCCTGGCCAGGCCCACTCAAAATCCCTGCCGGCAGACCTGAGCTGCCTCACAAACCTCAGGGCCAGGGTTGGCTTAGCCACACAAGCATTTGCCTGGCAAGTCCAAGGTCCTGAGTTCAATCGCTGGTACCCCCCAAAAATAAAAACACCACCAGGCCTGCTGACAGGTCTACAATCCCAGCACTAGGCCAGGAGGATCACCTTGAGTTAAGATCAGCCGGGGCTACACAGTGAGTGAGTTCCAGGCCAGCCTGCACTGCATAGTGAGACCTTGTTGCAAAAATACATTAAAACACAAATCTCACGGTGTGATGCTAAACAGCTGCACGCAGAGGTAGGGAATACTCAGGGAGAGTGACTGCGCGTGGGACCTGCACAGACGCCGGAGCATGCAGGAGTGTGCGCAGCAGGACTCAAATGCCTTGGCTCCCACCACGGCCCCCAGCTTCACGGCTGCACCTCTGGGCAGTCTTGGCCAGGCCCTCGTCTGTCTCCGCAGCCTCAGAGCCAGGTCCTGAGAGCACTGACTTTGAAGCCAGGTAGTTACCACTTCCAGGCTGCCCCACTGTCCTCTCCATTTACAGCTGGAGATGTTACTTAGGGACCTGCACCTGGGAAATATCCTCAGAACAGCTCCTACCACTGTGTGACCTTTGTGGTCTCATCAGCTGATTTCTGTTTACAGCTCTTCTTTACTACCGTGAATTCTTTTCCCAAGCAAATAATTCGCCTAACAAATTGTATAAGCAAATCTCCAGCTGCCCCACATACACCACTTGGCTCTGGGATGCAGCTGCGCCCCAGTGGCCAGTGGCTAGTACAGGGCTCCTGCTCCCATGGCTGCTTCCCAGGCAACTCAGACTTCAAACCCGTGCTCAGACTGCTCTTGGGCCATCACCTCCTCCCACTCCTGCCATCCCTCAGCCTCTCTGCTGACTGTGCTGTGACCACTGTGCTGCCGGGTCCCCAGAGCTGGGGCACAGGGCTGGCACGAAGCACAGCTGAGCACCTGCAGGGGTAAATTCACCTCAGCCTCATCCCAGTGCCCGTCGGAACTCAGTCCCTTTCTCTAAACAATACACAGCAGGCCTCACCCTAAACTCTCACACACGTAATTCCACCTTCTCCAGAGGCTGAGGCAGGAGGGTTGCAAATCTGAGATTTGCCTGGGCAACTTAGCAAGACCTGTCTCGAAGACTGGGGATGTGGCCTAGCTTGCCCAGAACAGATAAGGTCCTGAGCCCCATTCCCCATAACACGCATGCGCACGCGCGTGTACACACATATACACACACACACACCATACGCGTGAGCTTACTGCTCTTCAGAATCTAAACGCCCACCTTCCAGTTTTTGTCTCCCGACGTCCCGGGTAGAACACACCTGTTTTCTTCTACCACAAAGTCCTGAGTTAGACGCTTAAATGTATTTTCCTGACCACACCCACAAAGCCTAAAATTCCTTTCTCAGTCATTGAGCAAAATACAAAAGAAACAACACAAATTCAAAGGAATATTTATCTAATTTACTTTTTGGTTTTTTGAGACAAAGTCTCACCATGTATTCCAGGTAGGCTGGCCTTGAACTCGCTATGGAGACCAGGCTGGCTTCAAAATCAGTGACCCTCCTGCCTCAGCTTCCCGAGTCTTGGGATGAGAGGTGTGTGCCACACCTAGCATTTCACAGACTTTTTAAACAATGAGAATATCTTACCTGAGTAAGAATGAAGAGAGACCGTCCACCGCACGGTAAGTCCCATGAGGATCGCGACTGCCATCCAGTAGCATTTCTCCATGGTCCTCCCGGCTCTGCTGCCAGAACTCTTTAACAAGGAAATGTTAGCTCTTCTCTAGAACCAGGAGCTGGAGAGCTGGAGGGCTACAAAGGGGTGCTTTGCCTCCGAAAGTCAAAACCTGACTGTGCAGAAACAGCCTGGAGGAAGAAACACCAGGTCCAGCTGAGCACAAACCTCAAGGACAAATCCAGGAGCCCCAGGAAAAGGTGACAAATGAGGCCTGGGCTGGGGCATTGGGAGGGAAGGGGTGGTCTCAAATCCTTACTCCCTGGTCGTAGGATTAGGAAATGTGCTTCCGCCAAGGTGGCACTCACCTGTAATCCCAGCACTCTAGATGGCCCGAGGCAGGAGAGTCGCAAGTCTGAGTCTTGCTGGGGTGGCTCAGTGAGACCCTGCCTCAAAATAAACAAGGGAAAGCACTGAGGACAGGGCTCGGTGTGAAGGTCCTGCATTTAATGCCAGTATCAAAGGCAGCAAGGGGGCCTGTGTGTCTACAGGCACAGTGAAGGTTGGTCGTACAATTGTTTTTGAGAAAACCACAGTGTCAGAGGCAGCGTGGTCACTTACCACAGCCGCAGGGTGGCCCGGAGAGGAGACAGTCCCAGAAGGCCTGGAGCGTCTGCTTTCCTCCCGAAAGCCCGTTACACTAATCACAGCACTTTCCCATCTCTGAGCAGGCTTTCTGAAAGCCTGCCAGACCCAAATTTTAGGGAAACGCAACGCAGGGAAAGCCAACTGTTTGCTCCCTTTGGTGGTTCTTTCCTCTCCTCTCCTTAGGCGGGTTTGAAAATAAGAAACAAACTGTCTCTCCCTCTTCCCTCTGAAACACGATGGGCCATTGGAACCACAGGATAGACCTGAAGTACAAACCACAGAAATAGCAAATCCACTGCAGATGGGCACGCTCCGCCTAGTTAGCTAAAATTATTCTCCTTCCAGGTGTGGTGCTGCTCGCCTGTCACCCCAGCACTCACGAGTCTGAGGCAGGAGGACCATCATGAGCTTGAGGCCAGCCTGGGCTACATAATCAGTTCAGGCCGGCATACACTACCAAGTGAGGCCCTGCCTCAAAACACCCGAATAAATAAAATAATTTTCTCAGAAATGTGAGGAGACAACTTGAGAACTAAGAGTCCAGCACCTGGAACAGGCAAGGGCTGCATCCCGAGCCCTGGAGGCAGAAGAGGGAAACTAGGCTAAGCCACTTTGCAAGCAGGCACTGAGGGGACCCAGGTTCCAGCCTGGAGAAAGGAGGCAGCGTCTCCCCATGTAGCCCGGGCTGGCCTTGACCTCAAACGCTAGTTCCTGGATTCAGCTTAATGATATCGGATGGAGTCAGTGGTCCACATCCCGGATAATCACATTTAACCTGGACGCTGGCACACAAACCAGTCCCAATCACAACAACCGCAGTGAACCTGGGAAGCCTGCAGCCCTGCCGGCCGCATGCTGGCCCAGTCTGAGGAGCTCCAGTCTGCAGGGGTGGAGAGGAGACCAGGGGTGTGGCAGCATCTCCCGTGGACCAAGCCAAGCAGATTCCCAATCACAGGAGGCGCAGCTGCACTCAGGGCCCTACACCTGACCACGCCCAGCCAGGACAAGACCACCTGCGGCTCCCCAGCCTCCACTTCGTGCAGCTCCAGAGGGGACTGCTGATGTGCCAGACCTTTTGGACTGAGTATCCAGAGAACCTGCTAGGGCTTCGGGAGAGTGGGTCTCAGGTCAGCCCCCTCCCCCAACCCATCATTTGTAAGGAAAGGAGAAAAAGCAGCAATGCCCAAAACAAAACCAGCCCCCCCTGGGGGGCCAGAAGTGCCTCAGCTGAAGCAGAAAGAAACAGCCCACAGAACTACTTGACAGGAATGTGGATATGCAGACAGATACAAACATGGATACATAGATTTAGATTTTTCTTTTTTACTCTTTTTGAGAAGGGTCTCGCTACCAAGTTCTGCCTGGCCTTGACCACTTTAAAGCCCAGCCTAGTCCCGGATTTGCAGTGTTTCTTCTGTCTCAGCCTCTCGTGAGTGCTGGCATTCCAGGCCTGTACCACCACACCCGGCGCCTGACAGGAACGTTTTTAAAGAGCTGGCACACAAGAGTAATTTCTAGCCTGTTTCCTAAATCTGATTTTGGAAGCGAATCATGCACTCGGGTTCACAGGAACCAGGGCAACGTAGGTGCCCAGCCTGCTCCCAGGCTAAAGTCCCTGCCACCTCTGGGGGCTTCCCTGGATTCATCAGGGAGAGCCCTTCCTGTCCCCAAACGGAGCATGTGGGAAGCGGAAGGAGTGCAAGGCATCCCTTCCTACCCTGGGCTAACCTCTGCTCAAGTCCAGGTGGCCCGGGGCGGCCCTCTGCTGACCCACTCCTGCTAGAACCTGGCCCTGGGCTCTCGGTGCCCGTCTTACTTAGGGGCTCCCCTCTCCTCCACCATCTCCAGACCAACGCACCCACACCACCAAACTTCCTCCCTCCCAACTGGCACTATTACCTCCCTCCTTCCCAGCCTAACTCTTCTCACTGGAAGCTATGGCATAGGAGGAAAATCTCCCACGGAAAACGCTGAATGCAGGAAGCTCGTCACGAAATACGAACCCTGTGGGCCGGGGCTGGGGATTTAGCTCAGCGGCATAAGCGCCTGCCTTCCAAGCAGCGGGTCGTGAGTTCGATCCTTGGTACCGATAAAAATGAAAAAGACAAAAAAAAAAAAAAGAATCCTGTGGGCAGAAGGTTCACAAGTATGCAGGCTGATATGTGATGCTGGAAATGTGGAAGATAGCCAGGCATGGTGGTCATGCCTGTACTAGCGCTTAGGAGGCTGAAGCAGGAAGCTCACCAAGAGTTTGATACCAGCCGGGACTCCACTGTGAGTGCAGGCTCAACTAAGACTATGTCTCAAAAAAAGAAAAAAGAGAAAGCAAAAAAAAAAAGAGGGGCTCGGATGTAACTCAGTAGTTAGTTTCCTGGCATGCAGGAAGAGGAGTTCAACTGCAGCATTGCCTAAAAGCAGAAATCGGGAAAGAGGCAACTATCGGGGGCGATGAAGGGGTGGTGATGAAAACTGATCCCAAAAAAGACCCAGCAGGTCTTTTTTGAGAGTCCTATTATACAATCCTCCTGTCTCAGCCTCCCTAGTGTTGGGATTAGGATTACAGGCGCACGCCACCACGCCTGGGTGTAAGGTGACTGCAGGGTGGCCTCGGGAGCCCTGTGAATGCGGTTTCTCCCTCCACTGGTGGCTAAAATGTGCCTGACAGTGCGGCAGCCCAAGTGACAACCGCAGCCCTTCTCCATGCCACGCTGCAATGCAAAGGGAACAGGAGTCTGCACGCCTATAACCAGAATTCTGGGAGGCTGCGGTAGGAATACGCAAGGTTCGAGGCCGGCCTGAGAACTTTTTATCCGTCTCAGAATCAGCGAGGCCCGGGAGCGGTCGTATCCCGGGAAGCGAACGCAGCTCTATGGCACAACGCCAGCCTCGACCACTGTGTGCCTCGGGCACGGCCCGCATCCCCTACCTTCTCCTGCCCCACGGCCTGGGTGCGCCGCCCAGTCCCTTCCGCTCTAGGTCCTAAAGCACGGTCTCCCGCTGCCCTACTCCGCCGCCCCGCGCAATCCCGCGCAGTCCCAGCGCCGTCCCGCCCTTACCACCGCCACGGGGATCCGCGCGTACAGCTCCCACGGCGCCTGCGTGCTCGCTCCCGTAGCGGATGCACGCTGCCTGTGCCTCCGCGAGCACGCGCGCCGCCGGCAGCCGGCGCGGAACGAGCCCGTCGAGCGTGGGAGGCGGGAACTGGGCGGGGCGTGGAGCGCCGGCCCTGACCCCAGAGAGGCCGCCCGGCTAGGGGCGGAAAGAGGTGGGCGTGGCCGGGCGGTGGAGAGCCCCGCGCGCTCCCGTCAGGGCTGCTCTGACCTCCGGCCTTCGGGCCGCCTCCCGTGGAAAAAGTCGCGGCACGGGCCCCTTCCACGCCCGGGCTTGCGATCGCGCGAGTGCTCGTAAGCGGACGCTGCGGGCCCAGCTCCCGGGCACGGCGCGGAGGGGCGGAGGTCCAGGGAGGCCACCCCTCGGGCCCCGGACAAATGAGTGCGAGTGCGTTTCGGCGCCGTTGCCTGGAAGGCAGGCCGCGGCCGCCCGCAGGAACGGACCTCGGCGGACCTCGGCGGACGGAGAGCAGCGGCAGGAGCGCGCTCAGAGCCCCGACCCCTCCGCAGGGGGCAGCGGCCGAGCCGCGGGAAGGGGTAGTCACCGGGGACCGGGGCTGTGGGGCGCGGACGTCCTCGGCGCTCGGCGGGGTCCGTGGTGGAGGAAATGCAGAGTAGCGGCGAGGCTCCGACCCGGACGGCCCTGGGGGCGGCGCTGGAAGAGAACGTGGCCGAGGAGGGGAGACCTCGGTGCTGCCAGGCTCCGGGGAGCCAGAGGCCTCGGGGGCCGGGAAGCCTGGCGGGGTCCTGGCCGCCGCGGAGGGAGGGAGAGGCTGCCTGCGTCCTGCTCTTGAGGACAAGAGGCGGCCGTGGAGCCGGGCGATGGGGCAAGACAGACGAGGCTTGAGTAAGCACTCAGCTGAAGCCGAGAAGAGGAGGGCGAGCTGATGAACTTAACGCAGATTTTACCTTTCATTTTGAAACAGGGTCCGAGTTGCCCAGACTGAGCTTCAGGGTTCAGCCTTCCTGCCTCAGCCTCCTAGCAGTAAATGGTTAGAAACCCAGTACATTAGAGGATTATATAATAGACCAAGCATTTTGTGACAACAGCCATGGTTGGCAGACCTAGTGGTGATGTTTGTTTTGAGACAAGGTCTCAGTATGTAGTCCAGGCTGACCTCCAGACACAGCGGTCCTCCTGCCTCAGTCTCCCAGGTGCTGGGATGACAGGCATGGCCCACCAGGCCCAGCTGACCAAGGCCTGTCTTGTTGAATCTAAGTTTCTGTCAATTGTAAGGAGCAGCACCACTTTTTTTTCTTCTCTTTTTGGGTACCAGGGGTCAAACTCACAACCTCATACTTGCCAGGCAGGCACTCATACCACTGAGCTAAATCCCGGGCCCATTTTGTGTAACACTAAGAACAAATATCAAAATGCTACCGTTTAAAATAGTAATGATAATCGGGCATGGTGGTGCTCACCTGTAATTCCAACACCTGGAAGGCTGAGGCAGGAGGATTGCTGCAAGTTCAAGACCAGCCTGGGGTACACAGTTCACAGCGAGCCTGAACTGCATAGCAAGACCCTGTCTCAAAAAGACAAAAAAAAAAATGTCTACAGACCACCACATAATTCAGAATTATGTGATAAATATCTTAAACTGCTGAAAGAATATTAGTCTCCTGATACCACACCTGGGATGGCTTCTAACTCCGAACTGTAGTTCATGCAAACCAGGGACTCAGCACATGCATTGGATACACAGTGTGAAGGACCCCCGAGCCTGTGATTCAGAGCTGGCTGCTCACCACTGCCACGTGTTGTATTCCTTTCCCTCTCCTTGGTCCTGTCTTTCACCTTCGGGCCACTGCCCAGAAATAACAAAGGCTCAGTCAGAATTTTCCTGGAATCAGTAGGGTGTTGTGGCTCATACCTGTGATCCCAGTTATTCAGCAGGCTGAGTGAGGTCAGAGCAGCACAAGTTTGAGGCCAGGCTGAGCAACCTAGCAAGACCTTGTCTCAAAGAGTTAGGAACCAGCTCCATGGCACATGCCTGTAATCTCAGCTCTCTGCGAGCGTGAGGCAGGAAGATTCAAATTGGAGCCCGCCTAAATAATTTAGCAAGTTGCTAACTACCTCAAAATAAGGACAGGAATTACAGATGGGCTGGGGGATGTAGTTCAATGTGAAGGCTCTGGGTTTAACCCCTAGTACTGAGGAAACCAAAAAAAGAGTAGTGTCTAACTCTAGAGACAAGCTTAGTTTTAAATGTCAGTTCCAGTTTCTGTGTGGCCTTGTAATTTCTTGTAGATGAAGTAATTAGATCTTATTTCATCTAAAAAAAAATCTTCAGTACCACTTTAAGTTGGAGTGAGCAAAACAATATCTTGCAAGTAAAGCTTTGAACACACTGATTCTGTAGGGAGCCCCGAAGTTAGAGACTGATCACGTGTGGGGCTAAAGCAAGGCCAGCCCTGAGAACATAGCCCCAAGAGAGCCATGTAGGCCAGGAATTTAGCTCAGCCGGACAAGCACTGGCTGGCAAATGTGAGGTCATGAGTTCACTTCCGGGTACCAAAAAAAAAAAAAAAAAACAGCCCAACAAAGTTAAAGCAAGCCATGTAGACGAGGGTTCCAGCTCCAAGAAGGCAAGGGGGCCAGGCCAGCAGGCAAAGGAGTTTCTAGGCTTCAGCCTTGAAATTGACATTCTTCTTGGGAGCCTATAAATACAGGTGCTCCTGTGGCTGAGCCTTTCCTTCTCCCATCAGGAGAGAGGGCTCCACCTGACCCAGCTTTAGTCTCTCCATCCTCTCGAGGTCCTGAACCCCAAGAGCCACATGGGCCATGGCAGCTACCATGTAGCATACAATTAACAGCAGCTTTTATAACCTAACTTCCTGCTCTCACATATGAGAGCTTTTCCTCCCCTTCCGTGAAACAGCTCCCTATACGTATATTCCCAGCCCCATCAAACACCAACTTTTTCCACTCTGCAAATTTTCTCTGAAGTCAATTCACAATCCTTCCCAGAAGCTGCATTTTTAAGGAACAGCTGGAAGAAGCAGGGGCAATCCCTAAAGCCAGTTTGCCCAGTAGGTGGTAGCTTCAGTTTTCTACTGCTGTATAACAAAATACTCCAAGGTGTAGGGGCCAAATAGAAAAATTGCACGTGCTTATTAATCTGCAATTCCAGAATCCAAGCCGGGCTCTGCTGGGTGGTTCTTCCGTCCCACTGTCATTGACTTGAGCCGCTCATTGGGCCCAGGCCGGCTGGGATTAGGACCTGGGGCACTGTGAAGGCATCTCTCCCGAGAGTGAGGTGGGCCTCTCAGATGGCAGCGGGCCTTCCAGACAGCGTACTGAGTGTCAAAGGCGAGTATTGCAGCTCTTAGCCCTCAGCCTCAGGGTGCTAAGTAAAATTTATAGGAGGCCTGTGATGCAGACTGAGCTATTGTAATGTGGCCCAGTTCTAGCATCTGAAATAAACCTTTAATATCTTCAAAGTTGTTCTCATTTTGCCTTTGGGTGCAGTGCAGCATGGCTCCGTCAGCACTGTTTCCAAGGGAAAGACGTCCTCTACCTCTCAACGAGGAGTCGGAAAGGATTTGTGGCCCTCTCTGCTCCACAGCCGAAGGGCTGGGGTGAAACTGTACATGGGAAAGAGCCCAGCTAATCATTTTGCTTCTCATCTGCTAGGAAATTGGAGTTCAAATCTTTGGTTTCCTGTCTTTCTACTAGGTTTTTAAAAGTCCCAGTCACCATTTATATACAGTTGTGTGTGCTTGGTTTGGGGCTGAATTACATTCACCAGCACTTCCTCTTTGAAGTCCTAGAATGTGAGCTGATTTGGAGATAGGGGTGTGGGGGTGTATCACAGCCTGATCAGGCCGGCAACCTCCTAAACAGGTGGACGGGGCACGGCCTAAATAAAAGACAGGCGGTGTGATTTCGGAGCTCCTAGAAGGCCAAGCCCTCTGCAGAAGTCTCAGTTACTTGGGGGCTGAGACCCAGAACTTCTCCAGGCAGCCGTGTTCACTTGGTTTTTCAAACACAGCAAGGGGCTGCCAAGGCAAGTGCAGAACCCAGCAGAACCTTGGGAGTCAGTTAGGTAGTAAACCTTGCGGATTAAGAGCGCTGTCTGATTTCTAAGGGGGCAGCAGCCCTGTCCTCAGCTGCGGTGTCATCTTGCTTTTAGTGCACAGTGCGCATGCGCTTTTCTAGCACAGCCAGAGGCCCGGGAGAGCAGCAGCTTAACCTTGTGCAACCTGGTCACCAGCAGGGGTGGCCTCAAGCAAGGTCTCACTTATGCAGTTCAGGCTGGCCTTGAACTCACTTTGTACCCCAGACTGGACTGTGTACTCCCAGCGATCCTCCTGCCTCAGCCTCCCAAGTGCAGGGATGCCGGGCATGTCCCACTGCAACCTGTAGTTCAGGCAGATCATTAACTCACTAAGCAGCCCAGACTAACCTTGAATTCATGGTGATCCTCCTGCCTCAGCCAACAACACAATTTTACAAGCTTTGATTGGAAGATAAAAAAAAAAAAATGGAGGAAGCGGGGTGCACTGGCGTAAGCTAGTCACCCCAGCACTCGGGAGGCTGAGGCAGGAGGATCGTTGCAAGTGGGGTCCAGTGTCCCAGGGACAGGTGCGTCCAGGCGTGCCGGGGTCACCACCCAGGAGATGGCAACCAAACACGGGTTGAGGCCAGCGTGAAATAAGCTGTCCCCGCACAGCCCCAGGAAAGACGGGATTGGGGGGCGCTCCGGACAGAGCAGCCCCGCGCAAAGGGTAACTTATTTTTGTGGGGTCTCCAAGGAAGGTCATTAATTACCCCTGGTTATTTCAGAAGAACAAGGGCCTCTGAGCGGGCGGGGCTGTCCCTAGCGTTCAAGAGCTTGAGTGCGGCCCGGACGGACGGCATCCTGGAAAGCGTTCAGTCCACGTTGAGGCTGAGGCCGGGGTCGGAACCGTGGCTAGGGCGGAGCTGGAGCCCCACCTGGAGACGCAGTCAAGCGAGCGTCAGTCCTCTGCCAAGCGGGTCAAGGCCCTACATCCAGATGCCCGAGCCTCGCGTGCTAGTCCGTGGGGCTTTGGAAGGGTGATTGGATGACGGGGATGTAGGAGGCGGGGTCTAGGGAGGCGGGCCTTGGGGCGTGGCCTGGAGGCTGCATCTCCTCCCCTAGCTCCTCCCTCGCCGAGCTCTTCCGCCTTCCGGTTAACCTCGACCGGAGCAACTGGTTTCTGTGCTCTGCAATTTGCGCGCTGCGCTGCTTTGGAGCCAGCCGGCTGTGGACCGCTACCTCTGCAGACGGCGAGCAGAAGGGGCCCTCTCCTTTAGGCAGTGACTATAGGGTATTGCGTCGCAGCAGAGAAAAGTGATTAAGACGATGGGCAATCAGTTGCTTCCAGCAGTCTCAAGTCGTTTGCCCATCAAGCCCATCTTCGATCTCAAGAACTAACTTTCGTTGTCACGAAGCAAAGACCTGCACTAGCTAGTGACAGAATCATGTGCCAAAATGAACGTTTCGTCCTTTTCGTCCGTATCTCAGGTGTTTTGTCACAGCGATGGGGAGATAGCACACCGGCCTGTCGGACTAGGGGCTCCCCCAGTGACCTCATCTAATTTCAATTACCTCTTTATCCCTGCTTCCTCCAGGGGTGGTGGCACTCAGGAGGCTGAGGCAGGATCACAGTGAGTCAGAGTCCAACCTGGGCTACATAGTGAGCCCGAAAACTTATTTCAAAAGAACAAAATAAAATTAAAAATTCTGGGGCTGGGGATTTAGCTCAGTGGCATAAGTGCCTGCCTTGCAAGTAGGCAGTCGTGAGTTCGATCCCCAGTACTGATAAAAAGGAAAAAGAAAAAAAATTAGTGTGAAGATGGTCTCAATGCAGACAATTAATCTGAAAACACTAAGTTGTTCAAATCTGGGAGTTCAAGCCGAGCCATGTACCCACATGCTACTTACCTGAGACTCTAGCTCTCTGGGAGGCTGAGGCAGAAAAACTGCAAGTTCAGTCTCAGCCTGGGTGATTTAGCAAGACCCTGACTCAAGATAAATCAGAGCTGGCAAGCAGCCTTTTCTACACTGCGGAGTCGCAACAGAGGTTTCAGATTTCTTCGGGGCACAGATCCGGTCTCCACACCTCCCCATCTCTACCACCCACGCTGCAGATTCCTGCATAAGACCTGGGCAGAAGAAATTCTACTCTGGGGTGCTGGCTGTGAGGCCTCCGGCATGCCAGGCAGGCGCACTAGCTCCGAGCTGCACCTGGCCCTTTTTATTTATTTTTAAAAATAACTTTGATCCGAAGTCTCTCCAAGTTGTCATCGTCAGCCTAAGGTCCTCCTGCCTCTGTCTCCCAACTAGCTGTGACTAACATGGATGTGTACCACCCCTACCCACTCAGGGAGATTCGAAAGATAAAAATGAGCAGAATCACACTAGGCGCTGTGAAACAGTGATTCCTGGCCACCACGATTAAAACTAGAGTGGCTGGGGCTGGGGATTTAGCTCACGGCATAAACACCTGCCTTGCAAGCAGGCAGTCGTGGGTTCAATCCCCAGTACCAATAAAAAGGAAAAAGACAAAAAAAAAAAAAAAAAAAAAAAAAAAAAAAACTAGAGTGGCGGCAGGCTCATTTTGAACAGAGTTGCCAAGCTGCCCAGGCCGGACTCAGACTTGCAGTCTTCCTGCCTCAGCCTCCAACGTGCTGAGGGCACAACAGCTACCACCACCACACCGAGTCTACTTTCTCCTTGTACACAGACAGGCACACACACACATACACAGGATGACCGTTGTTTCAAACCACAGAACAGACCTACAGGTGAAAAGAATCTTTTTTCAGAAACTAACCTGGATGGAACCAAAGGGATGTTAACCTAAAACTCACTTCTTATCTACTGTGGCTAGGTTTACTTATTTATTTAATTTTGTGGTGCTGGGACTTGAACCCAGGGACCCACACACACTAGGCAAGCACCCTCCCACTGAGCTGCAACCCCAGCCTGTTTTGTTTTTTTTTTTTTTTTTTTTTTTTTGTGGTACTGAGGATCAAACTCATGACCTCACGCTTGCCAGGCAGGCGTTTATACTGCTGAGCTAAATCCCCAGCCCCTAACCCAGGGCTTGGGTTTTGATTTCTTTAAGGCTTAAATGCAGCTAATAAAGTTAGCTTACAATCACTTAATAAATATATTCATGTATTCAGCAAATATTAAATAGCCTGCCCTTAAGGCGTTGCTCGAGTAATATCATGTACATTGTAGGAAAGTGCAATTAGTATTATTTTTCCTGCCAATTTCAGATGTAGCTGAAATTACTGTCACCAATAAACAGATGTGTCAACCGTATGCATTGTATAAGCAGACAGCGAAGAATAAGTTTGTTGATACGAACTGTAAATAATACACATTCTCGACATACAATGCAGCCTTACTGTAACATAATCTGGGACAAATTCCAAGAGCATACAAGCATGTTTTTATGTCATGTCTAAAAAGATAAAAAGAAGACAAGAAATATAAAGTTATGAAGGCTCAGATAGAATATGGTATAGAATTCTGAATCCTAAAAAATCATAACATTTTCATACTCTGTGTTTTGAAGTTATTTTAAAAACATAGGCTGGAAAGGGCCAGAGATTTAGCTTAGCGGCAGAAGTACCTGGCTTGCAAGCACATAGTCGTTCAATCCTTGGTACCAAAAAAAAATATATATATATATAATATATAGGCTGGAGCTGGGCATAGTAGTGCTCACCTGTCACCCCAGCACTCGGGAGGCTGAGGCAGGAAGACCATTGCAAGTTCTAGACCAGCCTGGGTCACAAAGTGAGCTCAAGGCCAGCCTGAACTGCACAGCGAGACCCTGTCCCTAAAAGACAAAACAAAAAAGGCCCAGCTAAGTGCCCACCAATGCATCAACACAGTGCCTTCATTGGTTCACGGACTCCAAACTGCCAAGGACAGCCACTCGGCTCCATTTTTCTCAGCCCAGGTTTTGAATCTAAATCTGAGCACGTGCTAGACAGACGTATGTTTGGAGAACCCTAAACATCTGTAATCCCCAGCCAAGAGCCACGCAGGGAGGGCAGTTTGCACAGTTTGTGAAGCCCACTTGACAATACACCTGCTGCCTGAGTCCTTCATCCCCTGGGTCTCTCACAAGCAAGCGGGTTGTCACCCTGTTACGGGGTGCGCATCTGTCACCCTGCTTGTCCAAAGTGGTCTGGGAAAATGGAAATTTGGGCTGAGTGGAGGTGGCAGCCTGCTGGGAAGAAGGAGTCAAGCCCAAGTATCTTCCCAGGGAAGCGGCAGGAGCTCTGCCTGAAACCGGTATAAATCCAGAGAGAGTCAGAGATCCTGACCAGTAAAATCACTGTAGATGCAGCGGACTGTAAAGTAAGGTTTTATTTATAGCAAATAATCCAAGTCCACACCAAAGAAATCGGGGAGGCTAAAAACAAACCCCCACCTCCCTGTGATGTTTTGCCATTGCAGAGCTATTTGATGGGCATGGGAGGCCAGGCGGAGGTTTCTGGATCTCTGTTTTGCCAGGCTGTGGGTTGCGGTTGGGTTTTAATGAGGCATGGGGTGGGGGGCACCTGTGCAGCTAAGAACTCGTGCCCTGTGACAGTGGCACCTAAACGAGCCTCAGAAACCTGGGTGCTTGGAAGGAAAACCACCTTTCCTAGATACACAGTGAAGATGGGTTTGGAAAATCTATTGTAAAGAGCTGTTGTACACAATGGATGGTACAGAGCCTGGGAAAAGAGGGGGCACTGAACTAAACTCCTGTTGCTTTGAGACGGGGCCTCAGTATATAACCCGGGCTGGCCAGAATGCTCAGGGAAATCCTCCTGCCTTAGCCTCCCAACGGCTGGGATTACAGGCTCGTGCCACTACGCCTAGCTTAACTAGTGTGTGACTCCTCAGTGACCCACTAAGCAGAGGTGACCCAATGGTGCCCTTTCTCTTCCAGGATCCCTTCCGGGAGTCAGCAGGCCCAGCAGGAGCAGAGCATGGCTCTTCATTTACACCCCAGACAGTGCAGGGTGAGGAGAAATAAAAACCTATACCATTTTCCCAAGACCCCGCGAAGGCCGCGGAGGACGAGCCCCACTGGCCTTCCTGGTGCAGCAGCTGTGGGGCTCCCTCCAGGCTCAGCCCAAACACTCAAGGCCTTCTTGGGTCCTTCCTGCCTTGCTGCCCCCAGTTTGCTGCAAAGCCCTGGGTGGAGATTTTTACTGAGACCCAAGACACCCAGGTCATCTTTTGGAAAAGGTTGAACTTTGTTTGCTGTTTGTTTCACTTTCAGTTTTTTCCAGACAGGGCCTCACTATGCAGTTCAGGCTGCCCTTGAACTCATGTTGATCCTACTGCCTCAGCCTCCCAAAGTGGGGTAACAGGTGTGCACCACCACACCAGCTAAAATCTTGGACTAAAACCTTGTGTTCTTCTTTTTTTTTCCTTTTTCATTTTTATCAGTACCAGGGATTGAACTCACAATGGCCTGCTTGCAAGGCAGGTGCTTATGCCACTGAGCTAAACCCCCAGCCCCCAAACCTTGTGTTCTTAATAAAGTTCCCTCCTTTCTCTGCCTGCTTACCTCTCGTGAAATTCATCAAGTTTTGGCAGCTGCTTAAATAGATGATGAAAGGGTTTTGGCCCAGACAGGACACTGTAGCCAGGAAAGCCTCAACCAGAAGCAGGAAGCCCCTATCTCCCCCGCTCCTAGGAAGTTACCTGTGATGCCATCTTCCCGCCCCTGGAAATTTACATATGGTGCCAAACCTAGGACCAATGGGCTACCTGTACATCCCTAATGCCCACCTTAGGTTCCACCCCAAACCGAGGCTATTTACATGCCCCCATGCCATGCCCCATGCCACCGGAGAGATCGCCGGATGCCAGCGGTGGGGGTGCCGGTCATCTCTCTCCGTGTTCTCAGAATAAAGGCCACTTTTTATTTTATACTTCTCATCTTTTGGAAATATTTTTCATCTTTTGGAAATAATCCTAGCATTTGGTGCTGTGACTCGGATCGGCAGGTGATTGACTCCTGGGACACACCCAGTTGAGTCCCCTAGCTGATAAGCAGATAACATCCTGGATTAATTCCAAGCTCTTTCCTCTCCCGAGATGTCCTTGTTGCCAGCCGCCTGCACTCAGCATTGGCCAGATTGATTTCAGGTGAGCACTCCCCGGGAAACTTTTGGCACTGGGCAGCCCCAGTCGACTGTTCCCCCCGTTCACATGAATCCGTGCATTTTCACGTCCTTAGGACAGCCCAGGGCAGGGTTCTTTCTGGGCAAACCTGTGTCCACACTCTACAAAATCTCTCACATTCTTTGGGTTCGGATGGCCCAAAGCAGAGATTTTTGGACCGCCCACACTGAAAGAATCGCCTCGCTTCCCTTAAAGCCTTGTGCTTTCACGGGCAAAACTGTTACTGACCCCACGTGGGCTCCACACGTAAATCTCTCAGTGACAACTGGAATATACGAGTTTTTGGAACCGTGTGGTACACAAACGAGTGACGGCGTGTTCTCAACCACCGGCTTTTTTCTTGCCTGAATCAGTCATGGGGAACGTATTTTCTAACTCCCAAAAGATGCCTTTACAATGTCTAATTTCCAATTTACGCACTCTAAAAATTAAAAGTACCATAAAAACTAAACAATTAACTTTTTACTGCCAGGAGGTCTGGCCAACCTACCTGCTTATCGGCAAGCGTTGGCCCAAAGAAGGAATATTTGACCCCTGCATTCTTAGAAACCTGTATGATTTCTGTCAGACCGGTGACAAGTTATTAGAACTCCCTTATGTTCAGGCCTTTCTTGTTTTGAGAACACGCCAGTCTCTCATTAAGTCTTGTGCTCCTGCTGAGATACTTTTAGCTAACTCTACTGCGCCGCAAACTTTTCTGTCCTGCCCTCAGGATTCACTTGAGGATGTTCCTCCGGTGTTTTCCTGGCTGCCGCCTGCCTACCCCCAAACTCGTTCCCTGCTGTTACCTCTCGCTGGACCACTCTCCCCTCCCTCTATGCCTGATTCCTCAGCAGTCCTGCTCCCAATGCCTCGCAGATACCTCCTGCTGTGCGATCATCTCCCTCTCTGCCTTCCGGGACCCATAACTCTCCCAGCAACTCTAATCACTCTGTTAGCGCTTCCTCAAAGTCTCCGATTTCTTGTTCTCCTGAGAATTCTCTATGCCCTACAGCATTCTCACCACCCGCCCACCATACTAGGTCTCGGTCGCTATGTCCTTCCAGCAGGCCGCGTGATTGTTCCAGCTTGTGCCGGGAACAGTCCCCATGTTGCAACCCTCTGCCACGTGGCATGGCGTCGCCATGTTCAGGAGGGTCACATGGCGATAGGGCGCTGCCATGTTTTGGGTCACATGACAGGATGCCGCCATGTTCCCAGGACCCTCACTGTCAATGGGCGCCCCCTTGTGGCTTTTTGTGAACTGCAACAGCCGCCCTGTTGCAGTGCATATGATGCTTCACTGTGCTGCCGACAGCAGTCCTCTCACTACAAGGCACACAGTGAGACGCCATCTGCCTGTGTTTCCCAGGGTGACTGGCAGCAACTCTGTAGCCGCTCTACAGATGTTTGCTCACATGCGCCTACCGGACAGATGGCTGCCCAATGGCCCTCTGCTCCGGAATCTTCTCCTCAGGCTCTGAGGGACTTGTTAACATCCATGTGCCTTTTTCCCTTTCTGATCTATCTCAGATTACCCCTAAATTAGGTAGCCTCTCTGTTGATCCACAGGATTATATCAGGCAATTTAAATTCATTACTAATTGTTATGATTTACATTTTAAGGATGTTTATGTGACTTTAAATATTACCCTTAGCTCATAAGAGCGAAATCAGCTGTGGCAGGCAGCTTGAGAAGAAGCTAATCACAGGCACAGAGCAAATACTACTGACAATGACCCTGGGCCTGTAGCTATGCCAGACCAAGACCCTGACTAGAACTATCAAAATGGTCAAGGTTCAACAAAATTACATAAGATGATTGAGTGTCTGATTGTGGGCCTTAATAAGATCACTCACAAACACACTAATTATAACAAGCTTTTAGAACAGGTCCAGGAGGCTAATGAAAACCCGGCTGTGTTTTTAAATTGGCTTTGGGAAACCTTAATTAAATATCCCAATGTAAACCCAGACTCTCATGAAGGGATGATTGTTGTTAACTCTTATTTTATTTCACAGTCTGCTCCTGAGATTCATTCAAAATTACAAAAGGTTAAACATGGCCCTCAAACTCCACAAGGGGATCTACTTAAATTAGCCTTCCGTGTCTTCAACAATAGAGATAAGGTTCAAAAGGAGGGGAAAAAAAGCTCAAAAATTAAAGTTTGCTAAATATCAGTCTGACCTCTTAGCAGTGGCACTCGGAGCTCCCAAGACAAAAAATCTGCAACAAGGTGTGGCTGCCCAAGTCCCGCCCGAACCGTGCTTCAAGTGCAGCAAACAAGGACACTGGGCAAAAGATTGCCCTAACCCTGGCATTCCTCCAGGACCATGTCCATACTGCAACCTTAAAGGGCATTGGAAGAGTGACTGTCCTAGCCGCCAACGAGCGGGTAAGCCATCCTCTAATCCCTCGCCCTCACAGGAGACTCTGTCAATGCCAGATTCATCACTGACTGACCTGCTCGGACTTGCTGCAGAAGATTGATGGGGCTCGGGGCTCACAGCCTCCACTCCGGTAACCTTGTTGGAGCCCCGAGTCTCACTGGAGGTCTCAGGTAAGTAATATCTCTGCTTGTGGATACGGGGGCAACTTATAGTGTACTTCCTGAATTCTCAGGACCTTGTAGTAAATCCTTGATTACTGTTGTGGGTATTGATGGCCAGCCAAATCAACCTTTGCAGACTGGGCCTATCCCGTGTAGATTCCAGGCTCTTTTTTTTACCCATAGCTTCCTAGTAATCCCAACATGTCCCACACCCCTTTTAGGTAGAAACCTTCAAAAGCTTAATTTTTCCTTCACTTTCTCTCTCCCCACAGCCCTAATTCTCCAAACAGCCTCACAATGCATTGCAAAGCCATTCCCTCCCCTTCCTCCTTCTCTGGTTGATCCCATAGTTTGTGACATATCCAATCCCACTCTGGCTACACATGCCATGCCCGTTTTGATCCGTCTCAGGGATCCCTCAACTTTTCCCTAAAAGTTTTCCCAATACCCCATAGCCCCCCAACATTTAAGGGGACTTAAACCCATAATTAAGCGGCTTTTAG
This sequence comes from Cavia porcellus, assembly GCF_034190915.1. Classification (NCBI taxonomy): domain Eukaryota; kingdom Metazoa; phylum Chordata; class Mammalia; order Rodentia; family Caviidae; genus Cavia; species Cavia porcellus. The sequence continues at coordinate 164,354,695 of NW_026947484.1, forward strand.
ACAACGGTTTTCTTAAACCTACCCATTCACCCCACAATACTCCCATTCTCCCGGTACTCAAGCCTGATGGGTCTTATCGCCTGGTACAGGACTTTAGGGTAATTAATGGTGCTGTTACCCCTACTCACCCAGTGATGCCAAATCCTTATACCATGCTCTCTCATATCCCTCCCTCTACCATTCACTTTACAGTTATAGATCTTAAAGATGCCTTCTTCACTATCCCCTTACACTCTGATTGCCAAAACCTCTTTGTGTTTACATAGACTGACCCAGACACTCTCAGGTCTCAACAACTTACTTGGACAGTAGTCCCCCAGGGGTTCAGGGATAGTCCCCATGTCTTTACTCAGGCTCTCACTACTGACCTCACAGAACTTGATCTCAAACCTAGTGTTCTCCTTCAATATATAGATGACCTTCTATTATGTTCTCCATCCCATATTTTAGCCATACACCACTTGGCCAGTCTTCTTAATTTCCTTGCTAGTCATGGATACAGGGTCTCTCCTGCTAAAGCCCAGATAGCCTCCCCAAAAGTCAAATACCTAGGTCTTGCTCTTACCCCCACTACTCGCTCCATCACCTCAGACTGTAAGGCAATTCTTCGTGATCTCCAGGTGCCCACAACTAAACAGCAGGTTACATCGTTCCTAGGTTTAGCTAATTTCTTTCATCTCTGGATTCCTAACTTTGCAGCCCTAGCTCAACCCCTCTACAAGGCCACTAAGGGTTCCTTATCAAAACCCCTGGACCCTACTAGGCCCATACATGCCTCCTTTCATAAATTAAAAGAGGTTCTCCTAAAAGTTCCAGCTCTTACCCTTCCTGATCCCACCCAACCTTTTATCCTATACACTACCTTTCAGGGCCATAATGCTATAAGTGTACTATGACACAAAAAGGGACCTTCTTTTCAAGCAGTAGTTTACTTATCAAAACAGCTAGATCACACAGTAAAAGGATGGGCTCCTTGTCTCCAAGCTCTTGCAGCTCCAGCTCTCTTGACACAAGAAGCTAAAAAGTTTACATTAGGGCAATCTATTACAGCACACTCACCTCATCACCTACGTGAGCTTATCTCACATAAGGTGCTCCCTGCCCTAATGACCCCTTCTCACCTTCAACAAGTACACTTAGCTCTCTCTCAAGACCCTTCCATCTCTATTGCAACTAGTGGTCCTCTAAATATAGCCACCTTACTTCCCACCTCAGAGGGCCACCCTCACCATGACTGTATTGAGGTCTTACAGATGACTCCCACCCCTTTCCCTCACATCAGTAGCACACCTCTCTCTTTGGCCTTTGACACATGGCTCACAGATGGCAGTTCAACAAACACAGACAACCAAAAAAAGGCAGAGTATGCAATAGTTAACCAGTCAGAAGTTATAGAGGCAAATCTACTGCCACCTGGGACCTCTTCCCAGAGGACAGAACTTATTGCCCTTACAAGGGCTCTTACACTAGCAAAAGGCAAGATTATAAATATATACACTGACTCAAAGTATACATTTAGCATTTTACACTCTCATGCCTCTATCTGGCAAGAATGGGGTTTTACTACCACTCAGGGAACCCCCATCATTAATGCTCCCCTTATCCTTAAACTTCTAGAGGCAGCCCAACTTCCAAAGCAGGCAGCAGTTATTCATTGTAAGGGACACCAAAACTCTACAGATCCTATTGCTCAAGGCAATGCCTTTGCAGATTCACAAGCCAAGTTAGCTGCACAAGGGCCCTGCCCTTCTCATCTTCTCCAGTTATTCCCAAACAGTCTACCTTAGCCTAATTACTCACCAGAGCAGTTACAGCTACTTCATAAAGCAGGTTACACACAAAACACTCAGGGATGGATTTTTCAGGGATCTAAACTTGTTCTCCCACATCAACAGGCCTTAGACATCGCTGACTTACACAACTGTTTTCACATAGGATCACAGGCCCTATACAAACTCTTAGCCCAATAGTCACACACCCTTCTCTAAAAGCTATCATTCTTAAGATTATTCACACCTGTGATCTCTGTGCCAGGAGTCTCCTCAGGGACGTATGGCATCCCCTTCCTTTCCTACCCATCAGTTTCAAGGATACACCCCTGGTCAGGACTGGCAGATAGATTTTACACACATGCCCTGCCACAAAACTCTCAAATATCTTCTCATCTTTGTTTGTACTTTTTCAGGATGGATAGAAGCCTTTCCCACAACCAGAGAAACTGCTGATATAGTTACCAAAGTCATATTACAAGAAATCTTTCCAAGGTTTGGTCTACTTCAGAGTATTCAGTCAGATAATGGTCCCGCATTTACTTCTCAGCTCACTCAACAGGTATCCTCAAGCTTACACATCACCTGGCACCTACACATCCCATACCATCCACAATCCTCAGGGAAAGTAGAAAAGGCAAATGGCCTCATAAAGACACACCTCACAAAACTCACTTTAGAACTAAACCAACCTTGGTCTCAACTTTTGCCCTTAGCCTTAGCCAAGCTTAGGGCACTTCCCCGGGCTCCTACTTTCTTAAGTCCTTTTAAACTTATGTATGGCAGGCCATTCTTACTCCACAATCTTGCTACTCCCCAAAATCTCCCTCCCCTGGCTGACTATGTCCCAATTCTCTCCTTCCTCCAACACCTGTTGGGACAACATGCTGATCTCTGCCTCCCACAACCCTCTGGAGAAAACAAACCAGATCCTCCCATATCCTCAGGAGATCTAATTTATCTCAAATGTTCTAAATCCACAGGACTACAACCAAGGTGGAGTGGCCCCTATCTGGTCTACTTGGCTTACCCCTACAGCAGTCAAAGTTGCTAGACTGCCATCCTGGTTTCACATCACTCAGGCTAAGAGGTACCCTCCCAGTCCTAAATCTGATCATTCTGAGTGGTCATCTCATCTTCTGTCACCCACCTGTCTCCGTCTCACAAAGGCCTCGCAGCCACAGTTAACAAGCTAAGTCATGTTTTGTTATCCACTTTGGTTCCTAATTCCTTACATATGATCATTTTTACAGCAGAACTCTTTAGCAGTTTTGCCTACAGACTCCAACGTCATGCATACCAGAGACAAGCCTTACTGACCTACCTCTTAACTTTTATGCTTTCAGATGGGGGAGTAATCACCTCTTATAACTTCACTCCTCCTAATCCCACATTTAATTTTCAGAATTCTGCCTTACCGGGGAACATGTCTAAATCAAAGGCACCTTTCCCTCTACCTCACTTGGGTCCTTAAATATGACAGTGCCATGTCTCCTCATAACATCTTGTCTCTTTGTTTTTCCAGTCTAACATACATGCATTCACCAGTGAAGTTGTCCTGGCCCAAACACCTGGCACCAGTGTCTACCTGGACATCAACCTTCATCCTGTCGTCTCCCCTAGTATGCAGTACAGTGCCCTCTGCCAGCAGGAAGTAGTTAAAGAGAGAAATCTTTGCCCCTTTTCATAATAATAATCATAAGATGGGATATGAAAGGGTTTTGGGCCAGACAGGACACTGTAGCCAGGAAAGCCTCAACCAGAAGCAGGAAACCCCTATCTCCCCCTCCCCTAGGAATTTACCTGTGATGCCATCTTCCCGCCCCTGGGAATTTACCTATGGCGCCAAACCTAGGACCAATGGGCTACCTGTGCATCCCTAATGCCCGCCTTAGGTTCCACCCCAAACCGAGGCTATTCACATACCCCCACGCCATGTGTCCGCCGGAGAGATCACCAAGTGCCAGCAGTGGGGGGTGGCGGTCATCTCTCTCCGGGCTGGCCCGGTACTCAACTGACTGTTAAGTGCACAAGAAACATCGTAGGGCGAATAAAACACAACTCAGTATGAGTTCCAAGAATATATGTCATCGCTCAAGAAAAATACAGAGTTCGCTTCAATCTGGACGTTTGCCAGTTGTGCGGGAGCATCAGAGGTGACTGAGGGGTGGAGCCCCGCCCCGCAGGCGCACTCAGCTGGCTGGGGTTTCAAGGCAGGGAGATGAGTCCTTTGTGGGCTGATGTTTAACCTGAAACTGAAGCGAACTTGTATTCTACCCCTCATTCCTACTAAAATGTAGGCCAAGTTGGGTGTGGTGGCACATACCTGTTATCCCAGCACTCAGTAGGCTGAGGCAGGAGGATCACAGTGAGTTGGAGGCCAACCTGGAAAGCACAGCGAGACCTTGTATCAAGTAATCAAATGAACAAAATATAAACAAAAAAAGCCTTTAAAAATTTTCTAAAACTGAAAAATACAAAGGGTGTCTCCTTAGCCACTTATCCTCTCTGATTGAGGCTTGTTTGAATACAAAGAGAAATGTCAGCAGGACATTCCCTGGGACCCGGCAGCCCCCCTCCCTGGGTCCCTGCCTGTTGGAGCGTGCGACCTATCACCCGTGCTCCTGACTCCGAGGCAGTGCTTGCCCCCGGGGGGTCAGTGGGGACTGCTCTTGGGGACCCTGAGTCTCGGCTGCTTGGTGAAGTCCCTGTGTGACCCCGATCCCACACGTGCTGAGGGAAGGGGCCCTACGGACCCGAAGCCCTGGGAAGAAGAGCCCCTGGGGGCACTGGGGCGCGAGGCCCACAGCCGTGACCTGTGACTTCTACCAGCCTGAATGCATCTGGGCTCTGTGAGGCTTCTCCGGCCACCCAAAGACAGCCCAGGGCCCTGTGCACCTACAGTCCCGGCTGCGCAGAGGCTAAGGCAGGCGGGTTACTCGGGCAGAGGTTCCAACAGCCCCTCAGCTTCTTGAGATCTTGTCTTGAAAATAAGTGAAAAGCAGCGGTGCCATCTCCGCGTTCCTCTGGGCATCTCTGCCCCTCTGGTGGTAGTTAGGGGTGCATGGGTCTACACTGATCTTCAGGGTTTGGTTTCGTTTGGTTCTGAGACACTGGCTCTGAACTCAGGGCTTTTATACTCAGCTGTTTCTGCAGCCGGTGTTTTTTTTTAATTTTGAGACCTCATCTTGTTAAACCACTAAGTTATTGTGGCTGGGGGCAACTTTGTGATCCTTTTGCCTCAGCCTCCCCAAGTGCTGAGATTAGAGACATGTGCTGCACACACCAGCCCCTGTTTTGCCCTGTTTCTTTTTCTTTGCTGAACTGAAATAACCCCTTTAAACTAGAGGGACAAGAGCGCTCTATGGTGGGTTTTCTCCCTCAGTGATCACTCGCTAGTCTTGTTGGGAGAGGGAAACCTCCAATGACTTGAAAAGCACAGGCTGGAATCAGAGGCCCTCGTTCAGATCCTGCTACCACTGCTCCTGAGTCACCTTAGTCCAAACACTTTAGCCTGGGGGACTCAGTTTCCTTCATAAATAAAGGCGTTTCACACCAGATAATCCCAAAGGCCTGTCTAGTTCTCAAAACACAACTTCTTTCTTTCTTTCTTTCTTTCTTTCTTTCTTTCTTTCTTTCTTTCTTTCTTTCTTTCTTTCTTGTGCTGGGATTGAACTCATGACCTTGTGTTCACCAGGCAGGCACTATGCTGCTAAGCTGTATCCCTGCCCTGCCTGAAACTATGAATTTCTTAAAAACAGCATTCGCTGTTCTTGTTTAAATTAGGTGGGACTTTTAATTAGAACAGCACACCAGGTGTGGTGGCAGACACCTATCCTCCCAGCACTGGAGAGGCTGAGGCAGCAGGATCAATAAGAGTTGGAGGCCAGCCTGGGCTACCCAGTGAGGTCAAGTTCAGCCTGAGTTATAGAGGGGAGCCCTATCTCCAAAGAACAAAAGGCAAAAAAGAAAAATAAACACACACTTTCAGGACCCGAGAGGCATCTTGCCCCATGGATGTGGGATCCATTTTTGTCACTGAATGGCTGCAGGGTACATTCGCCTCAGTGCAGATTTCCAGCCTGGCCTCCCCACATCCTTCTCTCCTCCTCTGACCACTGGCCCATGCTGCTCACAACCCTGGACCGAGCTGGGCAGTGCAGGGAGCTGCCACTCCCTCCCTGCGGAGTTCTCTTGCAGTGGACAGCAATGTGTCCTTGGGTTTGGGCATTGTGGCAGGACGTCTCTGGGGACAGTCACTGTGTCTTCCATGGTGCTGAGCCTCAGGGGACAGGAGGATGAGGACAGTGGGAAAGAAAGATGGACTGGGCCCATGCTTCAGTGATGGCCGAGCCTTGGGTTGGCGCTGGACTCGGGCGCTGAGCATTTCTGTCCCTGTCTGTTGGACCAAACTCCCTCCACCGAGCGCATCCTGACAGGCACAGCACTTGCTTGCTTGCTTGCTTTTGGAGAAGGGTCCCACTCTGTAGTTCAGGTGGGCCTTGACATTGAGGCAATCCTCCTGCCTCAGCTTCTGGAGTGCTGGGATTACAGGGGTGGGCCTCCACATCCAGCTCCAATGCTGCTCTTGTTATACGTGACTGTTTATGTTTGTTTGTTTGTCTCTTTGAGACAAGGGCTAGGCCAGTAAGGCTGGCCTTGAATTCACTATATGGTCCAGGCTGGCCTCCGATTTGCTTTGATCCTCCTGCCTCAGCCTCCCGAGTGCTGGGGTGCCAGGCGTGCACCACCAGGCCAGGCTGGGTCACATGTGACTTTAGGGTGTCCCATCCCATGAGATCAGGTTTGGGGACACACTCTGTATGCCATGGTTACTCTGAGCTCCCTAACAGCTTTGGGGTGCTTTGAGCTGTGGTCCACCCTTATGCTTTCTCCCCTCACGTGCACCAAGTCCCCCACAGTCCCCGGGTGCCACGTGTCACTGCTGCCTTCTTGGAGCCTGTGTCCCTGTGTCCCTTGCCAGGGGAGCACCGAGTACCCCGCACCTGATGCAGCCACCCCTGCACTAGGCCCCTCCGGGTTGTGCTGGACCCTGGAGGACTCAGGAGTGGGGCCTTGGGAACCCTGGTCCCCTCTGCAGGCCGCACTCCAGGTGCCTGTGTGCCTGGAAACGCACAGACAACCTTTCACCAACTTGGCGGCCTCCATGGAAAGACAGCAACTCCCTGTGCACGAGGGCCAGCCCTGGCCAGGCTCCGTGGCCTCCACAGCCTGGGCAGGGCCACGGCCAACTTTTGCAGCGGGAGCTGGGGCCACCCCCACCCTCACCCCCGCCAGGGTCACTGTCAGGAGAGGAGGATGGGGGAGCAAGGGGAGGACAGAAAGGCGGGGAGGGAGAAACATATTTGCAAGGAAAATGCCTTGCACACACAGCAGGCGCAGGACAGGCAGGAATAACTAGAGAAGGGGCTGCCTTTCCTCAGCGCACACTTAACACCTTCCAGGTACCAGTTTAAAACATTTTAGTTCATTGGAAAAACAGTTACTGCAGGGTGTGGTGGTACACGCCTGTCATCCCAGTGCTTGGGAGGCTGAGGCAGGAGGACGCTGAGAGTTTGAGGCCAGCTGAATACATAGTGAGACCCTGTCTCAAAATGCAAAAAAGCCAAAACAAAACAAAATGGTGCTCAGGGGTCCTGACTCTGTTGTTCCAGATCAGTCATTAAACTGGGGATAGAAGCAAAGGCATCTGTAACCGCAGGTCCCTGGGAGGATGAGGCAGGAAGAGCAGGGTTTGAGGCCCTGTCTCAAAAAAAAATTTTTTTTTGTTAATGACGTGAATTTTTTCGGGAGAATTTAGGCTTTCAGTGGGTGCAGAGTCCAGGTCTGCTTTCTTCCCCAAGTGCTCTCTGGGGCTTTCACTCAGTGACGCAGCTGGAGGGCGAGGCAGATGGGTAAAGGAGCACTGCAGGGATGAGCATTCCGGAGAGCAGGAGGGCTCAAACTGACCGGAGGATGCAGAGCCTTCCCCTCCTCTTCCCTTCCACGATAAAGTATTTATCCTGGTGTCGAGCATAGTGATGGGCACCTACAGTGCGTGTTCTGTCTCACTGATTGCCCGGGCTGGGCTTGCACTTGTGATCCTTCTGCCTCAGCCTCCCAGGGTACTAGGATCACAGGCGTGTGCCACTACAGTTTCTGAGTTCGCTTTGTTTGGGCTTGGTTTTTTGAGACTCGGTCTCTGTATGTAGTTCACAATGGATTTGGACCTACTATGTAGCCCAGCCTGGCCTCCAACTCAAGGTGATCCTCCTGCCTCAGCCTCCTGAGTGCATGGATTACAGGCGAGTGCTACCATGCCCAGCTCAAATCAGCTGCCCTCCGTCTGACCTTCATTAGCATACATTCTCCCATTAACTACTCAGAACAACTGAGGTGGTCTCGGCCTGATCAGACCCAGGTTGTATAGACAGTGACTTCTGATGACACTCGGATGTAGATCCAGAAAAATGTTGGACTGAGCTGCACCAGGGCTCAGCAGAGAGATGTGAGGCGCCGGCCTTATTCCAGTGAAGCACTTTCCCGGCCTTAATGATGGCCATCAGGACCTCTGGCTGGCCAGACTGAAAACTACCCAAGACAAGGGCGGCTTACCAAGCTGCCGAAGGGGAAATCGGTTCCCATTGGATCAGTTTCGAGGACCCAAAATGACTCCTCACTCAGGCGACGAATTCCCGGTCATTACAGCAACTTACTCCTAAATATGAAACTGGGCGGGGACTCGGCCCAGGACATCAGGGCCAACATGGTGGCCTCAAAACACACGACCGGGGTCAGGTCAGCCCCACTGTGCAGCGGGGGACATGCGGGGTCACAGGCGTCTGCACAATCAGAGGTGTGAAACTGGGGAATCGGAGGGCAGAGCCAGGATTTGCCCCAAGCACTGTCAAACCCTAAGCCCAAGCCCTTCCTAGAGCATCACTCGGTGGCTTGGGTAAGAAACCCTCGCAGGCAAGGGAAACAATTTGGAGATGAAACACAGGGCAAATGTTTAAATAAAACTTTAAAAGCGTAACATGGTGAGAGATGCATCCCTGGAAGCCCCTCATAGTCCTCCCCTGGCTCCGCACATACTGGTCCCACAGTGCGACCAAGTCCTGCAGCTCTCTGGAGAGCCCACCCGAGGGTGCCCGCCATGCAGTCCTGGCTGCCCCCTCATCCTCAGCCGGTTCAATCCACTTACAGCAGTTTCTGTCCGGCAGAAACAGGACTCGGCGTCCTCACCCACCTTACTCACTGTCAGCACCACGTGACTTAGCTCCTCCACGAGGTCACAGTAACCAGAAAAGGGAGACCTTTAGAGTGGACTCAGGACATCAAGGAGACGGGACAGTGCACACTAGCGACCCTCAGGTGAGGGCTCTCCAGACCTGCTGCAGGACGCAGCCTGAGCAATGGGACGAGCGTGTGGGAAGGAAGGGGAGGATTCTGAGAGTGATCAAGAGCAATGGACCTTTTACTGGAATAAAAAAATTTCTTTCTGAGACAGGGTCTCAACCACTTAGCCCAGGCTGGCCTCAGATTCTCAGTGGTCCTCCTGCCTCAGCTTACAAGTGCTGTGATTACAGTTGTGTGCTACCACACTGGAGTAAATATTTAAACATTTAAGTATTCACTGTTCTTTGTGATCATACCTTGCACCTTTGCACAGTAACTGTTCAGCTTTACAAATATTAAAATGCATTTGCAAGCTTCACCTTGGTGTAAGGTGCTTTAGGGCAGCAGGGCTACTGAGCTCACTGCCCTGGAGGAATGCGTGGCATAGCAGGAGGGTTGTGCCCGACCCAAGCTCCTGTAGGTCCTCTGGGGCCTTGAGACAGTGGGAGGGCATGAATCCACCCCCATAGCACCCTGACACAGCAGGAAAGACGCCCACACTGCTCAGTAGTGAATGACAGATCTCCTGAATCAAGGCAAAGTAAACCAAGAATTTTTAAAATAAATCTCTGCATTTTTTAAGTTTCTCAAAAAGTCAGAGTTCTGTGATGACAGTTATTACACCATGGTCCCTCTCTGCCAGCCAGATTCTCCACAGAGGTCTTCCAGGGCCATGTGCAGTCTGTCTGTGGCCTTCCGGTCCAGCCAGGGGACAGGACCAGGAATTCGTCTGTCTTTTAACCCGATCTGTTAACTCCTGTATTGGGTGCCCCAGCCCCAAGAGCTGCCGGACCTGCAGACACCGGTGTCCCGATGCACACACCAGGCGGAGTGCCGGGCGCCATCCACCTAAGCGAAGGCTGGCTCTCCCTGGCCCCGAGGAGTCCCTGCCAGTCAGACCTCCCTGACTCTGCGGCCTCTGCTGCTGCCTGCAGGCTGGAAGATGAGACAGGGCTGAGCCTGGCGAGCACCTGAGACAGAGCACAGCAAAGGTGCAAGGCCAGACCAGCCCAAGCAACCTGGGGGCAAAATTGGCAAAAGTGCGTTAAGTGTGCATTGAAAACTTGCATGTTGCCTTGGTCCCAGTTAGAGGGCAATGGGTCAAATGCTGGGCAGCTTCCAGTCTCATCCTCTGTAAGAAACAGTGGAACCTGCAGGGACGGCTTTGGCAGGCAACATCCAGTTCCACGCTCCCCACGTAGTGGCTTAGCAGGCTGACGGGAGGTGAGGGTGGCAGCGAAGAAGGGTCCAGCGATGTTTCAGTTTTTAAAAAATCTTTTTTATTTGACAGGAGAAAAGGCCCCACAAAATTCTAGCTGCCGTTTCTGAGACTGCGGCCCAGCCTAGGTCAGAGAGGAGGAAGCCCTGCTGGGGTCTCCAGAGGCCCCAGGACCACCTGGAGCAGGGTCCCCAGGAGCAGGAGCCTCATGCAGAGCTGAGTTTGCCGTTCTCTGGGGTCCAGGGAACAGCTGTGGTGCCGGTAGTGACTGGATGACGCGACCCAGGTGACAGGGACACCCAGCCACCGCTCAAATGCACAGCCTTTCAGAGTCAGGCCTGGGCAGAAGTGGGGGGCTGGGGCCTGGGAGAGGGGGCGGAAATGGCTGCTGTTTTTGAGGGGAAGGTTCCAGTTCCTGTCACAGGGACAGGGACAGGGACAACCCAGTTCTGTTATAAACAGCTGACCTGCCTTTTACTTTTTGATCTCTCACAAATGCTTTTTAAATTCATTCATTTAAAAACCGGGGTGAGGGCTGGGGATTCAGCTCAGTGGTGTTAGCAGGCGAGTGCGAGGTCGTGAGTTCCATCCCTGGTACCAAAAACCAAACAAAAAACAAAAAAACCCGGGTGTGGATGAAAACGTTGGTTACAAAGAAGGGAGCTGGAGGAAAGGCCTGCAAAGCGAACAGCGCCCCAAATGCTTGGAAAGGGCCCTGTGGTCCCCGCCAGCCGCAGGCCAGGGCGTTATCAGACAACGCGGGGCACTGGGCCCAAAGGAGCTGCCTGGCGAGATGGTGGGCTCGAGCCCGAGGACTTCCTGGAGGAGGCGCGGCTCCCGGTGACCTTGAAAAGGGCGCACAGTGGGTGTGGCGCTGACCTTGCAGCCCTGTGGACCCGGCAGCACAGGGCGGGCGGCGGGGCACAGCGCGTTCTGGGAGCATCGAGTCGCTGCCTCCACGGAGGAGCGCGGCGGGGCGGGCGGAAAGCGCCGCTCTCGGCTGAGCTGTGACTCTGACTCGGGGCGCCGGGCAGGGTTCGGCGAGTGTGCGCGGAGGGACGAGGGGTGGCAGGGCCGGTGGGGCCCCGAGGTCCTGCGTGCCCGGAAGGAACCAGGCCCTGACTCCGGCTGCGCGGTGACCTTGGCCGAGTCAGGGCCCAGGCCATGCGCAAAGGCGCAAAGGCGCGCAGTAACCTCGGTGGGTCCTTGCCTTGCTGAGGGTGGATCCCAAGTCCCCGTGGAGGAGGGGCTGGGCTCCCTGTCCTCTCTCCCCGGCTACCAAGTCTGACAGGAAGGCGCAAAGCGCAAGTTTCACAGGAAAACGGGGAAGAGATTTTTCTTTTTTGGATATGGGATCTCGCTGTGTATGCCAGGCTGCCCTTGAACTTCGCTCCTATTATCACCCTCCTGCCTGGGCTTTCCAGCGCTGAGACTCCAGGCCTGTGCCCAATTTCATTCTTTATAAACTTTGGGAAATTTTTAATTCTTTAGAATAAAGTAGAAAATGCTGGTGTAAGACACCGACTCGAGAAATAAAAACAAGACGCTTCAGTTCACTCTACCAGCCTTGGCTGACGGCCCCCAAGCCGTGTCCAGCGCTGCGCACCGCGCTCTTTGGTTCCTGGGGCGCAGGGGAGACGCGGCGGGGTCTTCACGGCCTGGGACCCGGCTTTCTCCCACTGGCCGGCCAGACCGCGTGCTGCACTCCCGGCGCAGGTCTCCGGCCTCGCGCATACGGGGACGCAGTGGGCTCCAGGCCTAGAGTCGAGGAGGCCACATCTTCGCCGAGCCCACTGTGGCTTCAGGGTTGGAGAACTCCCTGTGCGCGCGGGGTGGGGGTGGGGGGACACGACACGGGGTTGCCAAGCCAGAGACAGCAGTGGGGGGGGGGGCGCTGAAGCTGCAGCGGTAACCGAACTCCTCCCGTGCCGTCCGCATTTTGCAGTTTATAAAACTTTTCTCCCCATGCTCTCTTTCGTCTTTCTTTCCTCTGCTTTTAGAAGCGCTGGAAGCCCTGAAAGCCAGGGCCTTCTTAGTGCGCTGCACTCTTAGGTCTTTCTTTTCTTTTCTTGTTTTCTTTTTTCTGTCTCAGTTTTTAAATTTTGAGACAGGGTCTCGCTTAATTGCCTTGGGCAGGCATTTGTGATACTCCTGCCTCAGCTTACCAGCGGGCAGTGGTCCCAGGCGCACACCACACCTGGCTATAAAACATTCTTCACTGAAACCAACCGGTGTAACCCTGCAGCCCAGTCGCAAAGAGGAAATGGAGAGATTTGGACAAACAAGGCGGCAGGGGAAGTCCCAGGAAGCGCGGATGCCTTCACAAGTCCTCTCCTGTCCTCGCTTCCTGTCACTCCTCCAACGACAACAGACCCCACTGCTGCACGCTGCCGACAGGAGTGGGCCGGAGGGACAGGCCAGGCCTCAGTTCCTCTCCTGGGGACAGCTTCTCCCGGGACCCCGGGAAACGCCTGGTCCCGCACGCGCGTCCTCTGCCTCCTCTCCAGAGGCCGGGAAGCCGCGTGGAATCAATGACCCCGAACGCGACTCCGGTCGCCTCCGAACCAGCATCCTTGCCGGCCACGCTTCACTGCGGCGCATCCCCGAGCAGTCTCGGGGCTGCTTCTCCTGGATCCGCCCGCGTCCTGGGACCGGGCGCACGGAGCCAGGCTTTGCTGACTGTGGAGGCCGGGCGGAGCCGCGCCTGGGGGGAGGCGGGGAGCGGGAGGTCACCACCTGCAGGCCGCGCGCCCCACAAGGGGAGCGTGCTCCGCGTCCGCGAACTTGCTTGGCCTCGCGGTGCGGGGCGGACACACCGGGTCCCCGGGAACCCACCCCCGGGCCGTGCCGCGGGCCAGAGGCTTCGGAAGCCGATTGATAGTCTGGAAATAGTCTAGAAATTGGTGCGGAGGAAGTGGAAACATTTATCCTCATGGGGAGCCCAAAGCCAAGACCCTCCCCATAAAGATCAGCCGTTTGCTCCTTTTATTGCAAATAAATCTCCGGCCCTTGGTTCAGTTTCTCTTCTCAGGAATCAAAAGCGGGCGCCGGTGGTGTATGTAGCCTCCTCTTGGGCGAGATTTCAGGGCCCTTTGTTGCGCGCAGGTGCCGCGTCCTTGATACCAAACCTGGGTCTTCGCGACCTGGGTGGCTGCACTGGCTGCTCTGTTCTGATCCCGGCGCTCCGAAAAGCTGAACCCCAGATGCTTCCTGGGGCCTGACCCAGCCTTCCTTCCGGCGGCAACCGCTCCTGGGGGAGGGGGTCCCGGGCCTTTAACCCCGCCAAGGTCCCGGCAAAGCTGCCAGGTCTGCCGGCCCGGAGGCTGCAGCGGCTGCGCGTCCCGCCGAGGTCTCAGGCGCGGCCGGCATCGCTGCTATGCGCGGAAATATGAGCGAGTAATTTTATAAGTAACAAAGGATCAGGGATGGAATGAGGCCCTGTTATCCGATGTCATTTAGAAGCCTTGGATCAGCAGCTTCTTGAAGCTAAAAGTGAACCGAAGAAGCTCGGCCGGTCCCTCCCCAGCGGTGCCGGCTAAATTTAGCAGTAACCTCTGCGTGTTTGCACAAATCGCGTACCATTTGCTGTTTGTGTAAAAACCGATTAGCCAGACACAACTGTGAAACAACTTGTTACTTTTATAGCTGCAACACACAAACAGATTTAGATCCGTTTAGCTTTCCGTGTAAGAGGAGATTAGAGGGTCGGGCCCCGGACCCGCGGCTGCATCACCCTGGCTAGGGCGCCTGGCTCCCCGGCGCTCGCCAGCGCGCTGCTCCTTTTGAAGGCCGGAGGAGCCCAGAGCTACGCCAGCCAGGGACACCCGGTGGGCCACTTACGGGGGCACAGCGAGGGTTCACGGGGAAAGTGACCAGAGCCCACGCCGACTGAGGGGAGAGCAGGCCTGGCCCCGCGGGAGACGTCTCCGGGCGGGCGATAGCGCCGGGTCCACCGCAGGACGTGCACTGGGCCGGGGCGGCCTCCGCTCCCGCTTTCAGGCGACTCCGCATAAGTGATTGCAATGGTTCCGTTAATTACACAATTACCACTGATGCCCCCGAAAAGGGCAGAAGGAAGCGGTCTCCCGCGCCAACCTTTCATTTCTGCCTTAATTCCTTTCTTTAAAAAGATCGAAACAGCTCAGATGGACAAGGCACCGTCTCAGAGGCCGGTTCCATTCTGGCCCTAAAATCTCGCCTTTCACACTCACCCTGCCTAGGCAGGGCCTGGGAGGGCGGGTGGCGGGCACCTGTTTTTAACAGGGTATTAATTGCGATGCCTGGCCGTCAAAAAGGCTTGGGGCCGGAGGGAGGGAGGGGACATCTATAGGAATCCTCTAGAAATCCCATGGTGAGGTGCAGGTCAAGGCCAGAGAAAGGGAAAACCCTCATCTGAAAATATTAGGAAAGAATAAAGCCACCGTATTATCAGGCTAAATTATCAGGCTAAACAATCAGTGGTTATCTAGGCTGGCACTGAAGGGACAGCCAGGAATTTCAAGAACTGAGATTGAAATGCTAAAAGGAGGGATGTTTGGAATTCATTTGCTTTTGAAAGGATAATTAAAATGCCCAAGAAAGTCTTGCAAAGTTTTCACTGGGTGAAGATCATTTAAAAGACAGTACTGTGGTTTACAATTAGTTTTTTCAATGACAGCTTGCTTTACAGAGGTGTCTGGTCATTTATATTTAATGGGGTGATATGAATATCGCCCACATCCTGACTTTAAGTGAAAGCTAAAGAAAGAATACTAACATGATTTAAATTAAGTAAACTGCTCTTTTTCCAATTAAAATGACCTCACACTCAGATCATGAACTGGAAAGTTTGAGATGGTCATTATTTGACCACGTTTACACTTTTTATACAGATTCTATTTAAAAATCTTTCCATTTACCACAGACACCTGAATAAAACGGCGGGCTGACCATTTTAAAAATTTATTTACAAAGTTGTGTACAACACGATGGAATAACATTTAGAATGCCATATATATTCATTCATATATAAACAGACTTTTATAATAGTGACACTTCGCCTTTTTGAAAATTTTTGTAATTAAAATCTCCCAACGTCTTTATACATTCTTCTCTCAGATAAAACTGCGGAGAGTGAACCTTCGAAAAAATGAAAGTTCAGAGCTCTAAATCTACTGAATTTGTTTTTTATTTCTTAAAAAAATAAAAACCCCAAAAGGAAAAGTCAGTAATTTTTATACAAATATGTACAAAGGCCTTCCTTCTCCACTGCCCCCACCCAGGGTGCGGAGCAGGTGCCGTTGGTTGCATTTTTTTTTTTTTTTTTGGAGAACTCTGGCAAGGTTTTTTTACCTGTGCGGAAAGCTATTCCTGGCGGGCGGGCGGCGAGGCTGCTCCGTGCGCTCAGGTGCGCTCAGGACTGGAGGAGGCTACAGCCGCGGGGCTGGGTGGCAGCGCGGCCGGCCGCTCGGGATCCGCGGCGGGTGGCGCAGTCCGTCAGGGATGGTCGCTCGGCATTCGGTGGGCACGGGCCGGGCGCGCGTCCCTACTGCGCCGGCCACTTGGCCTGCGCCGCGGCGGCGGCGGCGGAGGCTGCGGGCTGCAGGAACTGTCCCGAGAGCGGCACGCTCAGGATGGGCGCGATGGCTGCCGTCGTCCGGCTCAGCGACAGCGGCTGGTGCGCGGCCACGAGCGCGGCGGGCTGCACGGCCCCGGGCGGCCGCAAGAAGGGCTGCGCCGCGCCGCCCGCCGTCCCGGCGCCCCCCGCAGGGCTCCCCGCGCCCCCAGGAGTCACCGCCGCGCCCCCGCCGCCTCCCGCGCCCGCTGCGCCTGAGCTCGCGGGGCCCGCGCCGATGATGTTCTCGATGCTGAACGACGGCCGCGCGCTTGGCTCCGACTTGACCAGGGCCGTGGCGCCCGAGGCCGCAGCTGCCGCCGCCGCCGCGCCCAGCCCGCCGAGCTGCAGCTGCAGGCCCGCGCCGAGCTGCGCGCCGAACGCCGCGGCCTTGCGGCCCAGCTCACCCGAGGGCAGCAGTGGCACGGCGGGCGGCAGCACGGGCGGCACGGGCGGCAGCGCGTACGGGTACTGCAGCACGGCGGCAGGGTGCGCGTAGGCGCCGGGCGCGGGGTGCAGCCCGTAGGGGCGCGCGTAGGGCCCGGCCGCCAGCCCGTAGGCGCCAAAGCTCTGCATCATGAGCGCCGTCTGCTCGCGCAGGTGCTCCTGCTGGTGGCGCTTGAAGCGCTTCCGGCGCCGCAGGAAGCTGCCGTTGTCGAACATGTCCTCGGACTGCGGGTCGAGCGTCCAGTAGTTGCCCTTGCCCGGATTGCCCGGTTCGCGGGGGATCTTTACGAAGCAGTCGTTGAGCGACAGGTTGTGGCGGATGCTGTTCTGCCAGGCGGGGAACTTCTCGCGGTAGTAGGGGAAGCGGTTGCTGATGAACTCGCAGATGCCGCTCAGCGTCAGCTTCTTCTGCGGGCTCTGCAGGATGGCCATGGTGATGAGCGCGATGTAGGAGTACGGCGGCTTCACCAAGCTGTTCTTGGGCTTCCCAGGCGCCAGGCCGCCCCCAGCAGCCCCGGCCGTGCCCGGGCCTGGGCCCCCGCCGCGGTCCTCGCCCGCGCGCCCGCCGTCCGCCTCCTCCGGCTCGGTGCCCGGCGCGCCCGGGGCGCACGGGGCGGGCACGGCCGGGACCTGCGCGAGCACTGGCTGCGGCTGCCCGGGGCGCGGGCCGGCGTCGTCCGCCTCGTCCAGGCGCAGCTCGGGCGGCCCCGCGGGGCTGTCGCCGCCCGCGTCGCTGTCCTTGTCCTCCAGGCCGTCGTCGCCTTCGCCCACCACATCGATGTCCACGTCTTCGGCCGTCAGCACCGTCTGGCCGGACATGTCGCGGGCGCCGCCGCCACCGGAGAGGGTCATTCCTCCGGGCTGGGGAGCTGGAGCGCGCGCGGGACGGCCGGGGCCGGGATGGAGCGAGCGGGACGCGGCGCGGTCGGATCACGCGCGGAGGCCCCACATCGCGCCCCGCGGACGCCGCACCCGGCCCGGCCCGCCGGCCTCGGCTCGCCGGCCGCGCGTGGGGCGCAGGAGGAGCGCGGGGCGGAGCGGGCGCGGGCGGCGCTCCTTGAACGGCGGCTCGGGCGGGCGCGGGCAGGGCCGCCCCGGGGGGTGTCGGCGCGGAGCCCCGATAGTTGAAAGTCCCGTTTTAAGGACTGGCCTGATAGATTACTTTCTACTTAAAGATCCAGCGGGAGGCGGGGCCACGTGACCGCGCGTGACGTCAGGGCCGCCGCGGAGCTGGCCAAACTCAAGTTAGTCCGGGGAATTGTCAACAATGGGGCCAGGACGCGCCACCCGCGGATCCCGGCTTCCCGGCCTGGCGTGAGTGGGCTGGGCTCGGCCAGGCGTGGTCCGAGCGCGGCCGTGGTACCCTGCGCCCCTGGCGTCTTCTGCGCCTTTATCTGTTCCCCTGCCGGGACGCAGAACTGGCCGAGGACAGCGAGGTGCCACCCGGGGTCAGGGTGGGGGCAAACTTATAGCCTCTTGTTTATCGTTTCAGCTCCAAAGAGCGAGCGCGGGGTCCCCTCGCCAAGCCGAGCAGGGGCCCCGCTGGGAGCACCTGCACCGCCCGCCCTCCCTGCCAGCCGCGGGTCCCCGCCGGATCCCGCCGCGTCTCCCGCACGATTTTCTAGAGATCTGTGCTTTTTCTGCGGCGCGGTCATCGCAGCATCAGCTAGGATTCCCGAAGGTCAGAAAATAGCTATCGATTAATCTATTAGAACAGTTACCGAGAGAAATGAAAACCATGTAAAAGAACCGGGAACTTATAAATAAGGAGGCGGCGGCGGCCTTGGCATGCAGTCGTTAAGTGACTTAGCATATGAAAAAGGCGGAAATGCAGAGCCACTGGCCGCCGGGGTGAGTCGCGCCCCGGGAGGGGCTCGAGCCACTAGTAGACGCCGCGGGCGGCAAGGGCAGAGGCCACGCGGAGCCGGGGTCCCCTTAGCTCCCCCTTGACGCGGCTTCTCTCTTAGAGCGAAGGGAACCCGGAGACCCGACTTCGGGACTGGGGCCGCGCGTTCGGAGCTCCTTGGCCAGCGGCGACGGTAGGAAGGACTCGGGCTCCAGAGGTGCGCGGCGGTGGGGACCTCGCGTCGCCGGGAGGAAGCGACGGCCCAGTCCGCGTCACCTCCCACTCCAGGCCACCTAGCTGGGAGCACGGCGCGTGTGACGCAGGGTCCATGTCACCCTGGACCTCGGGCCTGGGAGGACGAGCGAGGGTCGAGGCCCGGAGGGGAGGGTTCAGTGGAATGTTTGCGGGAGGTGCTGGGAAACCGACCCGATTTCCTGGGGACCGCGCTGCTTTGTCCCCCAGCCTTTCCCACCCAGTGCTCTACTGAAACAAGAATTCAGCTCCGGCTGCCTGCTCGGCGACAGGCAAGCTTTTTCTTTCTCCAGTTTCCCCGGATGCAGCATCGGTCCCTGGGGTTTCCTCGGGTGTCCTGGTTGAGGCTGGGGACAAGGTGGGCGCGGTGACTGCATCCTGAGGCTGTCCCTCAGCCCCCACGGTCTCTCTGTTTGCAGATGGTCTCGGGGTCACCCCTGACCCTCAAACGCATCTCTGAGTGGATTTCTGTAGCCCGCCGTTTCCCGTTGGCCCGCTGGCTCCAAGCCCATCTGGACGGCCTTCCAAAAACCCACGCAAGTTTAGAGCCGGCGCCCCCACCCTGGCTGCTGAGGTTGCGGCTGCCACTAGACGAACACCGAGCCCAAGGAAGGTCGCCGGGAAAAGGAAAAACAGCCAAAACTCGAATTTCGAAACTCTTTCTGTTTAGTGTGGGGCTCTCACCCCTGGGCAGGCGCCGCCCGCTGGGCCCTGCCCTGGCTCTGCGTGGGTGCTCTCACGAGTGTTCACACACGCGCGAGAGTGGTGGCTCGGCCGGCCACACCGGCCCCTTGGAAGCTGTCCCCGAATGCACCTTGCCTGGGTGCCCGAGGCCGGGTCTGCGCGCGCCGTCCCTGGAGAGGGGGTGGGAGAAACACCCAGCTGCCGGTCCCATTTGTCGCGCTTTTCTCCTTCGACACAATAAAAGTCAAATTAATTGATTCATACCATTAATTACGGCTCGTAGCGTGAAAAGCAACGCTTCCCCTCGGTGCGAGATCTATTGTGCTAATCTCATGTTCAATCAGTGTTGCCATCTGATGCAGGGCGGCCCTGGCAGGAACTTTTCGACTCGATTAGCTCAATGATAAGCCGCGCAGGGCTGGCTAGCTGGGCCCCGACGCCCCAGCTCGATTTCCCGCGGGGGCAGCGGGGTTCTCTTGCTCACACTGGCTGGGAACCGGTCCCGGTGGTCAGGAAATCGCAGGGCGCTGCAGGTCCCCAACTCTCAGCCTCCCCCAAACTTCAGAAGCCAGACAGATAGGAGAACAGGGGTGCACAGTGGGGCAAAGAAAAACGCGATGGTGGGGACCGAAATCAGGGGTGGTCACAGGAAGGCCCAAAGGCGGTGGGTGGCTGGAGGTACGGCGAGGGCCGACTTTGGTCCCAAGGAGCCAGGGTCCCCAGAGAGGCGGGAAGACGGTGCGGCCTCGTCGCTCCGGTGCAGGGGACAAGGAGCCAGGCAGAGAGGCCTGGGCTTCCTTCCGGTCCTCTAGGGCAGGGAGGCTGCTGGGACCCGCCGGGCCACAGAAAGCCAGGAGAGTGGAGGAGGGAAGGTCTGGTGCGCGCGCCAGGGGCGGGGTGGGGTCCGGGACGACGGTACTTACAACCCAGTTTGGGTTCCTCAGCAGTCCACACCCGGGAACGCGTGTGGCCACCCTGCCCCTGGCCAGCCTGGGCGCGCACGGTCTTATCTCTCCTTTCGCCGGAGGCTGAGCCCGAGGCCATGCGACCCCGGCCGCCTTGTGCGGGAGACTGAGCAGCCCCGCGCGCGGAGCAGTTTTCTCCCCACCCGGGAAGGCGGCCGGGCGCGGCGCGAGTACAGGCGTGGGTGGAACCTCCGGGGGAGTCCTTGAGCCCACTCTGCCGCTGCCTGCTCCTTCGTGGCCACCGTCGCGGGTTCCTTTAACCACCACCGACGTCTTTTGTCCGCGTGGCTGCGCTGAGCGCGGTGGGAAGGAGACAGGTGGCACCTGGGTCCCCAACCCAGCCCTGGGTGGGATCGCAGTGTACTTCTCAGCCCCTCCCCCGCGGATTCCTCTTGTGGTCCCTTCCGGGCGGGGGGAAAAAGCTAATTTCACGTCCTTGTTTGGATTTGCATCTCCAAACTTCATTTATTTCCAGTGCCCACCACCAAGAGTCCTCGCCAAGGCCACCCGGTAAATGGCGAGAGACCAAAAGGAAAGGAGAGGGGGGAGAGGATGGTTCCGAATTTATTTATATTGGAAATGTATAAACATCCATTCTGTGAAAGGCAACACGTTTAATTAACGATGAGAGAGCAGTTAGGGGCAGAAAGCTAGTAAAATTGTGTGATAAATTTATGGCATTGTTAGCGTGCTTTTAATTATGGCTATTATGTTAATTATTTCACATTAGCATGGAGTTATCAGCAGCATGTCAGATTTAATCAAAACGAGCCTCTCTCTCGAAAATTGTTCTTTTCATCTCGAGGAGCAAGGTCCCGGGCTGGACCAGGGTGTAAGCGACTTGGCGTCAGGACCCCCACGTCTCCATTGCGTGCGGCCCGTGGCTCCCTCCGGGCCTCCCGCGGGGGCGCAGGAGCCCGGGGCTGGGTTTTTAGGAATTCACCATTCGCCCCCTTCGAGGCGACACTTCATCAAGCGCGGCGCCTGTCAAACACCATGAGGCCGCTCGTCCTGATCCGCGCAGCCCCGCGCCGCAGCCACAAAGCCCAGCCCGGAGCGGAACGCGCAGAGCCGGGGCCACACGGCCGAGGAGGATGCGCCCGCGCCCAGGTGCGGCAGCCCGAGGGTGGCCCCGGCCCGCGAGCGACGGGCCCACCCAGGCCACATCGATTTCTTAATCAGTGGCGATCGATTTATTGGGGGCAAATAAATAGCCGAGTTTGGAACGTTTCGCGGGCGCGAAGGCCGGGCGCGCCGCGGGTGCTGTGGAGCGGCGGAGGGCGCGGCGAGCACCCCAACCCCGGCTGGGCGCCTCCTCCCCGACGCGCGCAGCTCCCGCCGCCCGGGTCCGGGTGCCCCGCTCTCCGCTCCCGGGACCCCAGGTCCCGCGGACACCCACAGGCTCTGCCCAGACCCGGGCCCGGAGGTCCCCAGGCCTGGCACCCAGCCACCCCCGGCCTCGCGGCCTCCTGCCCGGGACCGTCACCCCTTCCCGGCCGGGCTGTGCGCCGCCAGCTGCTGCCTTATTTTTAGCTCCATCCCTGCGCGCGGTTATATTTAACTCGATCCGCTTCTGCGAGGAGGTCGCGCGGACACCGAATTCCCCGCATCGCGCCCGGCCCGCCCTCCCGGCCTGGGCCAGCTCCTCGGCGGCCTGGAAAACCCCTGCCCGGGCATCTGGGCCATCCTAGAGCTGGGCAAGGACGCGGGGCTCCGGGCTCCGGGAGCCACTGCCGCCGCCGGGCCCGCCTGGTGGGAGGGGAGGGGGCGGAGACCCGCGGAGGCGCGGGCGCGTTTCCTCCTTGTGCCAGGCCTGGGGCGCAGGAGAGACCTGGCGCACCTCCGGCCAGCCTTGTCTTCCAAGCGTTTCTGATGTTTAGCTGGGCACTGTAATCTCTGCAGTCTGGGAGGCTGAGGCAGGGAGGTCACAGATTCTAGGCTGGCCCAGAAATTTAGCGACCTAGCGAAACGCTGTTGCACACCCCGCCCCCCAAACCGAGGCTTTGAGAATGTAACAGTGTGAAAGCTCTGTTTACTCTCCAGGACCATAGAGGAGGAAAGGGCTGTGATTTTGATTGTTCTCATGCAGAAATTCCTTCTTCCTCCTATTCACACCCAGAAGAACCCCCTAACTCCCCAGAATATATTGGCCACGTCCACAAAGACCAGAGTGGATCCAAAAACCGCGCACGAGTCCTCGACACGACCAAGGGCAGCAAAAAGCAGCTAGAACATCTGAGTTCTCTCGTTTTTAAAGGAAATGACTTTTCTCCCCTATCCCTGAAGTAGGTTTTTCTGGCAGCCCCTTTTTGTAGGTCTCCTGCAGGGTAGAAACTGGGGAGAGGACCTGTGTTTGTAGCATGCTTTCTTCTCTTGGTACTTTGGTCTGGGTTGAGACAGGGTCTTGCTATGTAGCTCCGGCTGGCCTCGAACTCATGGCCTCCATCCTCCCGCCTCAGCCTCCTGAGTGCTAGCATCACAGGCGTGCACACCAACACTTGGCAAGGATGCTCAGTCTCAGGGACAGGAGCGGCCAGGGTGTGACAGGACACTGAAGGGCCTTGAGGGGCATGAGGAGGAGTGGGGAGAGAGACCCTGTGCAGTGGGTCCCGTTAGACCCAGATGTCACTGTGGCTAATGGGAGGGATTTCCTGAGCACTGGTGGAAGGAGGGGAGGAGAGGTTTCTCAGAACGCAGGGAGGTCACTGGTGACCAGTGACCTTCCTAACCTTGGCCTGCTCTGATGCCAGAGTGAGGGCACAAGGGAGCCAAGCTATCCTCACTGCGCTGACTCTGTGTGGAGGACTCCTGTTGCTGGGTTGTTTTGTTCCGTGTTGGGAGCTGACCCAGGCCCTGTGCCCTGAGCCATGTCTGCGTCCCTAGCCCCTTCTTGTTTTTGGTTTTTAATTTTTTGAGACAGGGTTTCGTTTCACTATGCAGTTCAGGCCTTGAACTCACTGTGGAGCCCAGGCTGTCCTCCAACTCACAGTGATCCTCCTGCTTCAGCCTCCTAAGTGCTGGGATTACAGATGTGCGTCACCACGTCCTTTTTAATTTTTTTTAAATTTTAAGACCAGGTTTCACTAAATTGCCCAGGCAGGACTCTAAGATGTAAATAGGAGGTATCCCAAAAGAAATAATCCTTGAGTAGCCTCAGCTGATGAGTAGCAGCTAGATCCCTGACTTTTGATCCTCCTTCCTCACCCCCCCAGAGCCGGGATTTCAGGTGCCTGCCCCATGTAGGGTTGCATTGTGTTTGGTTTGCTGTTGGCTCCCTGCCCTCCAGCCAGCCACCTGCAGCTGTGGGGCTCCAATAGAGACCAAAAGGTGAGACACGCAGGCACAGAACCGCTCTGATGGCACAAGGTCCCGGAAAGCCGGTGTTAGACGGCAACATGATGAGGCGTGTGAAACCCTCAGGTTCTTGTGGGCTCAGTGCCATAAGGACCACTCAGGTGTTCTCAACCGGTGATCAGCATGCTCAGAAAAGATGTTGAGCTGGGCATGGTGGGCCACGCCTGTCATCCCAGCACTCAGGAGGCTGAGGCAGGAAGATTGTGGCAAACTCCAGGGCAGCCTGGGCTACAAAGTGAGACCATGTTTCAACAGAAGGAAAGGAAGGAAGGAGGGAGGAAGGGAAGGAAGGAAGAATAGGCAGAAAGGAAGGAGCTGGGCCTCATGGTGCACACCTGTAATCCCAATGCTCCGGAGGCTGAGGCAGGAGGATTGCGTGTGTTCGAGACCAGCCTGGGCTACAAAGTGAGTTCAAGGCCAAAAAAAGAGAAAGCTTGGAAGGCTTCTTTGGGGTGTGAGAAGAGTAAACTGAGGCAGCCACACTTAGCTGTAGTAAAGAGGCTACTTGTGTTCCTCAGAGGCAGCACAGGGACAGGGCTGAAGCGCAGCAGGGAGGATGCAGAGCTCAGACCCACACTGCGCAGGGCTTTGGTGCCTCCCAGACAGGAAGTGCGGGTGCCACGCCTGTTGTGGCCAGCCACATCGGCACCGTCCACATCGGCTGCCCAGCCTGGGCCTCCCCTGGTCAAAAGCCTGTGGTGCCATCTCACCGTGTGCGGAAGAAAATCCAAGCTCTTTTCTCCTTTTTGTTTTTGGTACTGGGGTCTGAAGGCAGAGTCTGTCCTGAGCAACACCCTCAGCGCTTCTGAAGTGTGGAGATGGTGTCTCGCTGGGCTGCCCAGGCTGGACTCAATGTCAGGTCCTCCTGCCTCAGCCTCCCAGAGAGCTGGGACTACAGACATGCACCGCTGTGGCCAGCTACAAATCCAAACCCTTTAGCTATTTCAGATGTGCTCTGATGGACCTCCCGTTTACTGCCTGTCTGCCTGCCTGCCTGTCTGTCTGTCTGTCATTGGTCAGTCCAGGGGATTGAACCATTGGCTTCACGCACATGGCCAGGGCTTCGCCATGAGCTCCTTTCAGCCCTCCTGGCTCCCTGCCTCTTCTGCACCTGGAGACACTGTGCCCTCCCCCAGTCCGGGGAGACCTTGAGCAGTCCCCTCGCCTGGGGCAGGGACTGTTGGGGCTCAGCGTGCACAGGGTTCTCAGAAAATAACTGTGGAGGCTGGAGCCTGGCAGCTCCTTCCTGCGCCTCTGATTGGAAATCACACAGGAGCTGACTTTTCCCACCAAGAGAGGGAGGGGGCTGGGCCCTTGGAGCCTAGATTATTAGGACTTCACCCCACAGCACTGTGGAATTCTGAGCAGGGAGCAGTGCGATCAGGCAGCGGCAGCACGGGGGAGCCCAGGGCCTGCATGGAGCGGGGAGCCAAGGCAGGGGACCGGGAGGCGGGGAGACCCGAAGGGCTTCTTCTTACTTTTACCCCGGTTATTGATCCATAGGCTTCTGTCTGTCTGTTTCAGTGGAGTCTTGCTCTGCAGCCTAGCCTGGCCTCAAGCTCTGAGGCTGTGAATGTTGCTGTTGTCGTCACAGTGCTGATCACCTTCCCGTGAGCTTGTCCTGTGGCCGTGCTGGACAGGCGGCTGCCGCCCTCTCCAGGGCCTGTGTGTCCGTGGCTGGGGTGGGTGCCTTTGCGGCTGTTAGCAGAAGGCCTCAGTGTCCGTTGAGCCCTGGGACAGCGTGGTGTCCTTGTGACATTCCAGCATTGCAGGTTCTGCTATGTAGTCCAGGCTGGCTTTGACCTCACAGAAACCCTCCTGCCTCAGCCTCCCATGTGCTGGGATCACAGGCATGTGCCACCACGCCCCCCATGTTCTATTCCACCTGTGGGACTCTAGTTTCTCTGTCCTCCCAGGCCAAGCCCCTTTTATGGACGTGAATCCCATTCTGGTCCCAGAGGGTGCAGCCTGTAGGGCTAACCCAGTGAGAGGGGCCCCACTCTGGGCCCAGGACACCTTTCTGCTGAGGTGACAGGCGAGGATTGCTCAGCATTTTGTGACCGCTGCCCTTTACTGAGGAGGGGCTGCAGGGGGAATCGGCTCTGGTCCCAGATGTCAACAGCCCTGTGGTCCTTGGTGGCTCTGAAGAGGGGAAGCGTGTGGGCTTCTTGTGACACAGCTGAGTTAATTGGCGATGGAAAAACACATCTTCTCTTTTAAGACCGGCTGCTGCTTGTGAGCAGAGATTGGGAGGGGAAGCCAGTTGGCAGTCGGCATGCTGTTTTGTTATTTGACAGGTCTCGCTGTAGCTCAGGCTGGCCTCCAACACATGGAGATCCTCCTGCCTCAGCCTCCTGAGCGCTAGGATCACAGGCATGACCTCTGGCCATGTCTGTGTGCTTTTCTTGTTGCTTTTAGGCGGGCTCAGGTGAAGACTGAAGCAAGCAGTTAATGGGGCACACGTGGTTAAACTGGGCTTGGTGGTGGGTGCCTGTGATCCCAGCCAGCGTTTAGGAGGTTGAGGCAAGAGAAACACAGCAAGATCCAGGCCAGCCTGGCCCTGTCTCAAAAACAAACAAACCCAAACCACGTTAATGGGAACAATAACTGCACAGAATAATCTGTTTTTTCTTCCGGTTCTTAACTAGCTGGTTCCAGGGAGACTGGGTTACTTGGCCCGGGTTGGGCAGCTACACCGGAGTAAAACCTCTCACCCACCCCTGCCAGTAATCAGCTGCTAATGGGGTGCCACCCTCTTCTCATTTTTATCCTTGTCTCCACTGTGTTCTACCCTAAGCCACGGTGGAGACCGGAAGTGGGGGACCTCACCCGCTGGCTGGGGTGGGGGAGGGGGCCTCTTGCCCAGCGCCTCACTGCCTCCCCGGGGACCAGGGACTCACACAGCGTGGACCCCCATCTGGCCCCGGAGGGATCTCCTGTCTCTGGTGACCTTGTGGGTCTGTAAGTCTTTGGATCCCTTTAAGCATTTTAATGTTTCTTTTCTTTTCTCTTTTAATACGGTGTTTAAAGAGGAAAATGTTTTCTTTGTGGCCCGCTCAGGTCCTGTTTACAAAGAATGGTGCTCAGGTGGGAGGTCACCCTGGCCCTGTGGCCCTGCGGAAGGGAGAGCCCGGCTCCCCTGCGGCCCTGACCCCAGCAGCCAGCCTCTGCATATTCACAGTGACTTACTCGGAAGGCACAGAAAACAGCCTGGGCCGTGCTTTTGTTATGCTGATCTAATTTACATACCGCTGGAGTTGTTTGCCCAGGCTATTTTGGCTGGGGTATTGTTTGCCTAGGGAAGAAAACATGTTAGCAATCTTGTCATGCAGTGTTTACAGTCTGCGAGCAGTATATATTTAGTGAATCTTGCTAAAATATTACACGGCGGGAAATTTCACTGAACATGTTTAAATGAATTCTAAAAAGCCGGACAGAAAGGAAATATGCCTCTCTGCTCCTAGAATATTTATCTCGCTGCGAGGCAGAGGGCCGGGGTAAACCTTTGAGTGATAGATAGTCCAGAGCAGGACGCCATCAATTGGGGTGTGATGTGTTCCCTAAATGTCTTAATTGCTTTTAAAGCCATGTAAATAAATAACACTCAAAGGACGGGGATTAATATCCTAAGAAAATGGCTCCTGATCCAAGGGCCCCTATTTCAAGTAATATTTATAAGATGCTGCAAATAATTTTCAGCTCAGAATGAAGACTCCTCAGGCTGGGAAACCGGTTTACTGACTGCCAGGGTAGGTGGCCTGGGTCCGCCCTGAGTCCACCTGGCTCCCAGGAAACGGTCTCCCGAACTCCAGGGCCGCTTGCTGGCCTGGCAGTGCTGATGGGACCTGGAATGGAGGTTTTACTCCGAACCGAATGTCTGCGGTCTCATCTGGAGGCTGAGAAGTTTGTTAGGAGTGAGCCTCGGCTGTCTGGGCAGGAAGTGAATCTCTCCCGTTATGATTTTCCCTCTCTGGCTTCAGGGCTCAGAGCTCCGTCCGTTTGTGATGGCCAGTGGGCTCCACTGTGACCTGCGCTCTGGGTTTGTAAACCAGTGAGTTCTTCCGGGGCCGCGCCAGGGCCGAGGATGAGAAATGCATTTGATGGTGCAGGCGTGTGTACACATGTGTGACCTTGTGCACACAGGAGAGACACCTGCCTCGTGTGCTGTGTCAGGACCGCTGGGGCCTTGGCGCTCAGAACCTCCTCATGCCAGGTCTGCACCCCTGTTCTTACTTAAGCACTTCTTTCCTCCCCACATTATGTTCAGATTGACATTTTATGGCTTGGAAAATGGAAAAGCAATGTTTGTTTGTTTGTTTGATTTTGAGACAGGGTCTCACCATGTAGTTCCTGAGAATGTAAGGCATCCTCTTGCCTCAGCCTCCTGAGTGCTGGGATGGTGGGCATGTGCCACCATGCTCCAGCGGGAAGGCAGTTTATAAGAAGACTTTGCTTTCTGGAGCATCTCTGTGGCTCTCTCCTCACACATGCCTGGCACCCCGATAAACATGCTGCCCTTGGGGTTCGGTGGATTGGGCGCACCGGCACTGTGGTAGCCACATGCGGAGCTGTCACCGCCCCGGAGCTCCCTGGCCTCACCCACTCATCCCTTTCTGTCTGGAAGGGCTCCTCACCTCTCCTCAGCACCCTGTCCCCTAGGGCTGGACTGGAGGCCTTGGTACGGAGTGCACCCCCAAGCCTGTACTAGGCAGTGCAGTGGAAGCAGTCGGCAGGCTCTACGGGCATCTCCTGCCTTTGGCTGGGACCGGGGAGCTGACAGCTAGAGCACGGTTATGAAACTGGGCTGTGCTGAGTGTTATGCAGAGTCCAGCTTTCTAAACAGCCATAACTGGGCGTGGTGACCCAGCACTCAGGAGGCCGAGGCAGGGGCATTGCCACAGGTTCAAAGCCAGCCTGGGCTGCCTGGTGAGACCCTGCTTCAGAAACACAAAAGGCAAAACACAGATAAACAACAGTCATGGCGATATGAAACAAAGACCTGGGTAAGTTTGCAGTTTTCTACAATTCACAGTTCTCCCGTCCTGGAGCAAGCGGTTCTAAGAGGTCCACTCGCTATCAGAAGGCAGGGAGCCCTGGCCGCACCCTGTGGCGCCACAGAGGCCGAGACAGCAGGGAAGTTCCTAGGCCCCATCACAGGCAAGCCAAGACCACATTTGAGACTTAAAGCTGTTCTCTAAGTCAAGCAATGATGCTTGGAAAGGAAGAACAAATAAGCGGCAGGAGACCACGGATTCGCATCTGAATGGTGATGCCAGCCCTGGCCAGCTGGGGGTGGGAGGGAGCAGGGCCTGAGGCTGACACTGAGCTAGAGCGGGGCTCCTACCCAGGCTGCTGGTGGGGAGCACAGTGCGCTGGGAGCCAGCACCCTCGCTGCACTTTCATCCAGGGTGACCCAGAGGCCCGGGCTGGGGACAGGGCTGTGGCCCTGTGGCCCTCGGGGCTTGGTGGGGAAGGGGTGAGAGACCCCTTAGGAAAGACACACAGCCCAAGCCCAGGAAGGGGGTGCTGGGCGGCCCCCAACAGAAGCCTTGGAGCAGGGGACTCCATGCTCCCAGACAAGTGTTGGGCCAGCAGAATGACCTGGGGACTGAGGCTCAGGGACAGGAACCTTGGGCCTGCCCTTCGGTGACAGTGAGGACTGCACAGTGGCTCACAGCCTGGGGCACTCTCTGGACTCAGTGATCACCATGAGGTCCAGGCCATCTGGGGCTACTCAATGAGTTCAAGGCCAGTCGAGCCACATAGCAAGACCCTGTCTTAAATAAACACACACACTGGTCCCTTACAAACCATGAGAGGGTCTTCCTTAGAGTAAACTACACATGAGATCAAATTTCAGTATTCAGTGAATTAGAACGCGTTAACCATCCTGTCTTCCTTTAGCATGATTTGGCATTTTAACACCCTCTCAAGCATGCCTGTCAACCCAGCACTTAGAGGCTGAGGCAGGAGGGTCACTGCAAATTCAAGACCAGACTGGGCTGCATGGTGAGACCCTGTCTCAAAAACCCAAAAATAAGTAAATAAATAAAATTCATGTGTATATTTTCTTCAATAGTTTTCTATTTGAAAATATCCAGGTCACCATCAAAAGAAAGACATCACACATCTTAAATATGTAGTCTTCATTAAAATAAGGTCCCCCTGTGCTGCCAGTCCTGAAGCGCAACGTTTGTTGTTTGGGGTTCCCACATCCCTGTGGATTCCTGCTTGGAAGCATGTGGAACACAAAGCTCAGACAGGGTAAAAGTTGGGGTGTGGGCCGGGGTACAGCAGTGTCCTGGAGCTCAGGGAGAGTCTGCACCTGGTGAGGAAGGCCTGTCTATCTGCCCCGCTCTGTTATGGATTAAAACTCTGGTCAGCTTAACGCCAGCTGGATTAAATCAGCACGGTGCCGAGTGTCCCACCTGAGGGAAGTTACCGGCATAAATAGAGACATGGAGAAGGACAGCTGGATGTTGTGGGTTTCTCTAAGTGTTGCTGTTTTAGCCGTTGGTTCTCCTGGAGGAGCTCGTCATGTAGGCTTCCCCAGTGTGAGTTCGACCATTGTCATCGGAGGAGCTCGGGACCTTGTTGGTAAGAGTGCTGTGGTTCACTGTGGAGAGCTCTGGTCCTTTCATGGAGCATCACTTCCTGGCTCCAGAGGGGAAGGTGTGAGGTGTTTAATCTCCAGGAGAAGCACTTGTCATGCTGGCTTCCTAGCATGTACTCGACTGTTATTGTTGGAGGAGCTCGAGACCTCTGTGTCACTGAGGATGGCTGTGGTGCTTTTCAGCACAGCCCTGGTCTTGTGTGACTTCTTGGCTCCAGTGTAGAACCCCCATCCCACCAGCACAGCTCCTTCACCCCGCTGGCATGGACTTTCTGGCTTTCACCACTGACCGCTGGGCCCCAGATTTCTGTTTCTCTCTGTGGCTCTGCCCTCTGCACCCCTTTCTGCCTAGCATGGGTGACTGAATGGTTCTGAGCAAAGTCCACACCCAGGGGCCACCCAGGTCAGGTAGACAGCATTAGCGAAGGTTAAAACAGCTAAAAAGTGGGTGTGCACAGAAATCACCCTTCCTGACAGAACCATCCAGGACTTTGAAATTCTCTTTTCAAAGCAAGGTACCTCTGTCTGGAAGGTACAAGGAGACTGTCTATGTTTTTAATTTTTGAATAGAGTCTCCTGATTTGGCTTAGGCTGGCCTCAAACTGGAAGTGATCCTTATGCCTCGGCCTCCTGAGTCCTGAATGACAGGTATGCAGGTAAAACCTTGTGGCTGTGTTCAGTCCCTCTGGAACCAGCATGGGGCCGTAGCTCAGCTGTCTGGCTGCCCCGCTGGGTCAGGACCTGTGCTGCCCTGGGCTGGGTTCTGGAGCTGGAGCCCCAAGCCAGCACCAGCTTTGGAAGCAGCACTCACAGGATGTTAGGTCGCGCTGAGTGACCATGTAGTCCACACACAGTGAATCGTGCTGTGGGGCCAACTGTAGTCTGAGGGGTCAGAGCCGCCCTGTCCCAACACAGCGGGACAGGTGTCCCCTCAAGGATGACAGGAAAGCATGAGATTTGCAGCCCTTGGTTGCGGCCCTCAGCGCCCTGCTTTTGTTGGATAAGTTGAAATATGTTTGTCATCATGACTGCAGCGATGCTCTTTCTGATCTTTATTTGAAACAATTCTGATTTTAAGTGCTAAGGAACCAAAAGAAAAACAACATTTAGTTGATTAATAACTGCTATACTCAGGAGGCTGAGGCAGGAGGATCCTTGCAGATTCGAGGCCAGCTTGGGCTACATAGTGAGACCCTGTCTCAAAAAACTAAAATAAATAAACAAATCCGTTTCCATTAGAATGTTCAAAGAATGTTGAAGCTGGGCGTGGTGGTGCACATCTGTAATCCTAGCACTCAGGAGATTGAGGCAGGGAGGGAGGAGGAGCATGTAAGGAGTCTTGGCTCCATACCAAGTTCAAACATGACCCTGTCTAGCAACGAAGTGAAATAGGAACCCCGCTAAGGCACTTGAATACATTTTAGCTGCTTTTCAATACTATCAACCATATATTTATTTTGTACATAATTTAATGATTTTAAAAATGTACATGTGTATTTTTTATAATGACCCAGGCTTTGCACAGACAGGAATTAAGGTTTTCCTTAGCTGGCTGTGATGGTGCAGGCTTGTCATTTCAGCACTGGACAGGCCGAGGCAGGAGAATTACTGCCAGTTGGAGGCCAGCGTGGGCTACACAGTGAGTTCAAGGCCAGCCTGCACTGTGTGAGACGCTGTCTCAGAAACCAAAAACCAACCAAACACCGAGGAAGAAGAGGGACAAAGTCACAAGTGACACTCCATGGCAGGATGTCTGTATTTATTACACTACATGTGTTTTCAGCTCGGGACTGAGCTCGGGTCTCCACACTGAGCTGCAGCCCGGCCCTGTTCTTAGTTTTTATTTGGAGGCAGGATCTGAGTCCCTGGACTGCCCAGGCTGGGCATTAATTTTGCATCCTCCTGCCTCAGTCTCCGGAGTGCTGGGACGACAGGCATCCCCACCCCTGGCCTTCAGGGTGGCTGCACTCCGGCCTGGATGGTCACACTTTCAGCCCAGGCCACAGCCAGGACACAGCTGTGTTCCCCAGTCTGAGGAGTTCCTGTGGGTGCTGCTGAGGGCCCCGGGGCATCTGCTGGTCCCAGTGGCCCCTCTGCTTCCAGCCTTCATAGCCCAAGCTGTGCTGCGCTTTGCTGTGGAGCCCCCCCCCCCAGCAGGACCCCTGCTCTGAGACACTCTTCAAACTTTTAAAAAAGTGGCCTCCATGCTGAGTTTGTGGCTGGACCCTGTAAGATGGCCTGCTGGGAGGCTGAGGCGGAGGACTGCATGTTCAAGCTCGGCCTGGGCCACTGACTGAGACTCTGTTTCAAGATGGACAAACAGACTGCTCAGAAAGGAGGCCAAGGCCACGAGGAGAGAACCCCTGGGGTGCCAGCCCCCTCATCCAGGAGCAGCACTTGGGTGTCCAGCAGCTGGGGTCAGATGTGTGATTCCTGTCCAGCTCCAGGGCAGTCACGCTGTGGGGTGGGCGAAGGCAAAGGACCTGGGATGAGGGCCCAGGGAGAGCGGGCAGGGGAGGAAACGCAGTGCTGGCGCTGGGCTTGGCCGGTGGGGTGCTAGGTGCTTGTCAGCCTTGAGGTTCTTTCTGCCGCTTTTGCTTCCTGATGTCTGGGCAGCCACTGGCTTAAGTCACACTGGTCAGCCCAAGCAGGGTCTGAAAGTAGCACCCAGCCCTCTGTCCACGGGCACAGAGGTGGCCCTGGCCCTGGATTGTTGTTGTTGTTGGTTTTTTTTTTTTTTTTTAGATAGGGTTTTGTTATGCAGCCCAGGCTGGCCTTGAACCTGCAGGGATCCTCCTGCCTCAGCCTTCTGAGTGCTGGGATCACAGATGTGTGCCATCCCTGCCCAGCTGGGGTTTTTTCCCTTTAAATTTGTGGCCGAGTGTCCGGATTTGCGCTCCTCAGTCTTGTCCTCCAGCCCCTGCCCACGTGGAGTCGGGGAGACCACCCGCTTCCAGCCGGGTGACCCGCGTTCCCCATGGAATCACTGTCGTGTCTGGTCCTGCTTCTGGTTTTCAAATGCCAGGCGGGGCCTCAGATGGCAAGCTGTGATTGTCTATCGGTGAGTAGCTGTCCAGATAGCGTGGAGGACTCAGTTCCCGTCCAAGGGTGTCTGGGTAACAGGGTCAGGACTTGGGGTGTTTGATTTCCAGTCTCTGCTATCTGGTAACAGGTTTGTCCTGAGCTGGCTGGTGAAGGAGCCTCAGATTTGGAGGATGGGCCTAGGGTCCCCCCAGCTCTCCCCGGCCAAGGGGAACCCTGGGCCTTTGCACACTCCCCGCCCTATGTTTCTCTGCAGTCTAACATCTGGTGAAGTTACTCAGGTTGGACTGGAACTTGGTATCCTCCTGCCTTAGCCTCCAGGTATTGCCAGGCAGTGCCCAGATCCGGGAACGATTCCAGAGAGCGTAGCCCTCAGGCTGGGCTGAGCCCCTAATGTACTGCATGTTGTTTCCACGTCTAGCAACTCCATGGCCACCGTCCTGCCATCCCGCCATCCCCATGGGAGGTGCAGCTGCATCTCCCAGGTGCACCTGCAGCTGGCACGGGGGTGGTGGGGGTCGAAAGTCAGAGACTGGAGCTCGGGGCACTGAGGGCTGTGCTGGGCTACAGTTCTGGGCTGCGGACTTGGCCTGAGATGGTAGTGCACTCAGGAGGCTGAGGCAGGAGGGTCAAGTGAGATCCTGTAAAATACCCATCAAAACCTATGAAAAGTACTTTAATGCCCGTCCTATCCTGATGACTCACTTGTTCCCATCTGCAATCTTATAATTCAGATATCTGCGTCTGAAGATTTTAAAACAGGGATGCCTTCTTTCTGGAGCTTTAGTGGTAAAAACATTGTAGGAAATATTTCAAGTGTTAAGTCAGATTTTTCTTCTCAGTTTTGTACTCATTAGATTCATTAAAATCATACTGAAAAGATAACCATGGCTGTACTTTCAAGGTTGGATATACGGCTTAAGAATCTTCAGTAAGCGGGGTGTGGTAGTGTACGCCTGTCATGCCGGCACTCAGGAGGCTGAGGCAGGACAAGCTTCCTGAGCTCCAGGCCAGCCTGGACTAGATAGATAGTGACATCCCAAAGCAAAGCAAAGCAAACCAGCAGCATCTTCAGGAAAGCAAGGCAGCAGAGACCAGGCTGGAGGCAGCTGGACGCTCAGGAATCACCGGACAGAGCCGGGCCTTGGTCTCTGGGGAACGTGGCCTCTGCTTCACCTGTGGGCTCCTTGGCTGGGAGTCGCCCGGCTCTCGGCCTCCGGGCCGGGTCATTACAGCTCTCACCATTCACATTGCACTTTTAATCCAGCCACGCACGTTGCTGCAGCCGGGGGACAGCAAGCCAGGCGTCCACAGCCGGGCTCTGCCCTGGGCTCCGGCCCCTGCGGCCCCTGGCTGGCCAGCCTGGCCGCTCCCAGCTCTCACACCGTGGCTGTGCCGCGGAAACCCATTCTTTATTCTCCTTTGACTTCCACATAACTCCTTTGCCCTGTGCCTCTGCGGATGCCTTCTGGCCATAAGTACTAATGAAATCTCTTTGCTTAATTCAATCTTGCGGGTCCACTTATAGTTATGACCTCACTTTCCCACGGGAGACACAGATTGAGCAGCGCTACCTTATGGATGGCGGCAAACTTTCCCGCAGAAGTGGACGCACGATTTCCATAATTACAGAATTCACAGCCTAATGACCTTAAAAAACAATAAAAAGC
Source organism: Cavia porcellus (assembly GCF_034190915.1). Lineage (NCBI taxonomy): Eukaryota > Metazoa > Chordata > Mammalia > Rodentia > Caviidae > Cavia > Cavia porcellus. The sequence continues at coordinate 164,389,547 of NW_026947484.1, forward strand.
TCTCCTGTTAATTCCGTCTCTGCGACTGACATTCAAGATCTTTCATTTTTCACGGGACAACAAATTTACTTTTTATTTTCCAAAGAGCAGTCTCCCCTTTTGCCCCAGATTAAATTCTCGGGATAGTGAAGTATTCCATTGAATATTTAGCATTTCTTTGTCTTTTAAAAGTTAGAATATTTATGATCCTTCGAATGAGTTTGACTGATTTATGGCAATCAATTATAAGAGTACATTTTCAGATAGCCCTCTTAAAAATGGAGAACAGAATAATTAAAAAGATCACGAGTCCTCCCTTGCATGTAATTATTTCATTATTTCATTACAGGGCAGAATTATTTTTGCTGACTGGAGCAATTTTAATTGCATGGGACCATGCGGCTGTGTGGGCGCGGCCTCCCCAGGAAGCTGTGCTAATCGCTGGACCCCAAGGTGCGCGGGGGCCGGGAGGGACCCAGGCTGGACCTCAGGCTTGCTGCTGACCAAACATTTGTGAGGTAGGAAATTTCTAATCTCTCCAGATCATCACGGAAAACATTGTGATAAGAGACAGGAGGAGTCCGACCTGCGGGCTCCCCGCCTACACACACAAGGCCCAACACCCTGGACAGATTCTGGAAGCTTTGGGTACTGTGACGCTGCCCTCGGTCCAGCAGAGAGCCGGGGTGGGGGGTGGGGGGAATGTGATGTTTGCAGAAGTCTAACATGTGGTGCAAATGAGTGGTGTCCTTGGCGGAGGCGAATGCTTTGCTCGTGGCTGAGACATTTCCTTTGGATAAACAGGTTACTGTATTTATTGCTAGGGTACTCGGGAGGCTGAAGCAGGAGGATCTAGCAAGTTCAAGACAAGCCCAGGCTACAAAGTGGGCTCAAGGCTGGCCTGAAGACCCTGTCTCAAAAAGCCAGAAATAAATAAACATGAATTTATTACTACAGTGAGGAAGTATCACCTGTGGAAGCTCTCAGAACGGGCCGTGCCGGAACCTGAGGGCGCACTGCAGAAGCATACTTGCTTCATGGCCACTTCAGCGTGGGCTGTGCAGTTCCTGTCAAACTCAGATGCTGGGCAAAAGGTCCGTTTTTCTATGTTCGTTTTTGTTTTGTAAAATTTTTTCCAAATTCATTGTATTTCGAGGAGGAAGAGGAGGAGGAGGAGGAAACTACAACAAAACTTCAAAGCCCATCAATCAGGGGCGACAGGGGGACCTGTGCTGCACATGGTCACCCCAGGTCACTCACCTGGAGCACAGGATGCAGCCTCCAGTGGTCCCCACGCCCCAGCACAAATCTGCTCTTCAGTGGGGTCAGAGGAGCCAGCAATGCAACCATCTTGACTGATGAGACAATGCGATGGTCACTTAATAGGAGCCCTGCAAGTGGAAAACACTCGGGGAACCAGATGGCGTGTGAGTGGGGAATTCACTTAGCGAGTGTTGCTGAGCGCCTCCTGTGTGTCCCAACTGGAGTGTGGGAGCCACTTGCACAGCCGCTGCTGTCAGGTGTGGCGGTGAGTGTAGCCCTGTCGGTCCCTGCAGTGTTGGAGGAGGGACGGACCAGTTTCTTCTGTGATCTGTTGCCTGTATGCTCTTTTGTTGCTAGAAAGTTTTTGTTTGTTTGATTTGGGTGTTTTTTTTTGGTACCGGGGATCAAACTTGCAACCTTGCAGTTGCCAGGCAGGTACTTATGCCGCTGAGCTAAATCCCCGGCCCCAATTTTGGTTTTCTGACACAGGGCTCACTATGTAGCTCAGGCTGACTTTGAACATGGGGTGATCCTCCTGCCTCAGCCTCCCACGCGCTGGGATCACAGGTGTGTGCCACCAACTTGGCTTGTTGCTAGAAGTTGACCAGGGTGGTATTTAATTACCAGGGCAGAATTTCCAGTTAGTTGCAAATAATTCTAATGTCTGGATTTCAGTATTTACCATGTGAGCTATTGTGAATAGGACAGTTTTTTCTTTGGAATTTTTTTTTCCCTCAGAAGTCAAGAATATGTATCACAGAGTCTTTCTCAGGTGAGGAGAGTCTGCCTAAGTCAGTAGGAGTAGATGTGACCTAGAAGACTGAGAGAGCCACCTGGGTTTCCTACTGGTTTTAACCAGGTGCAGGGTAATTACACATTATGGAGTACTATACACCCTTGAAGAAGGATGGGCTACAGCCATTAGTAGGAAAGCAGATGCACCTTCTTGACATTATGTGAGATAAATGTGAAATAGCATTGGTATTATATGGTTCTCTTCTATGAGAAATGTAGAGAAAAAAATAATTGAAAAAGCAAGATAAAAGACATGATAGGAGAGGGGAAGACAGTCGTTACCGAGCTGGGAAGAAGAGCAGTCTTCTGGATGGAGAGTGAGCGGGTGAGAAAAGGGAGGGGAAGCAGAAGGGATCCAGGTATGGTGCGGTGTGTGGTGTGAGGTGTGAGGTTTATGAGGTTCGGGTGGTGTGTGTGGTGTGTATTGTGTGCATGCATGTGCCAGCCCCCCTCTGCGTGCGTGTGCCACCCCCCCTCTGTTCTAACACAGAGCAGAGGAGGAGGAGGAGCTCCCTGCCCCTCTGTGTTGTGGTCCCACAGTCCCTGAGTGCTCTCCAGCTGTCGGCCAGGCCGCTGCGGTCAGTGTCCCTGGCTGGGGTGACCCGCAGCCCGTCGGAACTATGCACACTTTGGTTCCTTGGCTGGTTTTCCACACAGTGTTTTGTTGTGCGGCCCCGGCAGGGACCCTCTTGCCTCCGCCTCCTGAGTCGGGCTCTTGGGCAAGGCCCAGGCACAGCTCTGACTCTGTGGTGGCAGCGGGGCCCCATGGGACAGGATGTGCTGTCCCTGTCCTGTGTGGCAGGGCAGCCTTGAAGCAGGGCCCTGTCCTGTCCCCTGGCTCGGGGTGTGGCCAGGTGAGACATGGGATCCCGGGAGCACCTTGTCCTCTCCTGAGAGGACAGGGTAGGAAGGTGCCCATGTGGGAAGGGTCTTAGCATCAGTCCTGTGGCCTGGATGGCTTCAGCATTGGGATGGAGTGGACAGCGGTGTCCACATGACTCTGCTCTTGCCCAGTTGACTCAGATCACACACTCACGGTATGGCATGAGAGCCAGTTCTGGTCCTGGCTCTGAGGTGGACCGCATGACCATGGCTCGCCTTTAACCTCACCAAGTCCCAGCCCTGCAGGTGACTCCGTCCCAGTGTCATGTGCCCTGGCCCAGCCCCTCGGAAGCGCCTGCCTGTGGACAGGCCTGGCTGGACCAAGGCTGAGCCGGGCGCTGGCTCAGGTCCAGGGCCACAGGCCCCTGAGGACAGATACTTTCTGGGAGCAGAACCTCGTCCAGCTGGGGGCAGCTCCAGAGGTCTGGTCCTGTCCCGTTCCATGTGACGAAGACTTAGCTGCAGCCAGGCTGGCCTGAGCTCCTCCTGCCTCGGCCTCCTGCCTGCCGTCCCTGCAGGCTTCTCCTTTCAAATCCTTCTGTGTGCATTGCCGAGAGCTACAGTGGCAGCGCCCCCTGGCCCGGTGTCCGGGTTCCGGGGCGGCCAGACTGCACCCTGCTGGCTTCCCTGCGCTCGGACCCGAGGTCCATAAACCTGGAGCACCGTGTGGAGGTTGCGCCATCTGCGTGGCCGTGACGAATGGTCACAGCCATATGGTGGGGCCTGCCCTGGCCATTACCAACTATGCGACACGGTCCAGGGCCCGATTTATGGCCGTGGCTGTGTGGGCCGGGCTGACCCTGGCCAAGGTAAATAGTGAGCCAGGCCTGAGTCTGCTTCTTCACAAGCTCGATGGCTGTTTTTGGAACACGTGCGGGTGCAGAGTGGAATTTCAGTGGCTTTGTGTTTTCTGTACATGAAAAGAATTTTGACCCCTTGCAGGGCCAATGATATGAATGTGAGTCAGGTTACTAAACAGCCAAGCAAGGTGGGGTACCTGTGAGCCCATTACTCAGGAGGCTGAGGCAGGAGCATCTCCAAAAGTTCAAGACCAGTCTGGGTTACATAGGGAAACCCTGTCTCAAAACACAAAACAATACGAAACAAACAAACAGAATAGTTTTGGAGCAGTCTTGTCTTTTTCTCTTATTTTGCAGTCCTGGGGATTGAACCCAGGACCTTTGCACTGAGCTGTGTCTCCATTTCTAAGTTTTGACTTTGCCCTGGGGGTGGCTCCCTGAGTGTGCCCTGGTGACCGGTCCCCTGGGTGCGGCTAGGCTGGGCTGCTCAGCAGTGGACAGGCCTCACTGTGTTTCTGGCAACCAGAGTGAAGACCCCAGAGAAGGCTCATCTGGATGTGGTGGCCATGCCTGTGATCACAACACTTGGGAGGCTGAGGCAGGAGAGTCCCTGTGAGTTCAAGGCCAACCTGAACTCCATGGAGACCCTATCTCAACAAAGCAAAGCAAAACAAAACCAAAAGGTGCCTAAAATGCACATTTTCGTGTGGTGGCATGAGGAGCTGTGTGCTGAGGGCTTCTGTCCCCCCTCTGAGGGAGCTGGGAGCCGGCCTGACTAGGAGTGGCCGTTAGCAGAGCAACCAAGTGACCCAGCCCAGTCCCCGTGGCTCCTGCAGCCCAGTGAGGGGACCCTGCGTCCCTGGGTGCAGTCACTGCAGTGCAGTGCGCTCTGAGTGTGATCATCAGACACTCAGCTGGCCAGGCTTGCATGGTGGCAGGGGACAGGTGATGTCCTCAGCAGGGCCCTTGCCAGCTCAGAGCTGGGCAGCTCTGCTCTGGAAGCCATTGGGAGTCCTCACGTCTTGCTGTGCTGTGCCCAGGGTGGCAGGGTCCTGCAGTCCTGGATGGGCTTCTGCCACGACACCTGGGCCTCAGCCAGTGCCGCTGGCCCTGTCCTCTCGCCGGGGATCACAGAAGCTGCCCCGACATCCCCACCTGCCTGACTTCTGTGCTGCTCTTTTCTTTCCTTCTTTCCTTTTTTTTTGAGACGGTCTCGCCGTGTGGTTTCAACGTACTATGTAGCCCAGGGAGGCTTCAAACTTGGGGAGGTCCTCCTGCTTCAGCCTCCATGTGCTGGGGTCACAGCTAGAGCCTTAGCACCAAGAAGCTTCGGTGCAGATGGAGCAGTGACTTTCAGCATCTTCTGGAAGGTTGTTTTCCCAGAAAAAGCTGACATTCTCTGCCTCCTTGCCCTCTTTCCAGAAAGGACACTGGTCAGCCGGAGAGGGCAGGCCTGTCCCATCTTGGCTCTGGCCCTCCGGCTCCATGGTGACTTGGTACAAGGCATGGGCTCTGTGTACGGTGGGTGGTGCAGGAGAGGCCTGGCTGGCTCTGTTGGCTTCTGGCCCCTCTGGACACCAGAGGCCACTGTGGACACCGTGCCCACTGTGGACACCGCCTCAACCCGGGTCCTCCCCTCCTCCTACCAGTACTCTGGAGGCTGAGGCAGGAGAATCCCTGAGAGGTTGAGGCCCTGTTTGAAAATCCACACAAAGCAACTTTCTGGGGTTCAGCTGTCCCCTCCTCTGGACCACGGCCGGGTCCTCAGGTGGAGGCTGAGGGAGGACAGGCTGGGGTTTGGGAGCTGTACAGCGCTGGGTCAGCTCCAGACGCTGTGTCCCCTGGATGCCCAGGTGGGCGACCCTCCAGGGAGATCACACCACAAGGCTGAGGTGTGAGTACAGGAAAGGCCTGGCCCTCGCAGCCGGGGAATTCAGGCAACAAACTGGACTCTAGTGGGGCTGCGCCTTGCCCATAGGGGACTCTGCTTGAGGGGTGGGGAGAGGGGGGAAGGGACCCCTGTGGACTGTGTCCCCCACCCCGGGAGAGAGGGGACAGCGGGAGAGTGGGGTCCTCATCAGAGACCCCAAATCATCTCTGACCCCATCCGTGTCTTCTTACAGCTGACCCGGGAGGCCAGGTGTGCCTGAACTTCACTGTGGTCACCTTTCCGGTCCCTGCTTTCCTCGCAGGTGGCTCCATCTCCCCTTCGGCATGCGGGCTTGGCGGGCTTCGTCTCCTGGACCCAAGGGAAGACCACTTGCCTTTCTCCCTTCCAAGGGACATGACTGTGGCTCATCCCCTCGCTCCTGGTAACCCCACGAGAACCCCGATCTTGGCTCAGGCCTGGAGCCCAGGTCCCAGTTCCTGTGCTGATGTCTGCAGGGTGGGCAGCGGGCTGGCCATGTGTTGTCAGCAGCCCAGGCGCAGGACAGCCCAAGTCATTGCAGAAATGACCAGCAAGGTGCGGAGGCGTAAAGGAAAGGACAGTGCCAGCGCACTCCTCCCAGGGACGCTGTGGGCACCCTGGATAAATCTGACTCAAAAACAAGTGGGCTTTGTGTAACAGCAATTAGCAGCTGAGTGCAGTGACCCATGCCTGAAGTCCCAGAACCCTGGGAGGCTGAGGCAGGAGGATCCCAAGTTAGAGCCTAGGACAGGCAGCGGAGTGACTTACTGAGATCTGGTCTCAAAATACAACCAGATAGACAAGCAAGAAACAAAAACAAGACCCGAGATCTGAGGATGGAGCTCCCTGAGAGGCCCGGGGTTCAATCCCTAGTACTCAAAAATAAAAAAGTAAAGGAATTGGCTCAGTTTGTGGCTAGAGAGAAGTCCAGAGGATCCGTGAGCCATTCAGAGAAGGTCTGCTGCCAGGCCTGTCTCCGGGGCACCACGCTGCCCGCGCTCTGAAGAGCCTGGTGAACGCATGTGTTTATGGTTGGTTTCGTCGTTAGGAGGTGTAGTGAAGACAGTCAGTCTGGTCCCTGCGTCACCTCCAGCCTTTGCACCTCTCCTTCTGGTCCCTCTCCCGCCCTCCTCAGTCCCCTCCCCTCCCCTGCCATGTCCCCCAGGCAGGGCTTTTCAGGGGGGCTGGCCCTAAAGTGTGTGACACCGAGACGGATTCCTGGTGCAGTGTCGGAATGCCGGGATGCAGTGCGAGTGCTGATGCCCCAGCAGCCTGGATGAGACAGAGGGGACAGAAGGGGCTGTCGTCACCCTTGCCACTTTGCCGCCTCCTGCCGCTGTGAGCTGTGGGCACCATGTTCTCAGGCTGGAGCAGGCTTCCTGCAGACTCAGGCTCAGCCCGCCCTGCGGCCGTGGCCTCTGCTGTGTGCTGTCCCTGTTTCCTGTGTCCGCTCCCTCGTCTGCCGATTGACACGTGGGCAGCTTCCTAGACTTTGTTACTGTGCGCTGTGCTGCTGCAGGCGCGGGTGTGTGGTCCCTGTGAGGCACCGCCTCTGATGGCCTGGCAGGGACAGAAGTGTGGGTGGGAGCTGGGACTGGCGTCTTCGTGCCCGAGGTATCTGCACCCTGAAGCCTGCGAGATCCACTAGTTCTCATCACCCACAGCGCAGAAGGGTCCCGTAGCTGGCCAGCACGTGGTAGTACTTGATTTCCTGCTGCTAGCCGTTCCTCGGACGAAGCCGGAATCTCAGTGATATTCTGATCTGCATTCCTCTAAAAGCCAAAAATGGGGGCACTTTCCCATGTGCGCGTTGGCCACAGGGGCACCTTATTCCGAGCGGCTCCTATCAGACTCATTTCAGTGGCTCTTTTTTTTGATTAAGTCTATTACTTTGGGAGGGGCCCTAATCTTGACGAGTTCTTTATATATTCTAGATATGAGCCCTGTCTGAGGAAAGCTGGGAAAATCTCCCCCATTCTCTTTATTCTGTTGATTGTTTCTCTTGTGGTGCAGAAGCTTTTTAAATTTTCGTTTATTTATTCATTTTTTGTCTGTCTGAGACAAGGTCTCGCTGTGTAGTTCAGGCTGGCTTGAGCTCACTGTGTAGTCCAGCCCGGTCTTGAAATTTGCAATGATCTTCCTGCCTCAGCCTCCCGATGCTGAAGCTTTTTAATTTGATATGCTCCCACTTGTTGATTCTTAGTGTTATTTCTTGTGCCATTGGCTCCTGTTCAGAAAGTCCTCACCTACGCCTACGTCTTCAAGACTGCTTCCTACTGTGTTTTCCAGAAGATTCAGGGTTTCTGTTTTACTGTCTGAGTGTTTCTCCCACTTCTTTCAGCCCAGGGTGAGAGCACAGGTCTGCCCCGTTCGTCGGTGTGTGTGTGAGCAGAGTGCTGGCTGGGGCCGCCTTGCCTCCAGGCCCCTTATTGGCCCTTCTCCAGCAGCCGGCAGCTGGAGGTGCCCTTGCCCAGCGAGCCTGCCTGGTGCGTACGGTACCGAGCTCCACCTGCCAGCCGTGTAGTAGGATTTAGTCTGAGATCAGACGCCTCTTCCTTTCTCTTCTGTCCAAGACTGCCCCAGCTACTCCCCAGCTTTTCTGTTTCCATATAAATCATAGAATTATTTTTCTAGTTCTGTGAGAACAGGCCATGATATTTGGATGGGGATTGCACTCCATCTGCTCCTTATTTGGGGTAGTATGGCCGTTTTGATGGTGTTAGTTCTGCCTCCCTGGGAATAGGGGATCGCTTTCCATTTTCCAATGTTTTCTTCAACCTTTTTCAGAGCAGTATAGTTTTCATTATAAAGTTTCTTCACTCCTTGGTTAGGTTAATTCCTACATATTTCAGCCCAGGTTGTTCTCGAACTCACTACAATCTTCCCGCCTCAGCCTCCGGAGTGCTGGGATGACAGGTGTACACCACCACTCCCATCCAGGTTTTAAAATGCTGTTGTGAATGGGATTGTTTTCTTGATTTCTTTCTTGGGTGGGTTCATTGTTGTACAGGAATACTTTTAATTTTTATGAGCTTATTTTATGTCCTGCTGCTTTTCTGAATTAGTTTAATGGTTCTAGGAGTTTTGGGGTCTTCTTTGAAGGACTGGGTCCCCTATGAATAAGGATATTTGACTTTTTCCTTCCCTGTAAATACCTCTTTTATTTCTTTCTCTTGCCCAATTGCTCTGGCTGAGGTTTTGAGCACCATACTGGACAGGCGTGGTGATAACCCACATGCTGGTCTTGTTCCTTGTTTTAGAGGAGAAGCTTCTGGTTTTCACCATTTAGTGTGACAGTGGCAGCAGGTTTGTCACAAATGACTTCCTTCATTTCTGAGTTTGAGGTAAGGTCTTTCTCTGCCTGTTTTGGTTGGGATTTTTAGGATGATGAGTGGGGGCTGAATGTTGCCAAGGCTTTCTCTGAGTCCATTGAGACGATCATGTGGGTTTTGCTCTTGGTTCTGTTGAAGTGATGGCTCCGTGTGCTGATCAAACCATCCCTGCAGCCCCGGGTGAAGGTGAAGCCCACTTATCGCGATGCCTGAGCTTTTGGGTGGTGAGGAGTTCTGTGTCTATGTGGCGGCATTGGCCTGAGGTTCTGTTTTTCGGTTAAGTCCGGCTCGGTTTTGGGATCAGGGTAGCCGATCCCCAGGCCTGACTTGGGCAGCACTCCTGCCTCTCGGTCTCACTGCAGAGTTTGAATCCCGGAGTTCTGGTAGAATTCTTGACAGATCCATCAGGTCCTGGGCTTTTCTTTGTTGGTAGGGTTTTTATCACTTCCATTACCTGTTATTGGTCTAGTCAGAGTTTTTATATCTTCTTGAGTCAATTTTAGTAATTCACATGTGTGTAGGAATTTCTCCCTCTCTTTCTTTCTTTCTTTTTGTACCAGAAACCGAACTCAGGACCTGACGTTGCAGAGAGGCCCTAAGCCACTGAGCTAAATCCCAGGCCCTCTGTTTCCCCCGGGTTCCCCAAGCTATTGGAAGAAACGTTTGCAGAGCAGCTTCCCACAGTCCTGTCCACTTCCGCAGTGTTGTTGTGATGTGCCCTTTTCATTCTCAAGTCCTCCATGCAGATTTCTCTTCTCTCAGTTTAGGAAGCTGGTTAAGGATTCAATGGATTGTGTTTATTCTTCCACAAGCAGCGCTGCCTCGGTGCCTCCGTGTTTAGTCCGTTCTCATCATTTCGGGCCTGCCCTCTGTGCTTCCCCGCCTGCTGCTAACCGGCGGCTGCCTTGCTCTCTCTCGTCTCCCGGGACCTCCTGAAGCGTCACCGGCTCCCTCACCTGGCGCCTGCTCTGCTTGTAGCTGAGCGTTCGCAGCTGTGAGCTTCTGCTCAGCACCACTTCCCTGGTGACCCCGGGCCAGCATGTTGGGCTTCCGTTTCTTTGATTCTAGGACCTGGTGTTTTTCTTCCCTGAGTTTTTCTGTGACCTGTTGACTCCTCATTGATATACTGTTTAATTTCCGTGTTTTTGTGATTTCTGTGGGTTCTTCTGCTCTTGGTGTCCAGCTCCATCCCGCTATGATCTGAATGTTTGCAGTGAGTTCTCAGTCCTTTTGAAGTCGTTTAAGCGTGCTTTAGGGCCTGAGTGTGGTTTAGTTGGAAGAAGTCCCATGTGCTGCTGAGAATAACGTTTTTGCTATTGGGTGAAGCACTCTGTAGGGATTGGTTAAGCCCATTTATTCCATGGTGTGGTGAAACGCTGACATTGCTGTGCTGTTTGTCCACCTGGCCTCACTATGAGAGTGAGGTGTTGCGGTCCACCCCATGGCTGCCTGGTGTCCACTCATCCTGTGCGCCCATTTGCAATGCGTAGATATTCACGAGTCTCACTTCCTCCTGTTGAGTCACCCCCTTCACCACTGTGCAGTGACCATCTTTGTATCTTCTGACCAGTTTTGGCTTGAGGTCGGCTGTGCCTGAAGGTGAGACAGCCATTCCTGCTTGCTTCTGGGCTCTGGCTGCATGGAGCTTCATTTCCTACCTTTGCTTTCAAGCTGTGAGCTTCCTTTCAGATGAGGTGTGTCTCCTGTAGGCAGTAGATGGTTGTAGTTTTATTTTGAGACAGTGTCTATGTGGTTTTGGTTGGCCTCAAACCCAGAGGGACCCTCCTGCCTCATCCTCCTGTTTTAGTGTATGTGCTGCTGAGGGGAGCACTGCCTTGGCCTCTTGAGTGCTGGGATACCAGGGCTGCACCAGCTTGTCCAGCTTGTGTTTTGTCTTTTAATCAAATCTGCTAGTCTGTGTCTGTTGCTTGGGAAGTTGAGACCTCTGACATTGAGAATTATTACTGTAAAGTGTTTTTTCAATTCTGTTATGGACAGCAGTGCTTCCACTGTTTAGTTAAAGCTAAAGAGAATGCAGTTTCTAGGGAAGCTACCGTTAGAGGTTCAGGAAGAATGGCTTGAAATTGAAGCTACCATTTTCAGTGGTTCTCTGGGGCATTATATGACACTGACACAGATCAACACAGAGAGCCTGGGTCCGGAGACGTTTCGTGACCTTTGTGATGTTTCTCTGCTGTGGTCAGCTTGGGCTACTATGAAATGAGTCACACGCAGGCGACTCACACAACGGACATTTACCTCTTCATGGCTCTGGAGCCCGGGGTCTGACAGCCGGGTCCAGACTCAGCTGGTCCCTGGTGAGGCGTCCTCCTGGCTTGCAGGTGGCCCTCAGCTGCCTGTGCATCCCACCAGCTTCTTCTTGTGTGGAGACAGAGGGCAGATGCTCTGGGGTCTCCTCTTATGGCCCTGTGGGACCGGGCCCCACCTTCACCACGCCCTTACCCCATTACCTCTTTTGCTCTGTCTCCAAACAAGGGTCCACAGGGCTTTGACACATGGGTGTGGTGGGGCAGAAGGAGAGGGTTCAGCCCCCGCAGGAAGTTAGCCCCATTTTCCCTCCTATGGATGGGAGCTCCTGTCTGGCGACACCTGATAGGGACCCGGTGCAGTAAATCTGCTCAGAGGAGGTTACGTGTGGACGCGTTCAGCACACTGCTCCTGGATCTCTGAATCCTAATTTGCTGAGCAGGTTTTTCTTACTCTGCAGCCTTCCTTGGTCCTTTTTATCCGAACGCTTCTGATTGGAAAGTGGGAGTGCCGGGTGCTGTGTCCGCTTCTGTCTAAGAAACACTGGCTGGGGAGAGGAAAGGTATGACGCGGGCATTTGGGGGTTCCCCACTTTCACATTTTATTTTGGGGGACATAGCTATAAAAAGTAAAGGGTGTAACAAACGCCCACGTACCTCTCACGCACTGCCGGTGCCTCGGCTGCAGCTGAGTGCTTTAATTGTTACTGTGTCCTGAGCCTGAGGAACCTTTGGTCCGATGCATGCTGTGACACATGGTGAACGTGCCCCTCACAGCAGGCCATGTGTGCGCTGTGTGTCCCCGGCACCTCCCACCCGGACTTTCTCTGATGTTCAGAGGTGGCAGCTGGGTTTTACCACAGACGTCCTCTTGCAGGAACTGAGTTCAGTTTGGGAAGAGCATTGTGTAAAAAGTCAGACGCACAAAACACTGAGGGACAGGGTCCCCTCAGATCCACCTGTCACCGCCTGGTGGGGCCCCCAAGGTGTGGCCTGGACAAAGAACAGAGCCCAGGGGTGCGGTCTCAGTCCAGCGAGGTTTGGTGGCCTCCAAGGTTAGCAACCAAGGGCTCAGTGCTCGAGGAGAGCCACCAGTCCATTCTGAGGAGTCCCTGCAAGAAGGACTTAGTCGCAGCTGCGTTTCTATGCTGCACTTGGCATTTCCTCCCAGCGATCTGTGTAACACGTCTTTCAGTGATATCCTCTCTGCATTTATTTTGGAAGTAAATGATACAACTAATACTTAAAAATAGTATAACAGAAAATACATTTTTTTTTTTATCGGTACCGGGTATCACACTCATGACCTCGCGCTTGCAAGGCAGGCGCTTATGCCACTGAGCTAAATCCCTGCCCAGGAAATACATTTTAGAAATTTGAGCCAGGTATGGTGGCACATGCCATGAGCCTAGCACTTGGGAGGCTGAGGCAGGAGGATTGCTGTGCATTTGAGGCCAGCCTGAACTAAATAGAGACCCTTTCTCAGACCAAACCAAATCACCAAAACATAAAGAACAAATTTGCAAAAGAATAAAAGGAATTTGAGCTCAGAGTTCAAATCTTTGTTCTTCTCTGGGGTTGTGTTACAGCATAAGAGCTGCTTCAGGAGCAGGGCAGCATCGCTCCTGGAGAAATATGTGCCTTTGGTGGCATGGCCTGCAATGGGGTGTGCATGCTACCAAGCGAAGGTCGCTGGTCCTGGAGAAGCCACCAAGGCGGGGCTCCATGTTGGGTCCAGGATCATCCTGGGGACGAGAAGGTAGGAATCCATCACAATCCTAGGATTTCACACTTCAGGAACCGGGGAAATTATAATGCCTGTGAGAACTCACAAGGCCAGAGCCAGAACTTTCTGGAAAGCCACAGAGGCAGAGGTTGGGCTGCTGGTCACAGCAGGTGAGGGCTGACAGGCAGAGTCTGGGATGGGGCAGGAGCTCGAGAGCTGATTAGGGGCCCCGGCCGTGCTCACAGGTAGCAAAACCCACTGCAAGGAACCGTGGGCGACTTCAGCATTGAAGCCAGAGCCACCTTGACCTCCTGCTTCCTTCCACTCCAGAGCTTCCTGCCTGCCAGGAGGGGCCAGGAAAAGGGTCCTGGGGTTGAACTCATGGGCCTGTCTAAGTTTGAGCCAGGATCTTGCTCAGGCTGGGCTCGAACTTTCGCTCTTCCTGCCTCAGAGTACTGGGATTACAGGCATCAACTTTTCATGAAAACTTGAGGCCTAGGAATGAACATAGCTTAGTAATAAGAGCACTTTCCTGATTAGTAATAAATTATTAGTAATAAGGCTCTGGGTTTGATTCCCAGGACTGCAAAAACAGAACAAACAAAAAAGAAAGAATATTTGGTTCATGAAAATCAGATTTTGAGCCAAGGCCCAGAACCTGGGAGGCTGAGGCAGGAGGATTCTAAGACTGGCTTGACTAGCAGCAAGATTTTCTTTTGTTCTTTTTCAAAGACAAGAGTTAATATTTTATTTTTAGTTTTTATTATAAAGAGAAAATATATACAGAATTTCAAAACAAGATGATAGGAAGTTAACAATGGTTATTATATTGCATATCATTATCTTCAAAATAGTTGCTCAGATTACCAGATACAGGCATGCAACACTGATCAAACAAGGTGAGCACTAACTATGCTCTTTAATGAACTAATAGAATTAGTCGAGGTTACCTTAGCTATCTTGTTATGTGCGTGTGTGTGTGTGTGTGTGTGTGTGTACCCATTTCCCCTTCCTGCTTTTCTCTTTTCCTAGTATACCTTTTGGATCTTATTTGCTCTTTCAGTTTCATCAAAAAACATATTTCAGTGTTTATACATCTGAGTCTGATTTATTTCACTTATGAGTATGGTCTCAAGTTGCCTCCATTTACCTATAAAAGCCTTGAGTTTATCTTTCTTCATAGCTGAGTAGTACTCCATTGTATAAAAATACCACATCTTTTTTTACTTTAAAGAGATTAAGACAAAACAGGATATAACAAAGCAGATCAGAACAGTACAATGCAAGCAACAAAGAATTTCACTAGAAGATAACTTGTAATTAACAGTAACCACCACGATGTCTCTTTCTTTGAAATAGTTGAGCATAATTTCATATACAATAGTATCAAACATAACAAAACAGTATAAAAACATTCAAGAGAATGAGAGTATCACAGGGCATTCAGAACCAAATAACAGAAAACAAACAATGGCTACTATATTATCTCATTTTCCATAGAAAATTTTTATACTTTCACACGTAATACAATCCAATAAGGTACAACATGATAGTCAATGGAAACAGAAGAGCAAGAGATGGTAGGACTTCAGAGTAAGATGGTATTATATCAGTACTGGCTAGTATAATGACTTGTTTCCCTCAAATTAGCTGTTCTTACCATCACAGTTAATAAAATCAAACAAACAAGGACAAACCCATTGCAACTAACCAATGCGATCATTATAAGGTTTCAAAATAATGTGATGGGGAATCATGATTACCATAAACTCTTATGTACTCTTACTATTTCTTTTTTTTTTTTTTGTCTTTTTCGTTTTCATTTTTTATCGGTACCGGGGATGGAACTCACGACTGCCTGCTTGCAAGGCAGGCGCTTATGCCGCTGAGCTAAATCTACAGCCCCTACTCTTACTATTTCTTATACTAGGGAAACTATACGGTATTTATACATGTGAGTTTGATTTATTTCACTTATGAGTGAAATTGCGCACATTTATTAGTAAATATCTCAATGTGATCATTATTTATAGCTCCATTGTATAAAAATACCACAACTTTTTTATCCATTCCTCAGTTGATGGACACTTAGGTTGTTTCCAAGATCTGGCGATTACAAATTGGGCTGCTATAAACATGGGTGCACATATCACTGTGGTATGATGATTTCAGTTCTTCTGGGAATACGCCCAGAAGTGGAATAGCTGGGTTGAATGGGACCTCCAATCCCAGCTTTTTGAGGAATCTCCAGACTGACCTCCACAGTGGTTGCAGCAGTCTATACTCCCACCAACAGTGCAGGAGAGTTCCTTTTTCCCCACAGCCTCTCCAGCATTTGTTGTTGGTAGTTTTCTTGATCCTGGCCATTCTTTCAGGAGTGAGACAGAATCTCAGTGTGATTTTAATTTGCATTTCTCTAATGACTAATGATGATGAACATTTTTTCATGTATTTATTTGCCATTTGTATTTCTTCATCTGAGAACTGTGTATTCATCTCAGATGCCCATTTTTGGATTGGGTCTTTGAATTTCGGGGATCTGATTTTTTTAATTCTTTGTATGTTTTAGACAGAAGTCCTTTGTCTGAGGGGCAGTTCACTAAGATTTTTTCCCAGTTTGTGGGTTTTCTTTTCACTATGCTGGAGATTTCTTTTGACATGCAGAAACTTTTGAATAAGACGTGATCCCAGTTACTGATTCTGGGAAGTAGTTCCTGTGCGGTTTGATTCCTGTTCATGAATTCTCTATCTCTCCCTGTCTTCAAGATGTTTACCTATTTTGTCTCCCAACAGATTTAGTGTTTTCTGTTTTAATATTCAGATCTTTGATCCATTTAGATTTTAATTTAGCACATAGTGATAGGCATGGGTCTAGTTTTAGTTTTCGGCATGTGGAGGGCCAGTTTTTCCAACACCATTTATTAAAGAGACTGTCATTTTTCCAGTGAACATGTTTGGCCCCTTTATCAAAGATAAGGTGGTTGAGTGTGTTTGTAGTTGTGGTTGTATCTTCTAGGCTATTCCATTGATCTTCTGATCTGTTTTTATTCCAGTTCCATGTTGATTTTATTACAGTTGCTTTGTAGTATAATTTCAAGTCTGGGATTGTGATGCCTCCTACCTTGCCTTTGCTGCTTAGAATTGCCTTTGCTATTTTAGGTCTCTTCTGATTCCAGATGAATTTTAGGAGTGATTTCTCTAGGTCTATGAGGTATGTTCATGGTTAAAAAAAAAAAATGCCACATCTTTTTTATCCATTCCTTGGTTGATGGGAATTTTTTGAAATCTTAATTTTTTTGAAATTTTAATCAATTTATATTTTGAGACCGGGTCTTACTATGTATTCCAGGCTGGCCTTGAACTCACCATGTAGCCACTTGATGCCAAACCCACAATGATCCCCCTGCTTTAGCCTCCCAAGAGCTAGGATTATAGCAATTTGCCACCATTCCCACCTTAGGGAAGCTGAGGCAGGAGGGTTGCAAATTCAAGCCTAGTGTGGGCAACGTGGCCACGTGGAACTTGCCTCAAAATAAAAAATAAAATTAAAAAGGACTGGATCTGTAGCTCTGTGCAAGGGGAGGAAGGGAGAGGAGGAGGGGGACAGGAAAGCGGGTCTCTCAGGTGGAGAAGCACAGACCACAGCTCCGTGCAAACCTCCGGCTGCAGCCGCTCTGTAAAACTGGCTGTGAACCTGAAAATTCCTCTGGGGAGCCCGACAGGCAGGCGGCCTCCTGGGAGCGTGGGGACAGTGGGGAAAGAGGCGACAGGCATGACAAGCTAAGTGCTGGCGTCTGGGTCACTTTGCTCGTGTTGATTCCGGCTGTTTTGCCTCAGATTCCCGGGTCCTCCTGTGTCCTCTCCATCTGTGCCTTCTCGGTGACTGCAGTGGCCCGCCTGGTCCTGTGTCTCAGTCTCGTCCTAGCCGGAAGGTGGCCCCAGGCTCTCGTCCCTGGTCCCCACTGGTCTCCTCCTCTGGGAGCTGGGACCTTGCCTGGTGCCCGAGTCTCTCCCAGCGCTCTGCTCTTCAGATGTCCTGGGGATGCGCCCGTCCTCACCTGAGCCAGGTTGTCTGAAGTTTCTCTGGTGAAACCAGAGAGTCTGGCCGTGGGTGCCCCTGCCCTGCCTAGGGGCGGGTAGGGGCTGAGCCCCAAACTCGAGTTCACAGCTGCTTCTCAGGGGCTCTGCCTCCAGCTTCTAGAAGTTTCTGTGCCTGCTTGGGGGACCCTGCCAGGGCCTCCACGCTCTTTTCCTCTGCGCCCCGGCTCCTGGCCCCAGTCCAGCCCTCACTTCCCCTTTCCAGCCCCTTCTGCGCCCCCCTGAGCTCCTGCACAGCGCCCGAAGCCTGTGAGTCTCACAGCCTACTTCAGGGCTCTAGGTGGGAAGAGTGGTTTCCAACTTTCTATTGGTTTACTCTAGAACTGTCTCAGAGACAACACTGAAGGCGTTTGGGTAAACAGTGGAAATCTTTCTTTGGGGAAATTAACACAGCAAAATTTGATTGCATAGCCTGACACCGTGTGTTGCAGATGTTAATATTCAATCAGAGGCAGAGCCATTTTCTTTAAGTGCATTAAGGCGACTCATTTGCAGGAGGCTGGTAATTGTCCCATTAACTCCGGCCCTTGCCGTCCCCTCCCCGCAGCGGGAGGCCCAAGGGGGCTGCTCTGCGGCACCCTCCAAGATTGCCGGATCTGTGCAAAATCCTGTTGAAGTCCGGGACCTCTACAGAGCTCCCAGAGCCCACAGGGAGGAAGCCCTTACCGGAGAGCCAGGAGTCTCCGTCTCTCAGCCACACTGGGTGTCTTAGAAAATATGGCTAATGCTTGTTGGTTTTTAATTGTGTCACAAGCTGTGTGTGTGTGTGTGTGTGTGTGTGTGTGTGTGTGTGTGAGAGAGAGAGAGAGAGAGAGAGAGAGAGAGAGAGAGAGAGAGAGAGAGAATAACTGAATTTCCCATAAGGAGAAATGATGTGAAATTTAAGTTAATTCATTTCCTCTCAAATATTTGATTTTTATTGTTATCAAATGCTTAAAAAAGTAAGCGCTCTAGCGAAAACACACGGGTGGGAAAAATCACGATGATTAAAAGACTTTGATTTTGGGGGGGATTCTGTTATGTGGTCCGCATTAGCATCAAACTCATGATCCTCCTGCCTCAGTCCCCTGAATGCCGGGGTCACAGGTGTGAGCCACCTTGCCTGGCTCTGAAGTTTTCATCTAGACTGTCCATCAAGAAACTCTGAGAAGACTCCTTCTCTGCAATCATCCTAAAGATATTGTTTAAAAATTGATTTATTGAGAAGGAAACTCACTTGTCTCTCTGTGTTGTAAATACATTTATGAGACTTCATTTGGTCCACATTTTCTTCTCTTAATTAATGGTATCTTCTCTCTCTCTTTTTTTTTGGTACTGGAGATTGAACTCACGACCATGCACCTGCAAGGCAGACACTTATGCCACTGAACTAAATCCCTGGCCCAACTTCTGTTTTTCAAAGTGAAGCTAGTTTTGTGTTTCTACTCCATTAACTTCCCACTTCACTATATGTAGGACTTAGCTTTCTTAAAGTTGGATAGGTTAACCTTGGAAGCAGCATGTGTGTCTGTCAAAAGATGAAAAGGTCAGGGGCTGGGGATTTAGCTCAGCGGCATAAGCACCTGCCTTGCAAGCAGGCAGTCATGAGTTTGATCCCTGGTACTGATAAAAAAAAATCAAAAGAGGAAAGGGTAAAAAAAATGTGGTATTCACATGCCATGGAGTACTACACTGCCATAAAGAAGGACAGACTCGACTCTTCTGGTAGGAAAATGGCTGCCCCTGGAGACCTTGAGTTAAAGTGACCTTGAGTTAAAGTGACCTTGAGTTAAAATAAATCAGACACATCAGCTTATATATCTGCCACACGGTTTCTTTTAGATGAGAAACCCAGAAGAGAAATAGATTGAAGAGCAAAGCAAAAGATAGGTAATAGAAGTAGGGACATAAATCTTTCTCCAGAGGAAAGGAGATTGAAAGATGGGGGAAGGAACAGGGAGGGGAGGGAAGACTGGATATCTTTGAATCCTGGCTCCCCTCTCAATAAATCTCTTACTCTTTGGGGCCTCAGTTTCCATCTCTGTACAATGGGATGCTAGGGGCCCACACCCTACAGGAGGGCAGGGCGGCTCTGCCAGCCCAGCATGGGAAGCCGGGAGCCCATCACCTGGCGTGGTGAGAGCGCCAGAGACGACCGTTATTTTTGAAAACTAATTAAATTTGGGAATATGAAAGAATTGTGAAATCTCAGATTCATTAAAAGCTAATGTAGGGTGAATTTCTATTATCCTAATGCTCTTCTATCATTGTATCCATATTACATTTGTTGAAAAAAATTAAAACGAGGCTATTTTTGGTGACACGTGGGTGAACTTCATTTCCAAGTTTAAAGTGCCCCACCAGCTGTCACTCCCAAGCAGGGCCGGGCGTCGGCAGGGTGACACCAGAGAGGAGATGCGGTTTGGTGACACATGACTTGGAAAAATACCCGTCACAGTGACAAATTATGATTGGAACATTACATAGGATTTTAATGATTGAGGAGAAGAAAGACTCTTCTATATTATTTCAGCAATTAACACAGTAACTGTTGTCCAAGGTCCTCGCCTGGCCCCTGGGACACTGGTGGCTGAAATCCTTACTCTGACAGGGCTCTGATTTTCTGTCATTCGATCACTGGGCCCTGCGTATTACAGCACCTGTGTTACATAGCCGCTGAGCACGACACTGGCAGTGAAAGAAGACGGAGAGGTCTAGTACACGAGATCTGTGTGTACATTGTGTATACAAAGAATCAGGGTGTTCCGGCACATCACACCGAAGCGTTTAACACAACTTGGCAGGGCTGGGGATACAGCTCTGTGGTGTAAGCCCCGCCCAGCAAGCACAAGGTCCTGAGTTCGATTCCTGGTATAAATAACTTGTTAATCTTTTGTGAGTTGATCAGTTCACATAGGCTCGCTTTTCTTTAGAAACCCCAGCTGAGACAGTGATGGTTTTTGATAGGAGAAGATGTCAGAACCGATGACTCTGAGTGATGCTCCTGTCTGTTAAAATTTTGGGTTTTGGTAAATGGCCATTCGAGCTTATTTTGTCTGGAAGAATTTATGCTGATGGTTCATGGGCGCACCCTGGTCTCGAGTCTGTTGTTTTCTAGGACGGGGTGCCCTGGCATGTGACCCCCCCAACATCCACCTGTTGGAGCTTGGGCCCCCAGGAACGCTGTTAGAAGGCAGCCTTGGGAAGCAAGTCACGGATGCTCCGTTTGATGAGATTCTGCTTTCCTTTGTCCCTGGAGGACGAAGCAGGAGGGTCTCAGAAGCAGACAGCGGCCTCCCTGCCCCACACATGGCTCTGCTGCTGCAAGGATCTCAGGCTTCCCCGCCTGAAAGGACAAATATCTGTGGGGTGAACATTCCCCAGTCTGAGCAGCGTGGCCGGACTCGGAAACAGGATGCAAGGGTTTTGTTTCATTTTTTATTTTTCTCAGTCTATGTCTGCAGGATATAGAGATCACAGTCGTCCTGGGAGGTGGCGTGGGGACACCACACATCTCAATCCCTTTCTCCTGCCGCCCAGGCCGCTTCCCGGGAGGACGCGGAGCTGGCTGAGTCAGGACCAGCAGAGTTGTCACAGGAAGGCTGGCCTTTCATCCCGTGTCAGTTCCTGCAGTGCCAGCTCAGCCCAGGCCCGAGGGCAGGCTTGCTGGTTGAGGGCAGTGACCCTCCCGGCTGTGGTGGTGACATCGGTGACAGCACCGGCAGCTCGTCTCCATGAACCCGTTCCCACTGGTCATAGAGGGCAGGCGCCTGGAAGGCAGGCGAGGGCCACGTGCGGCTTTGCGAAGTGGGCGACAATGCCCTGCCCCCGGTGACTCTGACCCTGGGTTCCTGTTGGTTTGTGACTCCGGCTGTGACGTGTGTAACACAGCACCAAGCCGCAGAGGCCCCTGATTTCCCTACACAAGGCGGCATTCTGTGTCCTGTTCCTGGGGGCTGGAGGCCCGGAGGCGCTGGTTCGCAGACTCTGCAGTGGCTGCCGCGGGCCCGGACCTCTGGGAGTCCAGCCTCATATTTTCCTTCAGATGCTTTAAACTGGCTGAAGAGGTGATAAAATCACCCAAATAGCCACAGCTCCAGCAGTGTTAATAGTATCGCTGCTGCCAGTTCTTCTTATCTTTCTGCAGATTTCTTTTTTCAAATCCATTTTATTCCAAGGATAAAAAGAAAAAAAGAAGAAAAAACTACAACAAAACTTCAAAGCCCATCAATCGGGAGCAACAGTGGGGCCTGCACTATGCATGGTCACCCCCAGGTCACTCACCCGGAGCGCAGGACGCCGCCTCCAGCGGTCCAGCGATCCCACGCAGAGCTTCCCTTCAGCGGCTCAGGGAGATCGGCGGTCTTCCTGCGGAATCTCACCTTGATTGCTGATCTTGGCCTTGGTTACTTCATGGAATGATCCCAAGTTCTAAATTATGTGTTTTTAGCACTGGGGAGCCCGCAGTGGCTGCGGCCGCGTCCCCCAAGCAGCACTGTCCGACTTGTCCAAGGGCTCCGAGCGCCGTGGGTAGGGTTCACCTTCTAAGTTTTGTTATAGTTTTGAAAAATACCCGTTTCTTTCAATATTGTCCAGTACAAATAAGACATTTTCATTGTTGCTGACAAATTGGAAGATTTCCTTAGTCTCTAATTTGAAAATTATTACTACGCTCCCTCCGGAAACTGTAACTTGAAGCCCTATTACACTCATTTCTGATTTATTCGGGTATTACTGTGGAATAATCTTATAATTTTTGCAAAATATAGCTATGACAAAATGATATTTTCTCCAGGAATTTATTATTCTCCCTCTGCAGAAAATGTAATGTTCCAAAAATCAATTTTTTCAGAGAAAAGGCGAAGATTAACATTCTTTTCTTACTTAAATCTGAAGCAGCCCACTGGGCGAGCCGGGTTCCCCAAAGGTGTAAGCAGAGGCAGCATAATTTCGGGGCCGGACCTTTGCCTGAGGAGGGCCAGGAGCGGTTACCCCACTTACCAGCTCACCGGGCACCCCGAGCCAGCGGCTCAGACCAGCGACCCTGAATTTGGGGCCTGGCACGAGGCTTTCGTGGGTCAGCAGGGAAATGAGAAAAACAAGGACAACATGAAGTGCCACAAGGCTATGTTTATTGGATCGAAAGGAATAGGTGTTTTTTGTTTTGCTTTTTTGTCTTCTTGAGTCAGGGCCTTGAGCTCACTTTATAGCTCAGACTGGTCTCAAACTCGCAAGGACCCTCCTGCCTCAGCCTTCTGAGTGCTGGGATGACGGGCGTGTGCCACCATGCCCAGCCTGTTCTGAAGACGGCTCATCTTTTGGGGATTGCAGCAGATGGGGTCTTCAGTGCTTCCCTCTGCGGCAGCCGCCGTCTGGGCAGATCCTGAGTCCTCCTCCATCCTCCATCTCAGCCCCAGAGCTGCCGGAGCTGCTGTCTCCCGCGCCCTGAGGGTGGTGACACTTGTGTTGTAGGTCAGCGTGGGGACGATGGTGGGCACGTGGTGGAGGCAGGGATGACAGCCTTGTCACCTTCTGAGCTGTGCCTGGGAGCTCCGTGGAGGCCCATGTGGCCCAAGTTCCGGCCAGGTTTCTGCTGTGGGAGTGAAGAAGGTGGTGTGTCCCAGGCTGCTGGTGAGGGTCCCTGAGTCCATGGGCCGCTGTGGTGGGGCTATGACGCGGGGGACGAGGGTCAGCAGCCCCGCAGTGCACTCTGGACAGGGATCGGGCTCAGGTGTCCTTGCTGAGGTCAGGAAAGCCAGGCCCGAGGACCAGGGCCGGGGGTGAGGTGCCTTAGACACAGGCCCTGCCGATACCTGGCCTCATTCCTCAGGGTGTACGAGCAGGAGAATGGATTCTCGGGGTTCTTGAGCCAGGGTGGGGGTCCGCCCTGCTAATTAAGCCTCTGAAGATCCGGTCACCCACCAGGGAGGACGCCCGCTTCCAGAGGAAGGATAACTTCTCCTAGCCAGGGAGCCTGGCTGCCAGCAGGATGACAGACCCAGCAGGCACATCGCCTTGGCCCGAGGGATGAAAGATTTCCAGCCCTGCATCTGAGGGTGGCCGGGAAGGCCTGCGACAGTAGCCCTGATCACCAGCGGCTGTGCAGCTCTGCTGCTTGTGCAGGACTCTGCCTGCTCATCCCAGAGACATTCGCCTCACACCCCCAGTCTTGTGTGCTTACAGTTTCCTGGCCTGATTTTCGCTCCGGGCTTAGCCTGCCTGCATGCGGCCTCAGCTGGGCAGTGGCATTCACTGCCCTTGGTTCTGGGAGCTTCTCTTGGCCCTTTCTCCCTGCCTCCTCCCATGGTCTACTCCCTTCCAGGAGCGCTCCTGTGTGTGTAGCCCCCCACCTCCCCAGTGTCAGGGAGGCAGCCTGAGAAATCAGAAGCCACAGCGTTGACCGGAAATGGGACTTCCTCTGTATCAGTCAGCGTTACCACTGCCAGGAAAAGGATCTGACCTCAGCAGTTACAGCTGAAGAAGTCTATTTTTTGCTTATGATTTCAGAGGGTCCAGTCCACAGCTGACTGATGAAGGCAGAAACAGAATGTTGGGATGGCTTGGAGGAGCAGAGCTGCTATGCCCTGGGGCAGGAAGCAGGAGAAGGGCACAGTGGAGAGGGAGCCCCGCCTCTAAGGGCACAGATGTACCTGGGCCCCTCCCGCCGGGTCCCGTCTCCTCACAGCACCTGCAGCTGTGAAGACACTGATGGGAGAATCTGCTGAGGAGCACAGCACCGTGCCGTGGTCACCTGCCAAAACCCCAGCTCTGTAACCTGGGATCCCGGGGCCACCTAGATCTAAACCATAGCAGGTGTGGCGGTGGTATATGGCCCTTCAGTAGGCCATCAGAGGAGTCTGCGTCCATCTTGATCAGGGACACTGGTCTATGATTTTTTTTTCTTGGGACATGTTTGTCTGGCTTTAGTAGGGTGTTGCTGATCTTACAGGATGTTCAGGATGGCTGGACTTGGTGGCATATCCTTATAATCCCAGCCACTCAAAGGCTGAGGCAGGAGGATAACAAGTTCAAATCCAGACTGGGCAGCTTGATGAATCCTTGTCTCTAAATTAAAAAACTAAATTAAAAAGGGCTAGGAATACCGCTTACTGAGGGTGTGTGGGGGCCTTGGGTTCTATCTTTAGGGTCTTTGTCTGACTGTCTGTCTGTCTGTCTCTGACACACACACATACCCTTCTCTGTTTGGGACAGTTTGAGAATGTTTGGCAGATGCGTTCTCCACATGTTGTAGTTAAAAAGTTGGCTCTAAAGAAGTAGAGGACAGACCAGTGGGAGAGGGGGCCGTAAGATGGGAGGTCAGAGTGCAGTCGGTAGGAAACGGGGCCGCTAAGGCTCTGCAGAGCCGAGGGTAACCGTGGCTGACAGCACTGGTCCAACATTTCACAGTAGCTAGTAGGGGGGATTCAGATATTCCCCCAACAAAGGAATGCTGTGACCCCAGATGCCAGTCACCCTGACCTTATACATAGGTATTGAAATGTCACACTGTACCCCACAGACATGTGCAATTACTATGCATGAATTAAAAATGTAAAAGAATAGCAGGTAGAATTCACCAGTGAAACCTTCAGGTCCTAGAGATTTTTGTTGGTAGACTTTTGATTGTTGGCTAAACCTTTTTTATAATTCTATTGAGAACTCTGTTTCCTCCTCCTCTTCTTTTTGAGATATGTAGTCCAGGGTGGACTTGAACTCATTAGGTAGCCCAAGCATGCCCCAAACTCACAGTGATCCTCCTGCCTCAGCCTCCCCGGTGCTGGGGTTACAGGTATGCACCACCGTGCCTGGCTTCTGTTTCTTCCTGACTCGGCTTAGGTAATGAGTGTGTTTCTAGGAAGCTGGCCCCTTTATTTAGGTTATCTAATTTGCTGGGTACATTTAATTGTCCCTAACATTCTTTGTATTTCTGTAATGTCTCCAGTTTTGATTCTGATTTCAGGATTTTTTGCTTTGTTTTGTTTTTGACAGGGTCTCACTCTGCAGCTCAGGTTGGCCTGAACTCACAATCTTCCTCCTGCCCAACGTCCAGTTGTGATGACAGGCATGTGACGCACACCAGGCCTTCCTGGGTTCAGTTTTGTAGTTGTGTTTTCTCTCCTCCTCACCTGGACAACCCAGCATGGCAGGTACGCGATCTCCTGTGTGATGCCGCCATGCACTGAGCCTGCAGCACTCACGCCTCGGGTCTGATGGCTTCTCGGTTGTTTCCTTATCACCACCTTAAGCAGACGCCACTGACCCCACAGAATAGATGGGAATTCAGCCTCACAGGTCCGGCAAGTGGCTAGGAGGTGAGAGAGTAGGAATTCCCATGCACCACTGTGCCTTGGTAAGTTTTCTTTCTTTTTTTCCCAAAACTGTCAATTTTGTTACAGTGTTCAAAAAGAAATCAATATCCTCAAAAGTTAAGTACCACTCCCAGGCTGGGAATACAGCTCAGCGGCATTAGTGCCTGCTTGGCAAATGCAAGTTCGTGAGTTTGAGTCCTGCTTTAATCAAGATCCATAAAAAGTGATACTCAGAATTTTGCCAGGTACTTAGTAGACACTGTCAGTCATAACCATAGCGAGGTGAAAAGATCCTAGGGTCCCTCCAGCCAGGACCAGGGGTACCAGGTACTCTGTGTGGGGTGTAGCCACAGACTGTGTCCTCCGTGCTTTTCTCTCAGAGTTCTCACTGTCGCACAGAGCAGGCATGACGGGGTCACCAGGGAGCACGGCCAGGCGTCACAGGGTGGCTGTGACTCCAGGAGCGCTGGGGGCACCACGTGCTTGTTTGGAGTTGATGGCTGCTCCTTTGGCAATTTATCCTTCCATTTCTTTTTTGCAGTTATGAGCTGTGCTACTGTTTCTTTTGAGTTTGTGCTTTTAAAAATTTAATGTATCAGTTTTAAAAATTTCTCATTGATAATAATGGGGCTAAAAATTTCATTTATTTTCATGTGCTCATATGTCGTTTAGGATTTGCATCATGATGATTTGAGTGAATATGTTTTTAATTTTCCACACTAGTCTAGGTTGGTGGTGCATGCCTGTGATCCCAGCACTCAAGATCCCAGCACTCACCATGAGTTCAAAGCCAACCTGGACTAGACAGAGAGAACCTGTCTCAAAAAACTAAAAATGAAAAGCCCAAAATAGAATATATACCTTAGAAGTCTCCTGACCTCCCCTGGGTGCTAGGAACCAGAATCTCTGAGGTGCCACCTAGACTCCCAAGGCTGTGACTGTCTGTGGGGCTTGGGTGGCCCTGGAGTGCTGGGCGGAGGAGCCAGGAGCTAAGCAGCTCTCGGGAGAAACGCACCTGCGTATGCAGGGGCCAAAGAGGACCTCAGGGGTCTTCCTAAAAACCACTAGGTCTCAATCCTTTTTTGAGGGGACCTTGTGCTTACCAGGCAGGCGCTGTGCTGCAGAGCTGTGCCCCTGGTCCTGAGGTCTCAGTCCTGGCAATAAACCTTGGCAAATGCAACGTCATGCATTTGAGTCCTGCTTTAATCAAGATCCATAAGAAGTGATACTCAGAATTTTGCCAGGTACTTAGTAGACACTGTCAGTCATAACCATAGCGAGGTGAAAAGATCCTAGGGTCCCTCCAGCCAGGACCAAAGTCTAGGTCTTTGGGGAAAAGCCTGCCAGGCTTTGGAGGCGCCTTAACATGTTAAATCTCACATGCCTGTCGGGGTCCCTGTTGGGGTCCGAGGTAAGTGGGCTGAGCTGCCCTGGCCCTTCTTCAGGGGAGCGGATGAGTCTGGTGAGGGGCGCATGCGGTGCTCGGTGAGGGAAGAGTAAAACCAACAGAGCCGGAGTCACGGAGCCCAGCGCGTCCTCCTGCCTGGCTGACGCCTCCGGGAGTGACCCGAGTTCAGACCAAGGGCTAGCCTGGTGAGGATCGCCCAGCCCCAGGGGCAGCGGCCCAAGCCCAGCGTGGTGGAGATGATGGTAGTGATGCAGAGGCAGGGAGATCTCTGCCCACCATGCCCTCGCGCTCACTTCTGGGCCAAAGCTTGGTCTCCAGCTCCCAGCTTCCCTTTCCCTGCCCCAGCCTGGTGCCACCTCTCCTGGAGCCGTCTCTGTTCTGTCCCTGTTCCATCCCTGTGGTCCCTGTTTCGTCCCTCACTGGTTCAGTCATTTGAGGGCAACTCCTTGGGCGGCCACCATCATTGCCCAGCACTATCAGGTGAGTGGAAGTAGAACCCCAGTCCTCCGTCTATTTTAGGATTTGCAGAGATGAATTTCTGGCTGATGGGTGACTGATCAAAGTTTCAGTCAATGAATGTGAATCAGGTGCTGCTGTGATTCGGGGCCCAGGGAGCCAGGATGAGTGGGGCTGTGCAAACTTGCCCTTGCAGAGCCCTTGGGGTTTGTGGGGAGCAGAGAGTGAGGTGGGTGCTGCAGAAGCACAGGTGGGGGACTGGGGTGCACCCCAGAAGTGGAGGCCAAGGTTGAGGGGCAAACAGACGAGGGTAGGGCACATGTCACAGGCCTGTGGCCGGGGTGGCGTGGCGCTCAGGCTGGGCCCTGGGGAAGGCAGCAGCACCAGGGCTGCAGAAACACCCCAAGCACCTCCCGCTGGCTGGGTTCTGATAAAGGGACCAGTCACACACACCTAGAGAAGCCAGGGCCTGTCACAAACAGGTGCAGAAAAATGGTCATCTTTGTGCAGGTGAAAGCTAGACCCACATCTTACCATGTTCGCACATCAAATCAAATCAGTTAAAGACGTTCAGAACCTGGAACAGACCGGCTGTGAGGAAATCAGTTGAGTGTAGGTACAAGCACGGGTGGAAGCCCTGCTATGCAGAGATAACACAAGAATCACCAGCGCGTGAGGTGGGAGAGAACTAGACTCCCACAGGCCGGGGACCCATCAGCAGAGCCAAGGGTCCACAGTCAGAGCGGGAGGGTATTCTCACCAGCTGCTCGGGGCGAGGGTGCTGGTGTCTGGGATACACAGAGAATTTGAAGAGACGAAACCCCTAAAACCAAATACCCCATCAAAACTGGGCAAGCAAAATGAGCAGACACTTCACAGAGGTGCAGATGGCCAGCAGGTACCTGGGGTGTGTCCCACACCTCTGACCACTAGAGAAACATGAGTGAAACACACTGAGATTTCCTGTGTCCCCAGAGGGGCAGCAACCGTCAGGTGCCCATGCTGGCCGGGCTGTGGGGAGCAGAGGTGCCTTGGTTGCTGGAGACAGGGGATGCACAATGATGTGGCCTCATGCAGACCAGCATAGAGATATGGACACGGAGGACAGAGAAGGCAGCTTCCTCAGGAGCTCGGATTGGCAGGCAGGTGATAAACATGAGAAACCATGAGAGAACAGAGGGGAGAGCAGAGTGGCCGTGCAGAGAAGGCTGGCTGTGGGGAGGTGAGGTATTCTCCCGGCTGCCCCGAGGATCGGTGTGCAAGCACAGCTCAATAGGAGGGGCAGATGCAGTGTGGGGATTGATGCAGCCCAGGGAGCACCAGTGCAAAGGCCCTGGGGTGGCAGCATGCTGGAGCAAGGCGTTGCGGGATAGGAACAGAGAGAGTGGGGAGAGGAAGCCAGAGTGAGAATGGCCTGTTAGGTCATGGGGAGAAGCTTGGCTTTTTCAAGACAGCTTTATGATCTGAGTATAGTGGTGCATGCCTGTAATCCTAGCCCTTGGGAGGCTAAGGCAGGAGGATGGCTGCAAGTTTGAAGGCAGTCTGGGCTACACAGTGAGCTCCAGGCCAGTGTGAACTGCATAGCAGGCCCTGCCTCAAAAAGACAAACAAAACAAAACAAAATAACAACAACAAACAAGACAGCCTCATGGAGAGGAAAGGAACACTCTGAAATGCAGCCCTTGAACACCTCAGTGGCTTTCGGGGTGCTTTGCTCAGAGCTGTCTCCACTAGCTCACCCCAGAACAGCTGATCACTCCCAGGAAATCGGCCCCTTCAGCCCTGGGGCTGCCCCTCTCCGGTTTCTCTCTGCCCCACAGACTCCTCCATTCCAAAAGTTCCACCCAAGTGGGCAGCGCGCCC
Source organism: Cavia porcellus (assembly GCF_034190915.1). NCBI lineage: Eukaryota > Metazoa > Chordata > Mammalia > Rodentia > Caviidae > Cavia > Cavia porcellus. The sequence continues at coordinate 164,418,613 of NW_026947484.1, forward strand.
TCATCAGCCACCTCCTGTTACTAAGTGTGGTGTTTCCAGGTCTTGTCTGCTTTGTGGGGGTGATGGGAGCCCCATTTCTTTCGGTGTCTAGATAGGTTTCCAATGATACTGGAGGAAACACCTGTGCGTGTGGGGGGACATTGTTTTCTTGGATGTCGAGCACCTAGGAGTAGTGTGGTCCCTCTGCATCTAACCTTCTGAGCGATGTTCCTTTATATGTATTGAATACAAGTCTGTGACAAACTATGTGATCTGCGCATGTTTTTCCTACTCCCCAAATTGTGTTTTTGCTGTTAATGGAATGCTTTGGAGACCAAAAGTTGTTAACTTGATCAAGTTCAAAATCATTTTTCTTTTGTTATTTATAGTTGTGACTTGATGTTTAAGAAGCTACTGCTCGAATCAAGGTCATGAAAGTTTACTCCTGTGTTTTCTTCTACTGGTTTTATGTTTTCTCATTCATGCAGTTAATTTTGTGTATCATGTGAGGTAGGGGCACAATGTCTTCCCTGTCTCTCCCACACCATTTTTGACAGGACCACTCTTTCCCCATTAAGATTCTTGACACTTTTGCTGAAAATCAGCTGACCATAGGTTTACTGCTGGCCTTTCACGCCTGCTGCACTGGTCTTGCTGTGTGTCCATTCTGCCTGATTACTGTTGCTGTGTAGGAAACTTTGAAATCAGAATATAGGATCCCTCCCACTCCTGCCTGTTAAGGTCTGAGTCCTCCAAAGCCCCGTGCGGTCATGGGGGAAGGGATTTTCATGGAGGTGGCTGAATCCAGAGTCTGTGGTTAATTCTTGGTCTAAGGCTGGGTTACGGGTGTGAGTGCTGCGCTCACTCTAAGGTAGACAGCCTGCAGAGGGTACAAGCGATAGTCTCATCTCCTGCTCTCTTGTTGCTTTGCTGTCTTCTGCCCTGAGTGGTTGCCCTCTGCCATGTGCCACCCTGCCGTGGAGCCAGCTGATTATGGACTGAAACCTCCACAAACCGTGAGCTAAAGAAACCTTTCCTTCCTTAACTTAAGGCATTGAATATTTTATCTCAGCCATGAGAAAAAAGTAACTAAGCCACCCCTGCAAGATTGTTTTGACTAATCAAAGTTCCTTAAACTTTAGTGTTCTTATGAATTTTAGGATCATGTTGTTAATTTCTATAACGAATCCAGCTGGAATCTGGATGGGAATTGAGTTGACTCTGTAGCTCACTTTGGGAATCGCTGGTGTCCTAACAACATGCAGACTTGATTTGTGAACACAGGAATCTTGCCTTTATTTATTTAAGTCTTCTCTGCCTTCTTTCAGCAAGCAGTATGGTTTTTCTGAAAGAAACAGGAACACTCTATTGGGTGATGAGAGAGAAGTGCTATGATTTGACTCATGTTTTCAACGAGTGACGTTTGTAGGGTTAACTGGAGGATGCAAAAGAGACCAGAAGCAGCTCGGGGAAGAGAGGACGCCCATGACAGCCATGGTGGAGACAGGGAGGAGCCACATCTGTCTCCTACTTGGAGGACGGTGCTGGCAAGACTTGTTGAAGGGTGGAAAGGTGAAAAAAAGAAAAAGCGAAGTTTGGAGCCAAGCACCTGGAAGACGGAGGTGCCATTTCCCGAGGGTGGCAGAGGCGAGGGGTGTGGGTTCCCGGCGGCAGGCACAGGGCCCTGAGTCCAGTGAGGCCAGCACGGCCAGCGCCTGGCCAGTGTGAAATGCCTGCGGGGAATTCAGCAGGGACACTGGAAAGGTGGTCAGTGTAGGAGCCCCGGGGGTCCTGGGAAGGAGCCCGTGAGGGGAGAGTCGGGGTGTGGTTCTCTGCAGAGGGATGCTGGTGGGGACGCTGGCTGGTGAGGAGGAAGAGGACTCAGGGGTGACCCTCAGGAGCCCATGCCAGTGTCCGGCTGCATTGCAGAGTAAGGGCTGAGTGAGCTCTGATCCCCGGATCTGCGCCTGTGACATCCTAGCGGCCTTCGGGAAACCTGTGTCTGTGGGGAGGCGGGGGGGGGGGAGCGTGCGGAGCAGATCTGAAGGAGGAAACTGAGGGACAGGAGGACAGTGCCTTCTCCCCATGGAGATCTCTCAGGGGTGCAGAGGGACCCGCTGTCAACAGAGGCTGCAGGACACCGAGCAGCTTCTGTCCTGACAAAATCTCAAACCTGTACAAGGAAAACAGCTGACTCCAACCCACACACACATGCACACACACATGCACACACACGCACACACACATGCACACACACGCACACACACATGCACACACACGCACACATGCGCACACACACACAGGCATCAAGTCCCCTGCTTAGCGGTTTGCCACGTCTGCTCAGGTGGCTGCGGAACTTTGAAAGTCAGTGACAGAGGTCAGGACATTTTACCTGTAAATATTTCCATTTATGTATCCCAAGACTAAAAGCAGCCTTCTGCCTCCCTACGATAACACTACCTGCTCTTGGAAGATTAAAAACAATCCCGCTGTGCCCAATAGCTGGTCACAGTCACAGCCCCTCAGCAGGTTTTTTCTTTCTGGATTTTTGAGACAGGGTTGCCCTCCATTGAGACCTTAAACTCTATGGAGCCCGAACTGGCCCTGAACTCATGATGATGCTCCTGCCTCAGCCTCCTGAGAGCTGGGATGACAGGTGTGCAACACCACACCTGGCCTCTGGTCTTTGATCCATTTTTAAACACAGAAGGATATATGTTAAATGTCGTTATGTCTCCTGCATATCTACTGACGGAGAAAGCTTCCCACCCCTCCCCAGCCAGTGACTTCTTGTTTTGGAGCCTCTGCTCAGCTGTCCACAGCACACCTCAGTTCTTGGCTTTTTCTACTTGTTTGCTCATGATGTTACTTAACTTGTTTATTTTTCATTGAGGTAGCTTGAAAACTAGAAATGAACTCTAGAGGCCTCATTAGACCTGGGTTACATTTTCTGTTTCCTGAAGGCTCTTCCTGGGCTGGGCTGCAGGGCACCGCCTGGAATAGCCACGGCCGGGCTCCTCCTCAGAAGGGGAAGATGGTCCTTCTGTTTACCGCACACTCCCCGTCACAAACACCCCAGCAGACCGAGCCACAGGAGGCCGAGCGCCCCTCTCCTGCCGAGTCGGGCATCTGTGGTGGTGGCCGCTGGCTGGTGGGGCAGAGCCTGCCATCCATCCCGGTTTTCTGAGCTCGGATCCTCAGGGGTTCCCTGCCAGCTTCCTGACTGGGTTGTTCGTGGCTCCTGCTGGACCCGAGCGAGCCTTTGCCTGGGGCCCTCCGTCCTCCTCGTGCCCTTCTGGCTTGAGCAGAAGTGAGGTCAGGGACGGGGCGGGGCAGGGAGGAGGGTGAGCTTCCGTGGACCCACGGCAGTGCCCAGGCCTGACCTGGGTCCATCCTCAAGCCTTCCCACTGCAGGTTGCCGAGATGACAGTGCCTCTGCTCCTCTCCAGGCCCACACTGAGGGTGCTGCCTTCGGAGGAAAAATTCCCCTTTTCATTAAAAAACAAAAGACCCTTCTGAGGAACCCACATGCTGGAGCCCTGCACCTCAGTCACGTCTGCCAGGGGTTTAAAGTCTTGGGTTTTTTTTTCAAACAAAGAGAATTTAACTTATTTCTGTCTTCTGTATTTTTACCTTCCCTTTTGGCTCTGATCTTTAGCATCAAGGTCTTGTGTTAATAACAACAGAATCAAGAAATTCTCCAGAACAAAAAAATCACTGAGGACTATTTAAAATGTTATTCTTCCGCCCATCCATTATTAAAACACTTTTCCCCCATAATTATTCTCTGCTGTGGCTGCATTAATCAGAATGTGGGAATATCTACTTTTAAAAGACCAGGAGCCATGTTTCCAAATACCCCAGGACAGGACTCGGAGGGGTTGGCTCCGGTAGGGGCCCAGCTGAGCCAGGAGTGGTGTGGACGTGGCCGGCACTTTGGGGCCACTGTGGCCACGCAGGGCACAGCTTGGAGAGACACAGCCCAGTGTCCTGGAGACGACTCCTTTCCTGGCCATGAGGCAGAGTCAGCTGTGCCACCCCTGCTCTGGGAACCGGGTTTGTCATCACCGCGGGTTGTGCTGACCTGTGTTGCAGGGCCCAGGTGGGATTCGGGCCGCCCTGTTTGTATGACACACTTGGTGGCGAGAACAAGTGACTTCTAGGTGTGAATTCACTCAGCGACATTCTACTAAAGAAGGGTGTCATGGGGGCCGGGGCACTTGCTTTTAGGGGACACTCTGTGGGTCGGGGCAGTGACTGTGTCTCAGATCCATACCACGGCCTTACCTCCGATGGTGGAGTCACAAGGGCTGGGGTGTCACCATTGTGCTCTGCTTGCTTAGGAGTGAATCCCTGCCATGGGCTGTTGACCGGACACCCTGAGCATAGAGTCTGGGAGAGCCACAAGGGCTGTGGCTGCCCCATGGTGGGCTCCTGTCTTCCCCAGCGGTGACCAAGCTCCACCTGCAGACCGCTGTATGTCGGGGCCTCACCAATTCCAAGCCTTTTCCTACCTTTTCCTGCAGCATTGGATACCCCGGGCTCAGGGCCCAAGCATGATCTCGGGGAGCTCCGAGTGGCCACAGCGCATGGACCCTGCAGGGCATGTGTGCGAGTTATGTCTTTGTCCTCACACGTGTGTCCTGGAGCCTTTGCAGATGCTGCTGGGACAGAGGGGTGCTGCCTCAGGGTCTCCGCAGTAGGGCCATGGATCCTGAAAGGCCCCCACTCCTCACCCCATGAGAACAGCGACTTTGCTGGCTCTGTCCCAGCCATTGTCCATCATTGGCTTCGCGTTTTGGTTTGCACATGTAGACTATGTAACCAGCCTGGTTCCCAGGGTGAGCTCACGCTTCCTGCTAAGGGTCCTGGCTTTCACCCTGTGCTGGTGCAGCCTCCGGCCCAGGTCACTGTGTGCCTGAGATCCCTCAGGAAGCCCATTTTGGGGTCCTGCTCCCCTACAGCAGGAGCTGCAGGGGCCCGGCTCAGTACAGTGTCCCAAGGTCCCAGAGCCAGAGCTACTCAGGGCTGCTCAGTCCAGCAGCAGCCTGAAGACGGGTTACCTCTGGGTGCGACCGTCCCTGTCACCCAGGGTGAGCTCTGGCCAGAGCCGGGGCCTCAGCTAATGTGGTTTTCAGAAGTGAGGTTAGAGGCCAAGGGGGCAGATCACAGCTAGACTCAGGTCACCTAGTGGCACCCAGCTATCTTCATGGTTGTGCAGGTTTCTAAGTATGAGTTTTACACCTGTAAAGTGGGGTGATCCCAAGGACTCACCAATCGATTACCCGCAGGACTCCGAGCCAGCGTTTCTGCAGATGAAGTCTGCCCGATTCACTTGTTGGGGAAAGCTGCTCTGACCTGACCCCATTTGTCCAGCTTAGCGGACTCCAGGGTGAATGATATCTGCCTATTTCTCCACAGAAATATCGCCCTGTTTGGGTGGGGGTGCTGCCCCAGCCCTGAGGGGGTTGGGTGCTCACTGTGTTCTGTGCCAATTCCCTGAAAAGCTCAGAGAAGAGCTCTGGACTCCCACTGCCCCTTCAGGTGGTGGTGAAAGGGCAAAGCAATGACGGCCAGGCCTGCGTGAGAGCTGTCCTGATTATTTTCCTTGCGTGGCTGGAATAAAATACCCAGCACCCAGAATGAAGGAAGGAAAGGTTTATTTGGCTCACAGTTTGTGGAGGTTTTAGTCCATACTCAGCTGGCTCCAAGGCAGGGTGGCATGGCGGAGGGGCAACACTTGGAGGCAGCAGCCAGAACAGAAAGAGGGAAAGCAAGCCTCTTCTTCTCCCTTATATTGTTCGCAGGTCGTCCCCACACCCCCATTCCAGGTGGGGTGCAGCGCTCACACCATCCCAGCCCTCCTCTGCAAAGGCTGAGGATGTTTACGAAGTAAAGCTCCTGGCTCCCTGCTGAGTCCCTCAGTTAAATTTCTAAACTCCTCAAGTTGATACAAAGTATCAGCTATAACAGGCCTTGAACAGAAGTTAATGTCATTGAGGAATCTTGTTCCCTTTTTTGTTACTGAGGCTTTGAGCTCAGGGCCTTTCCACAGAGCTGCACCTACAGCCCACAGCCCCTGTTTAAAAGTTCTGAGACAGAGTGCCCCTAAATCACTAAGCTGCCGAGCTGGGCTTGAATCTGCAATTGTCCTGCCTCGGCCTCCCAGAGTTCTGGGATCATAGGTGTGTGGCATCATGCTGGCCAGCACTTATATTTTAAATTAACCACATTAGGCCTTGTGAACATTAGGGTTCCTTCAACATTTTCTAGGTAGTATCTACAGGAGTTGTGCTCTTCTTTATCTTATACCCTTGTTGACAGGGTTTCCCCTGTGAAGGTGGATTTGAGATCTTTAGAAATGAAATGTGACCAGAAATGAAATGTGAAAGACGACCAGACTTTGGTTCTTTAGTTCTATCTTGGAAGAACCTTGAGGGCCCTGCTTGTGCTCACCCACAAACCCTCATTTCTCGAGGGAGCTGGTAAGTGTTTTCCTCTCAGTTGGGTCATTTGTTCAGTCAACAAGTAATCATTGGGCACTTTCTGCACAGTGGGCCATTTGACGTGCTGAGGGTGGGCAGTTCCCGAGGCCCGCAGGGTCCCGACGTGGTGGGGCTGCCTTTCCTGGGGAGAGGCATACAGCAGGCAGTGGGCAGCAGGCAGATGAGCCCTGTACTTTCCGGGCACAGTGGCTGCCGTAAGAGGGATGGGAGCACTGGGGCTGCGTGGAGGCACATCAGGCCCTGGCTCAGATCCCACTGACAGAAGCTGACTGCCTTCCCAGGGCCAGGGCCCTCTGCTCTGCTGTCCCCAAGAGCTGCCACCTGGGGCAGGGTGTCTGCCAGGAGGAAACATTGTTTTCCTACTCCCGGGGACCAGAGCAGCCTGGGTTCCAGCTGCCCCGTTCCCCCCAGCCACACACACACACACTGCAGCCCTGTGAGTGAGGCGAGGTGGAGAGCAGGAACCAGGACTGGCCAGCTCTGCCACGGCACAGTCATGATCCGGAGCCGGGAGGGAGCACCAACAATGAAGCCTGAGCCCAGCCAGGCTGGTGACACCGGCACTGAGGCTCACACAGACGGACCTAAGCTGGATGGGCCGGGCCTCTCAGGTGGGCGGGCAGGTGTCCCCATCCTGAGGCTGAAGCAGAACCAAAAATCCAACTCAGCATCACCTGCTGCATGATTTGGCTTACGTGTGACCACAGTTATACAGTATTTGATGGCTTAAGGAACATATATTATCTAAAATAGAGAGGAGAGACTGCCTACTGCCCGCCAAGGTCAGAGAACCCCTCTGTCTGAGCAGAGCTCTCCGTCTGCCACACCGGGAAGCCATCCAGGGAGAGCTGCTCTCCCCAAGTCTCCTGCAGCACAGGTGACTGGAGGCTCTGAAAAACAGGGCATGGTGGACTCTGTTAGGTGGGGTTAGACCCTCAGGAAGGAGGAAGGAAAGAACGGCATGGCGGCACACCCCGTGACACCAGCACTCTGGAAGGCTGAGGCAGGAGGGTCAAAGTCAAGCCCACCCTGGGAGATTTAGTAGTCAGCAAGGCTCTGTCTCAGAAACTTAAAAAAGTTATAAAAAGGGCTGGGTATGAGGTTCAGTGTGAAGGCCTGGGTTCAGTCCCCACTGCTACTGGGAGAAAGACAGACAGACAGACAGGAAGGAAGGAAGGAAGGCCGATTCGGTGACATTAGCGACCAAGAGAAGCCAAAGAAATTCAGCCTTGATCTTCAGCACAGCAAATCACCCGCAGTACCGCAGATGCCTATGCCACGTCTGTGGTCACGCAAGAGGGTGAACTCATGGCTCTGCTAGTCGCTGTTCTCAGGCTTTTGTTACCGTAGCTTGATCCTGCTGGTATGTGTGTGAGTCTGTAATAAAGGTAAAATTTCATCCACAGAAATGAAAATCATGAAACTCACTAAATTCAGGCCACTGTGATTCCTGAGCTCTGGTGCAGGGGCGCAGACAGGCCAGTGAGCTCACACCACTGTGAGCTCTCACACTGAACACAGTTTGTGTCGCACTGCACACAACTTCATGGGGTCTCTCTTACCTGAGAAGCCTGAAGCATAAATAAAGACCGAAATAAAAGGTATGCAATATAAGAAGTGGGTATGGGGGCTGGGGATTTAGCTCAGCGACATAAGTGCCTGCCTTGCAAGCAGGCAGTCATGAGTTCAATCTGTGGTACCAATAAAAACGAAAAAGACAAAAAAAAAAAAAAAACAAAAACAAACCCAAGAAGTGGGTGTGGTGGTGCACACCTGTAATCCCAGCACTCAGGAGGCTGGGGCAGTAGGATTGTGAGTTCGAGACCACCCTGGGCTACAAAGTGAGCTCAAATCCAGCCTGAACTGCATAGTGAGACCCTGTCCCAATAAGACAAAAAAAAAAAAAAAAAAAAAAAAAAAAAAATAGCAGTAAAAAGCAGGGAGAGATCTTTCTCAAAAGGGCGGGGACCAAGAAAAGGAGGGGAAGGGGGAATGGGATGAGGAAAGAGAGGCAGATGTGATGTGTATTGCACCAGCTCCGCACAAACAGCATAAACGCTGTGCGCTGCAAATGAGGATTGATAAAAACATACAAAAGGCAGTGGAGCCAGGGATGACGGTGATGTCTATAATCCCAGCACTCAGGAGGCTGAGGCAGGAGACTCACAAATTCAAACCCAGCCTAGGGAATACAGTAACTCAAAGAGGCCCTGCCTCAAAATGAAACGTTAAAAAAGGGCAGGCACGGAGCTCAGTGCAAAGGCCCTGGGTTTAATCCCCAGTGCCACAAAAGTTTATAAGTAAATAATAAAGTATTTAATAAAGCATATGAGTATTCATTACTTTTTTTTTTATCAGTACCGGGGATCGAACTCAAGACCACCTGCTTGCAAGGCAGGTGCTTATGCCACTGAGCTAAATCCCCAGCCCCAAGTATTCATTACTTTTTTTGCATGTGTTTTCCCCTTTTTTCCATGCTGTCACTGAACTCAGGTTCATGCTAGGCAAGTGCTCTACAAATGAGCTATGGTTCTGGCTCTTTGTCCTTTAAAACTTTATTATGATTTGTTTCATTTTAAAAATAATGTGAGGTCAGCAAAAGAGGATGCATGCTGGGGAACTGGACAGGAGAGAGAGGAAAGCGGGGTGCTCTGATCTGGAGTAGATGGGGTGGAGGTGGGGTGGGGGCCAGGACAAAACTCTTGCAGAGCATCATCTAGAGGACAGCTCAGAGGGAAGGGCCAGGTGAGGGTATGTTTTGGAGCCACTGAAGCTGAATACACGTGCAGGTGCAGGGCTGTGGCACGACTGGGCCTGGCCGACCTGAGAACAAGGGGACACCTGGTGGGGAAGCCAGGCCACAGCTGAGCACACCTGGCTCCAAGGCCATTTAACAGGGTGGAGACTGTGGCTGCAGGCACTTGGCTCCTGTAGCGGATTCACCTGGAGACCTTCTTCTAGGATACCTTCTTCTAGGATAGTTCTCCTTAATTAGCATCCTCTGGTGCTTGGAGGGGGCTTCGAACCCCTCCCAAGGTCCTGCTCAGGTTTCCTGCGTTTTCCACTCTAACCCTTCCTTGTTTGAATACTAAATAAATATGGGCCGCCCAGAGACATCTCTGTCTCAGCCCCCAGAGTCTGGAGCTCTGCAGAGGGCTTTGATCCTCCTGGAGCCCTAAAATTACACCACTTGCCTCATTTATTTTAAGCCTTCACCCTACACTTGTTTGGGAGATTAGGAATCCAGGCCAGGCCCCCAGAGATGTGGACCTAGGGCTCGGCTCAGGTCCAGTGCTTGTGCACGGGCTCCCCACACCCTCCCACCTGGGGCTGGGAGCTGCAGAGCTGCTGGGATGCAGGGCGGCCCTGGAGGACCTGCCCCACTGTGTCCCCCATGCCCTCCACACTAGGGCAGGATGGTGACGCAGAGCTGTGTCATTCACAGTCCTCACAGACTCACTGCAGCTTCTGGTCAGATGACCCAGTTTAACCCTGGATGTGTGCAGCCATGGCCCTAGTGGCTGTGCCCCATCCTGTCTCACCTGCGCCCCCTAAACCCCGGGGTGAGGGGGGCCATTGATTAAGCATCACGACAAAAACGGCAAACAACTGTCTGGTCATCTGAAAGCCAAACTGCTCTGGACTGACCCCGACTCTTTCCCGAGAGCCCCTTTGCCACTCAGGGAACAAACGCACCTGTTGGCCCAGGGCCTGCATGTAGTCAGGTCCTGCACGTCCACTAATGCTGACCTTCACCAGACCAGCACCTGAGGGTCGCCTCACATCCAACATGGCCAGAATTAGAACAGCACCTATGTTAAAAAGCTTTTGCTTCCAGTAAGTTTCGATTAAGCTAGCACCTGTAGAATATTTGAATGTCACAAATAGAGGCCAGTGAAGATGCTTCCGAGAAAAATGATGGATATAAAAAGCTCGGGCTGGGGTAAGGCTCTAATTCTTATCCAGAAAGCACTTTTATTGAAATACAGACATGTACAGTGGCACATTCTTAAATAAATGACTTTAATGTGTAAAACTCCAGTGTAGGGAAACCAAACTGTGATTAAAATTTAAAAGGTTTGATAAATAGCTTTTAAATTAATTGTGTGTGTGTGTGTGTGTATTTCTGGGTGAGGTTTTTCTGGCTTACCATAGAATCTTTTGTTCAAACAATCGTTAATTTTCCAATTTCAGGTTCTTTCAAATTTTAGTTGTACAGAAACAAACGACACAGAAACCTCACCTTAATAGACTGCAGTTAACTATAAAAATGTGAGTGCTTAGGAGCAGGAATAAGATTGCTGCTGTGAAATTAGCAGGGACTCATCAAAGTAGGAGTAGCTGTGCCGGGGAGGTGACACAGAAGAATAACATATGTGATACAGGCCGATTGAGCCTGAGCTTTTCAGGGCGGTGATTTTATAGCCTCTTCCTCTGCTTGCCAGTTTGGAAGCTGCCAGCAAATATTTTCTTAATTGCAGAAGGAGACAATCTGAGTTCCACCGGCTCGCTGATAACACGGAAGGCAGACATGTTTGGGCTACTCAAGCCGGGAAAGATCACACTCTCTGGGGAGCCCGGGGCCCACAGGACAGGGCGAGGCAGGATGAGTCTCCAAACAAAACCCACGCAGATCCCTCGGAGAAAGATCTGAATCCAATTTGTACGGAAAAAGTCTCCTGGTCTTGATAGACTAGCCTGCCCCTGTAATAAAACCTCCCAAAGTCAACAGTTCATAAAGTCTTTTGTTCTAGTAAAAGGGTCTTTAATTTTTAACACAAACCCACACTTTGGTATGCATGGGCTTAAGTAAAATTAGAAGACATGTATATAATAGGATTTAATGGATTATCATCTGCATTTTCCGAAGATGTCAGCTCCTCTCAGGGCTGATGGAGTAGCACTTATGTAAATTTAATTTGGAGTGATGTATGGAAGGCTCGAGGTGGAGCCGGCGATTCCCCGGCTGCGGGCGGCTTCTGCGGGGAGCATCTGGGTTTGGTTCTCCGCATGCCCGGCAGCGCTGGCTAACGAGGATTAATGAGGTGGCCCGTGGCCCGCGCGGGGGAGGCCTGCTACCCTGGCTCCCGCCGGGGCGGGCGAGCTTCCTTTGGGGGCGCACGGTGCGATGAAATTTAATGACGGACTTGATACGGGGTGTAATAAATAGGCTGGATTAGAGGCACTTTTGCTTCGTCAAATTTAAATGTTATTTAATCGTGAATTTGTGTTGGCTTCCCAGTGTGTGCGCGCGTGGACCTGTGTGAGCGTGGGGCACCTTTCAGCAGACATATGTTTCTAAAATGAGACTGAAGTAGTAAATCTTCCTTCTGTTCCCTTAAAAAAAAGCAAGACAGGCTTCTGAAAATGCAGCATATTTGCGGACATCTACCTGTCCGGTGGCTTTGTCCCTCTCTGAGTGCCTGGGAGCGGGAGGGACGGTCGCGTGACCGGTGTGGGTGAATTGGGGCGGCTGAGTTCAGCAAAACTTCGCAGTCCACGCTCAACTCATCTGGGCATCAAAATTTTATTTTGTCTTTGTGTCTAACTGAGCATTGAAAAAAATCGCAGCTAATTTCAAATTCCCTTTGTCATGGTGGTGCCCGGCCAAAAGTCGGTAATAAATGGTCAGAAGATGAGGGGAGGCTGGGAGAATAGTGAGTGGCATTCATCAGCCAAACACGAGTCCAGATCCAATTACACGTATTCATTAAGTGATAATGATATCATGCTCTTTAACTAGGAAGAAAGAGCGTAATTGAATAATAACAGTTGTACAATCCCAGCGGAGCGCACTCCGTCCCAGCCTGCGGCCCTCGGGGATGAGCGGGATTGATGGAATTCTATTACTCTTTGATAGATTTATTATGAAAGGCTGAGTGGACTCGCAGCCCCACTTTGTCACTCACACTAATCAGGATCGTAAGGACCCCGGGCGGGCAGGCTTTTGTGTCCCTTTGACAAAGACAAGGTTAGGGGAGGGCGACACACACCCAGACCTTTACAAACCCAGGCTGCAAGACAAAATGGGCCAGCTGAGCTCCGCGCAGGGGCAGAATTTTAATTTGTGCATCAGTGGCTCTCCAATGTGCGGGACCATTGGGGTATTTGTCGGAGGGGCAGCTCAGAGGCTAAACTCTTTTGTTTGGCAAGTGGGAGTTGGAAAAATATTTACTGAACTATAAAAAACAGGCTAAATGGGGGGGGGGAAGCATCAAAGGAGCTGAGAAATAACTCACATGACTCCACCCGGGATCCGAGCCTGACCACACGTGTCATCTGATTTTGACTTTACAGATTACTTTTATTTATTGTGTGTGTGTGGGGGGGAGCTACTCTTCAGAGTCAGTACAGTGATGGGGAAAAACATTTTTTTCACTGCCATCCGCTGATTTCTGAAGCAACACTAAAAATCACGAAGGGATTGATTGGAAAAGGCGCGTTTATAAGCAGGGAAATGCCTGTCAGTATGATTTTCTGGTCGCCTGTTACAACATTGTAGGACTTAGAGAGAGCAAAACAGTGGAATTTGCCAAACGCGCTTTGTGTGTGTGGAAAGTGCTCCTGGCCCTGCCAGCGGTCCTCTGGGCGACAGCTTTTCACATGGAAATGCAGCCCGCAGCCTGAGCCTTGGTGGGCTGAGCCCCTCGGATTTGGGAACCCCGGTACTGTGGCAGGAGCAGGGACTGAGAAGAGAAGGCTGGCACTTGCCTGGCCACACAGCATGCTGCTGCCAGCGTTTATTTTTTGGTTATTGTGGTCGCATGCTCCTTGTGTGTAATCTCTTTTTCTGCCTGAGATCCTCTTTTCTCTTTCAGGGCCGGGCTTTGCATGCCTCACTGTCTGTTCATGAAAGCGGAGCCTGGCCCAGGCTGTGCTCTCAAGTGGGTTGGCGGTGCCAGCTCTGGCCCAGCGTTTGGTTTTGTTTCCTGTATCTCCAGGCAGCCAGGCAAGTGGCATAGTCACCTGTGACGGTGGCCACCAGCGGCCCCACCGCCCCCACCAGGTAAATGGGCCCAGGAATCCACACGGGGACTGTCCGTGCTCCTGGTAGCTGAAGGTGATTTTCAAGGACGGGAAGTACCGCCACACGCTGCTCAAGGCACGTTTGCATGCTCTGTGTGGCAGGGCACAGAGCTGGCGGACCGCAGGACCCTGGGCCCTGGCAATGTGAAGATTCCATCTCCCGTACGCTGGCCGCACTCCAGAGGGTCAGCCAGGAGGGGTCGGCGCCAGCAGGGGCTCCCGGGCCAGCGGGCTGCCAGCACTCATTCATTCTTCCAGAAACCGTACGGAGCGCGGGTGAATTCAGACCCCTTGGCAGACGATGATTCCTGGTCCACTGAATTCCCCAGAGCAGGCCGAGCTGACTGGTGGCAGACCTGGGCCCATGCGACCTGGTCTCTCACGGTGTCAACTGTCTGAAGGAAGCTAGACTTGGAGAGAAGAATAGTTGGGGTTTACGGGAAATTGCCCTGAGAACCACAGGGAGCCGGAATTTAACTGAGCACGTGTCCCAGTGCCTGCAGATGGGTGAAAACATCTAAGGGTGAGAAGCTGGGGAGCACTGGGAGCTCACGGGCTCGGAGAGCTTATGAGATCTGTCGTCCACGCATCTTTTAAACTCAGGTTTCCTGCCCGTGTTGACATCTGAGCTGGCCTTCCAGGTGACCTCAGACAGTCGCTCGGAGGATAAGGTGATAGATTTGTCACCACAATAGCTACTGTTTGTGGCTGCTTTGGGCATGTGTGTGCTTCACCCACATCATCTTCTTTAATCCTCTCCAAAACCTGTGATGTAGGAACTAATATTAGCTCATCTTAGAGAAAACGGAAATGAAGTGTGGAGAGGTGAGCTAACCTGGGTGAAGTCACGCAGCTAGTGAAGGGCAGGTGGACGTTTGTGCCTCTGTGCTTCTCCCGGCTCCTCGGTGACCCAATGTCCTGCTGTGGGAGCCATGCAGGGTCTGCTGGGAAGGCCGTATACGACCTGGGCTCTGCCTCTCTGCTTCTGGAATGCAGACCTGGTGCTACCCGAGAGGCTGCTATGGCTCCCAATGTGGCACCTTCCCCAGGTCTTCCATGAAGGCTAGCCACAGAAGCTGGCCACCAAGTAAATCTTCAAAGCCACCGTTTTCTTATGACCTGGCCCTTCTCAGTGCTAAGGGCTCCCTGTCCCCTATACAAGTCCAGGGCATGGGGATGGAGCCTCAGTGGAGCTGGGTTCTCTCTTCATGGTTCCTTTGAGGTAGGTGGAATGGTAACCTCCAGTGAGGTCTGTGTCCTACTCCTTAGGACTGGGGGCACGAGAACACGCTATCACATGTGGGACAGGCACGCTGCAGGTGGGATGGGCTGAGGCTGTTCGGACCTGACAGTGTCCTGGGCTGTCTCTGGAGGTGTGACCCTAAAACAAAGGCTTGGGACTGTGCAGAAAGGATGGGGCCACAACCCCAGGCATCCGGGTGGCCCTGGACCTGAGAAAGGCAGGAATGGATTCTCTTGGGGGGCTGAGGAGTGTGCTCAGCCTGCAGATTGCTTGAGTTTAGACATTTAACAGAACGTAAGAGAATGTGTGTTATTTTGGGCCGCTTTGGTCCAGCAATGGGAAGGCACATTTTGCACTGTGAGCACTGGCCCTGCTGCTCTGTGGCCCCAGCTGGGCTCTCACCTGAACCCCAGCCCTTCTAACTCTCACCGTCATACTCAGGTCCTGCCTAAACCTGCAGCAGACGAACTGTGGCCGCAGAATCGTCCCACCCAAGTGCCCCGGAGCCTTCGAGGGGCCTCTGGTCTGAGGGGGGAGCCAGTGAGTGGCTCGGGAACGCGGCTGGGGCAGGCAGCTTTGAGAGGGAGGGGTGCCGGCTCCTGTGTGGCTGTGTGTCGCCCATGGACTCCTAGGGACAGGTGCTTGTCCCCTTAGGCCCCTGCTGCATTCTTGCAGCCCTGCAGTGAGCAGAGTGCTTGGCCTCGTGATGGCTCTGGATCCAAGCCAGAGCCCTGGAGACCCCACCTCAGCCCTGCAGCCTGGCCTGCCATGCTTACCGTCTCCTCTCCCCAGCTGGGTCCCTGAGCTGGGTGCCTTCACTGTGACCATGAACCTGTGCCTGGGGTTGCACAGTGACCAACTCAAGATTTCCTGGGACTCCAGTAAAACCCATGTGTTTTGGGTCCCTGAGGCCTCTGCACCACTTTTTCCTAAGAACAGCTGCACACCCTGAAATATTTGGGGGTCCCCATGTGTGTGGTGGCTGAGAAGCCAGACTGCCGGGCTATGCCAGGATTGGCCGCTGCCAGGTGAGGTCTGCACAGAGCCTGGGGGTCAGGAGGAGGGGCTGACCCAGTGTGCCCACTTCTCAGAGAGCAACTTTGTGCAGTGGGAAGCATCTGTGTGTCTACTTTATTATCCAGAGCCCTTAAAAGGGAACACATATGGTGTCCTATACATATTTTTATAAATTTTACAAGTATATACATTTATGTATATATATATTTGTTTTGGCTTGGTTTTCTGTTGTGGTTTTTTTTGAGATAAGGTCTCACTGTGGAGTCCAGGCTGGCCTTGAACTCACAGCAGTCTTCCTGCCTCAGCCTCCTGAGTGATGGAGTTACAGGCAGGCACCTCCAAGCCTGGCACATATGATAGTCTTCAGGGCTGTGTCAGAGCGTCTTGCTCATGGTGAACCACCTCGTGCCCTTGTGTTTCGGTCTGTCCCATCTGATCCCTCCAGCTGGGTGGCCATACTGAAGGTCTGTGATGCCTTCATGTCTGCAGCCTCCTGTTTACATTGCAGGCATGTGGCAGGCAGCTGAGAAATCAAGTCGGAAGCCCAGGCGAAAGAAAGCCCAGGCCCTGTCTTTTCCATCCGATTTTCTTTCTTTTATTTTTTTGACAATTCCTTTGTATTTGTTTATTCTATTTGTAAAGTCTACATAGCAGAAAAGTCGATGCCACATCTTGGCATCTGAACAAGGTACTGGTGACACCAGGGCAGCCTCGAGCCCCGGGGGCACCGATGGCGCTGGCCACCTGCCAGGCACTGACACCGCTGACCGCTGATTGGGGCTCAGAGGCAGGTGGGGACGCGTGATGGAGGGGGCCGAGCGTGGGTTTAGCTCTCAGGGTGCTGACTCTGGGCATGGCCCGGCCTGGCTCTATGCCAGGGACAGGTCTCCCTGTCTGCTCCGCCTGGAGGAGGGGTCGGGATCTGCCTGGTGTTGGGGGTTCCATGTCACTTGGGTGACTCCATCTGCTTCAGATGGTGTGGGGTCCTTGGTGCTGGCTGGGCTGATGGCCTGTCCTCTGGGGAACTCTGTGAGCTGCGGCGATGTGGTCTTAGGAGCCTGGCAGGGAGGGTGGGCAGCCCAACGGAGGCTGGGGGGGCCAACGGCCCACATGTCTACTCCTGAATCACTCTTAGGGTAGACAGCAAGCAACTTTGGAAACTCCCCTCCTTCCAGAGCCTCCTGGAGCTCCTATGCCCCCTTCCTGTGTCCTGGACCCTGCTTCCTCGAGGTGGCTCCTACGCTGGGGCTCTGGCCGCTGCCTGCTTCCCACCACCCATCTCCAACTCCCCATTTTCCAGGTCACGGCCCCCACCTTTGCCATCCTGCGCTTGCCCTGTCCATGGTGTCTGCACAGCACTGGGGTCCTTTCCCTAATGCCCAAGGTCACCACCATTGGCAGGGACTCTGGAGCACCACCCAAGGGTACCCCCAACCTGCACCCTTCCTCCCTTCCTTCCTTCCTTCCAGAAATTTGGCCTGGGTGTCCTTAGATGGTTTAGGGGTTGGGCTGTTGCCCCACTGCCACTGTCCGCTGGCACCACCACACCTGGGTCCTGGCCAAGCTGCTCTCTCTGTCGCAGTTCTTTTTCTTTTCTTTTCTTTTTTTTTTTTTTTTTTTTTTTTTTTTTTTTTTTTGTACCGGGAATCAAACTCACAACCTAGAGCTTGCCAGGCAGGCGCTCATGCTGCTGAGCAAATCCCTGGTCCTTGAAGTTCCTTCTCTTTCCAGGATACTCAGCAGGTTGCACCCGCTCCCCTGCCCAACTGTCATGTGTGTGCCCTGGACACGCTACCTGCCCTTGCCAGCAGGTCCTGTGTCTCCAGTGCCCACAGTGGCCCCCGGTCATGTGTGTCCCGCACCTGCTTTGTGGCCGGCTCATTTTCCTTCTGGGCTTGGATTCTTCTGGGCGTGGGTGCTGCTGCGTCCTCAGGCACCTCGGGCAGGGACAGGGCTTGGGCTGCCTGGGCTGCAGGTGCTGGCTCGGTTCGCCCCATGTCCCCCGTGGATGCAGCTTCCCGTGTGAAGCTCTGGCATCCTCTGCACAGCCCGCTGGTGCCAGGGCACCCACCCCCTGCAGCAGGCGCTGCTGTCCAAACAGATGGACATAGCAGCGAGCCGTGCCAAGCCAGGACGGCGCAATGGATCGCAGGCGCCAACGCTTTGAAAAGGAACCCTGCTCCTGCGGCTTCCAGCCCAGCTCGATCCCATCGATGTGGTTTCCACACCAAGCTGTGAACAAAGGCGACTCGGGGAGCGCGCCAGGCGACTGCTTCTCAGGTGGGGTGCGGCCCAGGGCAGAGGCACCCCTGAGTCCGAGGCTCAGCTGTGGGCCCCTCACCCTCCACTAGCCATTTGCCCACCGAGCACCACCTGAGCTAGGTGAGGAGTGCGTCTGCAATCCCAGCATCCTGGGAGGCCGAGCAGGAGGACCACAAGTTCCAGCCCTGCTTGGTAACTTATTGATTTACGATCCTGTTGCAAAGTAAAAAGTAGAAAGGGCTGGGCGCAGGCAGGATCTGGAAACCGACCATGTGGAAGTTGGAGGCTCAGTGGAAGTGGTGTGGGTGCCCTGGGGCCCTGAGCTGGAGCCCTGAAGCTGCCGACTTGTACTCTCTCTTGAAACCAGTGGGCAGCCTGTGTTTCCACACCGTCACTTCAATCTGTGTTTTTTTGAGACAGGTCTCATTGTGCCACTCAGGGTGGCCTTAAACTCACAGCAGTCCTCCTGCCTCGGCCTCCCAGGGACTGGGCTCACCCATCCCATGGGAGGAGGCAAACGTGCTCCAGAGACCACACGGGGATTGCTCGGCCATGGCGATGTCTCTGGCGCAGTTCTGTCTCAGGGGCCCTAGCTGCACCCTTGCCCTTCTGCTCTTTTCTGGGCTGCGTGGGGACAGAGGCGAGCCTTGTGACGGCAGGGAGGCTGAGCCCTCTTGCTGCTGGGTTTCTGGATAGCGAGGCCTCAGCCTTGGTATGCTGTGACGGGACCTGACAGTGGTGTCTCTCGGAGTGTGTGGTTGCATCTCTCCACGGCAGCGGCTGGAGCTGCACACGGTGTTTGAGCCCTGCGCTCCCAAGTGACGTCACTACCGACATCCTCGTGCAGACCTCGCCGGAGGCTTGTCTTCATTTGGGGTAGCACCCTCTGGAAGGGCAGGGGCTGCAGGAAAGGCGTGAGTGCTGGAACGGAGCGGACCTAGTTCTAAAGTCTAGCTGTGATACCAACCATAGGTTCAGGGTCACTTACTACAAAAACGTGGGAAAACGTTACATTGTACTACTACTATTACTCCACTATTGCCAGGAAGGAAAGTGACCCCCTGAGGAGCCAGCAGTGACTCAGTGATTAGCTCAAAGGTGCCCGAAGTGACAGCCTCCAACTCTGTGCACACCCAGGAAGGGAAGCGGACGCTTTCTAGCATCCGTTGTGTGCGGGACTGGCAGAGGCCTCCCCGGCATGGGACAGAGGCAGCTGGGTACCTTGTGCATGAAAGTCCATCCAGGTGGCTCTGGCCCAGACTCCCAGGCTCCCAGGCTCCCTGGTGTGACCAGGCCAAGCTTCCTGCCCAGGTCTATGTGAGGGCAGTGTGGACCTGGAGACTTCGGGAGCAAAGCCGGAGTCCTTTATTTTTCTTTTTTTGTTACCAGGGATGGGACTCATGACCTCACGCTCACCAGGCAGGTGCTTGTGCCACTGAGCTAAATCCCTGACCTTTTTTTGTCTTTTAGAGACAGGGTCTCACCATGCAGTTCAGGCTGTCCTTGAGCTCACTTTGCAGCCCAGGCTGGTCTCAAACGATCCTCCTGCCTCAGCCTCTGAGAGCTGGGATTACAGACTGGCCACATGAAGCCGTGCTCATCTTACAGATGTTACTGTGCTGTGTTCCAGGGCAGCTCCTCAGAGCCTCTGCTCTCCTGGCTCTGGCTGCCTGGGGAAGGGTTTCTCTCAGGGCTGGGGCCACAGGGGCCCAACCCCTGGTGTTGTGGAAATGGGATTTCCTGGGCTGCAGCAGAGCTGCGCATTTGCAAGCTCCCAGGAAGCTCCATTTACATGTGCAAGGGGTGAATGGTGCCCCCTGGTGTTGTTCAGTGTGAGTGGATGAGTGGGGCTCTTGCTTGGGGCCAGAGTTTACCCTGCCCAGAGCACTTCCGCTGCATTACCATCAAGGAGGCTGAGTTCGGGGGTTCCTAAAGCCCATGGGGGGGGGGAATGGCCAGTATGGGGAACTGCGTGGGGACAGTGACCCCCTCTCCCAGCACAACCTGCAGAGCCTCTGCCACCACTGCTGTGTGGATTTGCTGCTGGGGGTGCGGGGCATGGCCCCAGGGCTGGGGGAGCCAGGTGATGCCACAGCCTCCTGCCCTGTGGGAGAGGAGGGCGAGCTTTGGAGAGTGGCATCCTGCCAGCAGGTTTAGCAGCTGTGAGCCTTGCATTTTGTTTTGTTCTGTGTTTTGAGGTGGGCAGGGTTTTGCAGGGCTCAGGGGCTCCCAGGGGCTCCCAACATGGCACAGATCAGCGGTCTCTGGGGAGAAGTGGGACCAAGTGCTGAAGGGCTGTTTCCGGGCCGTGGGGTCTCAGAGTCCCCAGCGTAAGTGTGTAAGTGTCCTGCACTCTCGGCCTGGCGGGGGCTGTGACACAGAGCAGGTGTGGCCCGATTCCCCGAGGAGCTGCAGTCAGATCAGGGCACAGGCCGCGGGTCTGTCTGCTGCAGTGTGTCACCTTGCTGTCAGCGTCACCACCACCTGTCCACAACAGCACCAGCTCAGCACTCTGAGAGGCTGAGATGGGAGGATCACAAGTTCAAGCTAAGCTTGAGCCACCAACTGACTTAAAACTTTGTTTAGAAAGAAAATAAGAAGGCTCAGTGTGAAGGTCCTGGGTTCCATCCCTCGTGCTGCGAAAATAAGCACACGGTAAACGGGCTCCCGTGGAATGAACACGGGCCCGGCATGTGCTCGAAACACCTGAAGAGTTTACAGTGAGGGGCTCAGGGCGCGGGGCACATCATCTGTGCCTGCTGGACCTCTGTCAGGTGCCAGCTTGTTCCTGGGTGGCTGCACCTCTGGCTGCAAAGGCAGGAAGGAAGGACAGAAAGACGGAAAAGAGGAAGGATGGAAGGATGGAGTGGCGGAAGTTCCCTCTGTCGTCTGTTCCGGTGCCTTGGTCTCTGCTACCCCTTCCTGTGGTATCTGTCCTGCCCTGGACGTGGCCTTGATGTCCCGCTGCACCCTCTCTGTGCCGTCGCCTGTCCCCAGGGCTAGCCCCTCTGCTGGCCTCGCGCCCAGGTGTGCACGCACATGCAGGAAGCCAATCGGGGGTCCCTGCCTGCCTGCAGTCCCCGCCATCAGGGAGGCTGAGGCAGGAGGATCCCGTGAGCCTGGAAGTTAGACCCCGCCCAGGGCAGCCTGGGCACCCATGTCCCTACCTCAGAAGGAACGGGCGGCTGGGCGGCTGGGCAGCTGGCGGCTGGACACACAGAGCTGCACTGAAGAGCTTTGTGAGGGAGTATTTTGAGATTGAATATTTCCAGAAGGTAAATTTCTAAAATAGAAATCACTAGCTAAAAAGTTTGAGGCTTCTGTTACTAGGAAAATTTTTGAAAGAACCGAAAAGTGAAAGACCAATATAACATATTCCAATTTTTAATCACCTAGATTTTATAGCTGTTTTGCTATGTTTGCCTTATCTGTTTTTAAAAATAGTTTTGAAAATCTCGTACTGATAAGGATTTTTTAAGGCTGTTTAAAAATCATAACCACATTCCAATATTACATACCCAATAAAACAAATAATAATTCCTTAATATTATGTTCGACTTTCCATAATTGTCTCATCACCTCTTTTCCAGCTGGTTTGGCCGATGTGAGTCCGGATGAGTGCACTGATCCGGCTGCGGCCTCCTGAGCCGCTTCCCTTTGCCCCCATTTGTTTGCGGAAGGAAGTGGAGACTGGATCCCAGGCCCTGCACTGCCCTGTCTGGGCGCGTCCTGGTGGCTCCCTCGGTGAATTCTTCCACCCAGTAGATTTTCAGGGACCTCAGACAGGGGACCTCAGGTGTCAGCTCAAGGCAGGGTCACCCTGGGGAGTCCTGACCCTGACCCTGGGTCTCTGGACCTGAGGACTGAGTGACTGGGAATGTCTGCATTCTTAAAATGTGGGTGTTTTGTTTTGTTTTTGAAGCAGTCTCATTATGCAGTCCAGGCTGGCCCTGAACTCACAGAGATCCTCTTGTCTCAGCCTTCAGAGTGCTGGGGTGACAGATGTGCACCACCATGCCTGGAGTTTGCATTTCCAACAGGCTCCTGTCTGATGCCCACCCGGACCACACTGCGGGGCTCTCTGCGTCATTTATTTATTTTTTGGAAGCTGACCGGCCTGCGTGTGTAGCCTGTGATGTCTAAATTCCCCTGGGGTGTGTGACGCCTCTTACTTCTTCTCACCCCACCCCGTCTTCCTCCCCGCTCCATCTCTTGGTTCCCCTTCCCTTCGCAATAGATGCATCTTCCTTTCTCCTGTCATTTCTTATTTTGTTCCTTAATCTATGTGTAATTTGGGTTTCTCAGGTTGGAGGCGGCATGTGACCCTTAAGCCGGGTGTCTGGTGTACTCTGCTTAGCATCATGGTCTCAGGGTGCATCCACTTCCCCACAGGTGACGCAGATGTGCCATTCTTCACGGCAGAGTAGTACTCCAAGCTGGAGAGAAGACCTCGGCTAAGCTGAGCTCAGTGCCGTGTCGGGCGTGTGCTTAACAAGTGCAAGGCCGCAGGCTCCACCCCGGCACCAAACCAAAGAATAAATAAATAAGAGTGACTGGGCTCACAACGCATCTGTGCACACGTACACGCTTCCATCTCCCAACAGGCGTGCACGAATCCCTGGGTAAGGTTGTCTGTTTTACCACATCCTGTCCCAAAAGGGGTTGTATCACTGAGACAAGAAAACTTGGTCTGTCTGCTGGGTGCAAAGCCATTTATTTTCAACTTATTTGGCCGCTGGTCAGGTTAAAGCCCCTTTAGAACTGTGTTGGTCTCTCAGCGTTGGTTCTGCAGCTATGAGTCGATCGTGTGCGTTACCTGCTTTTCCCAGTGTGTGTGAAGTCGTCAGCACCCAGGAACTCCTGGCACCCAGTGAAAGTTCTTTCATGCACGAGTTGTGTGCTAGAAATCATGAGGGCACCAGGTGCACACCCTACCGCTGAGCTGTGCCCCCCTTCCTTATTTCCTTATCTATTTATTTTGGCACCTGGAATTGAACTCAGGACCTCGGGCTTGCCAGGCAGGCTCTGTCCCCTGAGCTACATTCCCGCTGCAGTCTTTTTTCTGGGTCCTTTTTAAAGAATTTCAGCGTAGGGCTGGGTGTGTACCTCAGAGGTTTGGGGCCTCGAGTGCCAGGACGCTGGGGACAGCAGGCCGGGTGTTGGCTTGGGCGCTCACCCTGGGCCCCTCACGGTGTGGGAGCTGCTGCTGGTGCTTCTAGAAGGGCAGAGAGCCTGGTGGGCGGGCAAGGCCCTGGGGCTGCCCGAGCCTCTGTGACCCTGATCAGTTCCACGGTGGCCTCCTGTCCTGGTGTAGCCGCGCAGGTGCGAGGACTCCACGCGGGATCTGGCAGGAAGTCAGCCCAGAGCAGTGTGTCTCAGGGATCAAAGGTTCCGCTTGCTTCTTCTGTGTTTATTTTAGACCTAAAATCATGTCAGAGCCAAATGGGATCGTAGATGTACTTCAGGAGCAGGGCCTGTAAGTCCCAGCACTTGGGAGGATGAGGCAGCAGGACTGCCAAGTTCAAGGCCAGCCTGGGCTGCACAGCACACCCATATCTCATAAAACAAAACAAAACAAAACAAGACTAAGATCTGTCAGGTCCTGGTCATTTAATTAGTGGCAGAGGTCAGTCTAGCACCCAGGATTCCTGGCATGCTGTCTGCTATGAAGTTGTTCATCCGTTCGTACGTTCACTGACTCCCAAAGAGACAGTCCTGAGCTCTGCCCAGTGTTATCAGGGCTGCGGGGATGCAGATCTGGGCTTTGAGGACAGCATCCCAGGTCTCTGTTACTCTAGCAATAGTGTCACGGAGAAATCTATTAGACTACAGCTAGTCCTAGGATCAATACTGAGAGCTAGTGCAGGACACAAAACCAACATTACAACATTCCGGAGCCTTGCCATGCACCCACGATGCACTGGCTGGAAAAGACATTAACTCCATTCATGGTAGCTTCAAAAACTGCAGTACCTAGGGATCAGTCTGTCCAAGCAGGTGGAGGTCTACAGAGTGCTGAAGAAAGAAACCGAGATGCTGGGAGACGGAAAGAACTCCCGGGTCCGTGTGCTGGCACAGTTAACGTCCGTAGAGTAGCCACATTGCCAAACTGATCTACAGGTGCAGAGCAAGCCCCACCCAAATCCCAAAGGCATTCTCTACCAAACTGGAGAAACCCAAAATTCACAAGGAAACACAAGAGACTCAGAGCAGCCACAGCAATCCTCAGTAAAAAAGCAAACCGGGCGGCACCCAGTGCCCGAGCTCCAATCACAGGGCAGGGCAGGGCCACCCTGCACCCAGCGTGGTGCCGGCACCAGGAGCCACACGTGAACCACTGGAACCGATCGGAGGACCTGGAACAAACCCAAACAGCTACAGGCACCTGGTTCTGGACCAAGGAGCTGAAAACACGCCCTGGAAACAAGGCAGTGCTGGGGAACCGAGGTCCCTCACTCCTAGCCTGGCGGAACCAGGGAGAGGACCCAAACCCTGACGGAAACTGCCACACGCGGGACAGAAGCCAGCAGAGCCACACTGAGTGTGCACAAACTCAGGAACAGATGACTGTGATGATTAACAAGGAAACAGAAAAGAGAGCTGGGTTCAATTCCTACTCAAAAAAAGAAGGATATATATATATATATATATATATATATATATATATATATATATGTTCAGTGATAAAGAAGAACAAAATTACACATTTGCAGGGCAATAGATAGGCCTGGAGAGCGTCATGGTAAGTCGAAAACACCAGACTCAGAAGACGTGCGGTGTCTCCTGCAGCACGGCGGGGCTACGGGAAGACACAGTGGGGCAGGCTGGGGTGTGTAGAGGAGCTGGGATAGATGGGCCTGGAACAGGCAACGATCCAGCCATGGCAGGAGGGCTCTGTGCTGGGGACAGGATTGCTGAGCTGTGCTGGACTCCAGCCACAGCTGCTCTGTTCAAATACTGCGGTGCATAGCTGGGCATGCGCCGGTCGTCCCAGCACTCAGGAGGCTGAGGCAGGAGGATTGTAGCAAGTTCAAGACCAGCCTGGGCTACACAGTGAGCTCCAGGCCCAACCTGAACTGCACAGTGAGACCCTGTCTCAAAAACACAAAACAAAAAACCCACCAAATCCCACAGTGCCCTGGTCTGAGGCAGCTGTGCCGTGACCAGAACCTGGTTCTGGCCCTCGGAGTAGATCTGCGCACGCTGCGGGCTTGCCCTGTTGATGAGGAGAACTCAGCCTTGGCCACGTCACAATGTGGGAGCTGCAGCCCTGGCCTGGCTGATTCTGGTTCTGATTCTGGTGCTGTGTGGGCTTCAGCTGAGTGTATGAGCCAGGCTGCAGGCTCAGGCTGAGATCGCTGTGTGCGGTGACCTGGAGGAGGACACGGGCGCCTGCCCTGTGGGGAGAAGGACTTCTCCCTTCCCCGCCAGCTGGGCTGAGCAGTCACATGGTGGTCACTGATGCTGCACAGGGAAGCAGGGTCAGGCGCCAGCTCCTTCCACTGGGTGCTGGACGTCTCCTGGAGAGGAGCCCAAGACGATTCCTCAAAGCTTTGTCCTTCAAGGCGATGACCCGTGACCTCGTGTGTGTGTTGCTGTGCTGACGTTTGCGCCCGTAGTGTAAAGCGATGCTGGTGAGATGGCGGCTCTCACACAAACCAAAGCAGTCACGGCGACTGTGGTGGCTGCGCTGCCCGAAGGGGGCAACAGCTGGTGTCTCTGAGGATGAAGCTGTGAAGTTCCTGGAGGCCTTAAACCTGCACCTGAGCAGCCACCTGGCCCGCGCCCAGCCAACGGGGGCACCACTCCTCTGCTGGGTGGGACGGTGGGACGACAGGCTTGGACAGGACGGAAGACTGGAGGCTGCCCTCCCCTGCCCTCCTCTGCCCTCCCTTCCCTCCCCTCCTCTCCCTTCCATCCTCTTGGTTTCCTTTCCTTTGGTTATTTGTAACCCAGGCTGGCCTCAAACATTCAGCGATCCTCCTGTCTCAGCCTCCTGAGTGCTGGGATGACAGGCATGCGCCCCGATCTGGGCCAAGTGGGTCTCCCCTTTCCTGGAATGAGTCCCTCTGTCCCTCAAACAGGCAAACGACCCGCATTTGTGCCTGGGGATTCAGCAGATGTTCTTAGCCCTGGGAGAGGTGGCCTTGTCATTTCAAGAACAGCTGCTAGTGTTCCTTGCCAATGATAAAATGTGAACTTTCCTGTATGAACCGAGTCTGGGGGCCTCGTCCGTCCCCTAGAGCTTATCAGCGTCCCCGCCCTGCAGACTTCCTGAGGGGATGGTGGTGACTTAGTCTGCTTCACAGAGAAATATATGTAAGGTTTGAAAGACAAAAGCCGGCCTTGTTCAGGGAACTGGCACTGTCCAGGAACCAGTGCATGATGGTTTCAGATCTCAAGTGGCCTGGCTGTGGTGGTGGGTGACTGGAATCCTGAACTCTGGGAGGCTGAGGCAGGAGGATTTCAAGTTTAAGTCTCACCTTGGCAATTAATGAGATCCTCCATCTCAAAGAAAAATGATGTCAAAAGCACAGAGAATGTAGCTCAGTGCAAAGGCCCTGAATTAAGGCCTCAGTCCTGCAAAACAAGGAAGAGGAGGAGGAAGAGGAAGAGAAAGAAAGAGAAATCACAGAAGCAAAAGATCCATTCAAAGCACAAGACAGAACAGTGGTACCTACATTAACATGTAACTTATGTAACACAAAATGAGGTTAAATATTGCTACTTTAAAATGAATTGATAAGAATTTTATAGCAGCACACTCAGAATAGCTAAATCATGGGAGCAGCCTTTGATAGGTAAATGAATAAGGAAAATGTGGTATTTATACACAATGGAGTACTACTAAGTCATGAAGAAGGATAAACTGAGTCATCTGTAGATGGGATGGTGCATGTGAAGAAGGCACGAGATGCTGGCGTGCTGGTTCTTGCCTGAAATCCCAGCACTCTGGGAAGCTGAGGCAGGAGGACTGCAAATTGGAGCCCAGCTTGAGCGGCCTACTGACTTCTCAAGAACCTGTTACAGAATCAATTGAGCAAGCAATGACAATAAAAGGGTTCAAGGCCTGGCTGCACCCACAGAAGCCCCAGACCAAGCCCTGTGGACGGTAGTGCAGCTGGAGTTAGCACTGCTGCTGGGTTAGAAGGTCCAGAAGGGGGCTCCAAGGTGGCCATGGGACGCTGGCCCTCAGGACTCCAGACTGAGGAGGTGGAGACGCCTGCCAGATGTCCCTGGGGCTCCGGGGCACAAGGCCTGTGTAGGGCTGACTCCCACGGCCAAGGGTGGGCATCACACCGAGGTCACAGAGCACCTGGAGCTCGGTATCACTGACGGCTCTGGACGGGGACAGGGATGGGGACAGGGACGCCTCGCTTGACCTGCAGCTCGTCTTTGTCTCATCAAGGAGACTTTCCCTCCTCTGACTGTAAACTGCAGGAAAGGAAAGCGCCCCTCCTCAAGGGCCGCCCTACGCTGTCCCCTCGGGTTGGGCTGTCCTTAGGCCTCATGCTGTGCCCTTGTCACCAGCCCGAGAATCCCCACGCTGCCACGCCGCTGCGCTCCAGGACGAGGAGCATCTGGCCCGGTGATTTACGCACTGAGCCCGGCCACCCCTCCCTCTCTTCAGGACTCGGCGTCCGTGTCAAGGCCGTCTGCATCACCTGGGACAGACGTGTCCTTGGTGGGGCCCTGGGGCACTTTCTCCCATAAATACCGGTTTCGAGTCCTCTCTTGGTCGTCTGGCGACTGTCCCCACGCGGCTGCCACTGTGCCCGTGGGCCCTGCTGCTGAGCACTGACCCGGGGCTGTGAGCAGCTATCCTGTTACCCCGCAGGCCTGCGTAGGGCCTGGTGGACACCACGCTGTCCCTGGGAGCCTTTCCTGCAGAACCTGACAGAGGCCAAGTAAGGGGGTCCCCACTGTTCCCACAGGACACCTGCGCCCTCTCCCCCAAACCCCAAGCCACACAGTGTCTCCTGCCCTGCTCCGTCCTCCCCGACCCCCCGGGACACATGGTGACCACAGACTGGGCGGGTTTGATGTGGTGGCTTCGGGCTACTTGGGCTGTCACCGAGCCTCATGGAGCTTCCTGATGCCACATTTTCAACACCAGACAATGACTCTCCATCATCAAGGGTTACCTAACTCGTGACCCACAGAGTTGTTTTGAGTGCTTTACAGACAGAAAGTTCTCTCTGTCTGTCTGTCTGTCTGTCTGTCTCTCTCTCTCTCTCTGTCCAGGTCTCGTTATGCAGTTCAGGCTGGCCTTGAACTCACAGCAATCCTCCTGCCTCAGCCTCCTGAGGGCTGGGATCACAGGCGTGCACCACCATGCACAGCTGGAATTCTTTTAACTTGCTCCAAACCTAAGAAAATACGCATTGTATGATTTATTTACTTATAATGAAAATTTTATCACAAAACAGTTGTTTCGGTGGAGAAAGGGGGGTGAGGACTGTAGAGTTTCAAACATGAAGTGATTATTTTCTTTTTTCTTGTGGAATTTTCAATAATAAGCTTTGTGATAGGACTGGGAATGTAGCTCACTAATAGATCATTCATATGTGCAGGGCCCTTAGGTTTGATTCCCAGCACCACAAAAAAATAGATAAATTTTAAAATTTGGTTTACAGCTAGGCATGGTGGCACATGGTTGTAATTCCAGCACCCTGGGAGGCTGAGGCAGGAAGATCACAAGACCACACCGAGCAATTTGGCAACTTTACAGAGACCTTGTCTCAAAGTTGAAAGTTAAAAAAGGGTTTGGGATGTAGGTCGGTGTGAAGGCTTTGGGTTCAGCCCCCATTACCACACACACTCACACACACACACACACCACAATAGAAGAGCAGCTGTAAGTATCAAGGTGGGTTGGGTTGTGTCTCTCCTGTAAGCCCCAAAATATGCACACCAAGGCCCTGTAAATGCGATCTTATCTGGGAAAGTGTTTTAGCCCACATAACTAAGTCAAAGCTCTAGAGGTGGGATGAGGAAGCCCACTGAGGTGCCTGGGGCACTATGGAGTCTCAGGGGTGTGTGAGCACCAGGAGAGGGATAGACAGACAGATGCAGAGAGAGAGGCCCCGGGAAGGAAGCACTGCGCTGCAGGGCTGTGCCCGCCAGCCAAAGGATGCTGAGGGAGGGTTGGGAGGGGGCACAGAGCCTCGGGGTCCCCAGCTGCTGCCTGGGCCTGGCCTCTGGAATGGTGAGAATAAACTTTCCCTGCTTAAAGTCACCAACTGTGTGAGATTTGTTCTGGGGATGCAAGGAACCCAAAACTCTGTTTTGTTATCACAGCTGAAAAGCAGAACTGGGGATAAAACCAGAGTAGACAGGAGCCTGGAGCCTCGGAATCGGCAAGCAGCGAGGCCGGGTCAGAGCCACAGGCCCCTTGGTTTTAGGACAGACTGCGGCAGACGAGGATCTGAACGAGGCAGAGGAGGATCTGAGCGGAGGGCTCAGCGCCCTGCAGCTCCTCCCACTCGGGCTCTGGACCAGAGGCAGGCAGCTGAGTGCAGGGGTGACCAGGCCACGCCCACAGCTACAACTCTCCACTCCTCAGCTCCGCCCCCTGGGCCGGCCGTGCACGACCCACTGCCAGACTTCGGTGCGCACACATCACTGAGGTGAGGGTCCTTGGCTTGGGCCAGGTTGTCCTCTGTAAGGGATGAACAGTCACCTTTGGGAAACTAAAAAGCGCTGCAGGCTCGTTGGAAGAGCCGCTGCCCCCAGCCCCCAGCCTCTGCTTCGATTCCGAGGATCGCTGTTCTGTCCCGGGGAGATGGAGTCTGTGTTGTTTTAACTTGCATCTTTCTAACGATAGAGATGTCAGCCACTTCACGCATTCACTGGTGTGCCTGCTTCCTCCTCTGAGAAGTGTTTGCTCCTTTCAGTCACCCTTTAGTGGAGAACAACTGTGGAAGTCAGTGTGGAGATTTCTCAAAAACCAAAAGCTAGAAATCCCACTTGACCCACCTATTTCCTTTCTAGACATCTTCCTGAAAGAGTTAAAGACATCACATTACAGTGACCCATGCATACCCGTGTTTATAGCAATATAATTCATAATAGATAAATCATAAAATTGTCCTACAAGTCCATCAACAGGCGAATGAAAAAGAAAATGTGGTATTTACACACCCTGGAATACTACCCTGCCACGAAGAAGGATAAGCTTGAGTAATTCATAGGAAAAGATGCAGCTTGAGGGGCTTTGGAGAGCAGCTTCTGGCTCTGCTACCTGCCTGCATCCTCGCCTGCCTGCTGTCCAGCTGTACTCCTTGGCCGAATAATCTTTTTTGTAGCAGGAATCAAACTCAAGACCTATGCTTGCCAGGCAGGCACTTATGCTGCTGAGCTACATCCCTGGTCCCCTCAACTGAGTAATTTAAGGATGAAACCTTGGTCCTGTGTGTGTCATTGTCATCCTCTGAAGCTCTGGAAAGGGGGAAATGGCCAAGCTTCGATCGTCCAGTTGGCTCTGGGATTGAGTCCCAGACCAGGTGGGCCCACTGCCTTTCCGACCCTGTCCTCTGGGATCTGCATTTGGCAGCAGCATCCCAAGCTCTTGAGACCTGGGTCGACTCCCAGCACCTCCCACCTCAGCCTACCCCACTTGGAACCATGCATGGTCCCAGGTGCTTGGAGAGGCTTGGTTTCTCTGTCTGGACTGGGCAGGACTTGGACACTGGGTTCAGGATGCTGCCTTCCTACTCCCTCATGCTGCCTTGCCCCGAGGTCACTTGGCTCCAGGCTCCTGGATTCCGGGGGCCCCAGGGACATGAACATCCCCAGTGCAGCCCACGCGCCCCACACTTGGCTGTGATCCCATTGGGTGCCAAGGCTTGGCCTGAGCTGGTGGGTGGAAGCCTCGAGTCGGGCCAGGGAACGGCCGTCCCTAAGTGACGTGTGCCACGTGGCACCACAGAGGCCTCTGCAGTCACAGCCCCTGGGAGACCTCACCGGCCGGGTGCTCCGGCCTCACACACTGCACCTGTCTTTGCACCGAGGCCCTGCTCTTCACGCTGCCTGGAGCCCCATCCTCCCATCCACCGCCCTGCTTCCCTCTGTGCCTGCTAGTGGTGCCCCTTGGTTTCTCCCCCAAACCCCACCTCTCCCTCTCTTTTCTTTTCTCCGTCCCCCTCCAGAGCGTGCAGCATTTTGGTTTCACCAGGCAGTGTCCGGTGTGGTCTCTTCGTCCGGATCTCAGGTCGTCTGCTCACCAGCGGTGTGGCTGCGGGCCGCAGGGAACTCGGTGAAGCCTCAGTCTTGCCCCCAACAAAGCGAGAAAGCTGTGACCTCTGTCTCACACGACACCCGATGGTGGAAGTGGATCTCGTGTGGGGCAGACACACGAGTGACAGTGAGCTCTGCATGGCCCTGGGTCCCCGGCTCGGTCTCCCCGGTCTCATCGAGCTTTCCAGGATTCCTACGGCGCTCAACTCCATGCCTGCAGACAGCTGTGCTCCATGAGTGTTTGCTGAATTCAAGGAACCAGGCAAGCAGGACACAGCCAGGACTGTCCTTCTGTTGTAACATGAGGCGAGTTTGCTATCTGCCGCCCTTCGGATCCCCTAAGGAGCACGAACGTTTGGAAACACACGCAGTAGAATGGGCCCACTGTGTCACCATCGCTCTGGAATCTGGAAAATGACAGGCAGAATTGAAGAACAGTCTTCGAATTATTCGTTCTTTCTATGCTCCTTTATTGCACTCATTTTGGGGGGAATTATCTATTCTTATTTAACAAGAAGATTGCGTTACATAGTCATGTAGGAAGAATTTTACCCATCTGCAGAGACTTCCCTCAGTTCTTCTGCACGCTGGGTGTCAGGCAGCGTCTCCTCCGGACAGAGAAAAACAACAGTGGCCTGTGATTTACGGGGACAAGCTGTCCTGGTACCTCGGTAAGGAGGGACAGCAAAGAGCTAAGGGGACCCTCGGCTCACAGCGCCCCTCTGCAGATATACGGGCTCGTCGGTGACTTAATAAGGAGCCCGGGCAGGCTTCACTTATCTTAATTTTGCCATAATGAAGGCAACGGATGAGATTTGCTGTGATATGCGGCTGCTGTCTCATTAACAGCGGGATAATCGCCCTGCTGGAGTGGACCGACCTCACTCTGCGGCCGAACTCCATCCTGAAGTCGTCTGCAGCTCTCGTGGAAGTGGGTGGCTATGGGGGGCTGGGCCGGTGCAGCTCGCAGACAGGAGGAAGCTCTGTGCCTCTCACAGCGCAGCTCGCTCCCCTGCTGGGCTCTGCATTGGCCGGGGAGAAACAGGGCCGGTGCGTGTGCAGGGCTGGCTTAGGGTGTTTCAGACAAAAACCCCGCAGATGGCAGAGCTCCCTGCCTTGCTTTCACAGCCAGAGAGGGATGGACCTGAGTTGTCCAGACCTGGACACTGATGTCCTCCCAGAGGCGCCGAAAACGTGCTGTATAACCTATTATACAGCAGGGGTCTCAGAGTTCTCCACCTTAGGGCTTTCTGACTGACTGACTGACTGATTGGTTGATCTTGGTAGCTGGGATTGGACTCAGGGCCTTCAAACTGAGCTGCACATTCGGCCCTTTTCTTGGCCAGTTGTCTGGGTTGGGGTTGAACTTGCAATGCTCCTGCCTCAGTCTCCTAGAATACCGAACCTTCAGCCGTGCACCACGAGGCCTGCTTAGGGCTTTTGTTTTTACGTCAATCCTTAACAGGAAGAGGAACTCTGGCTCGCTCTGGACGCC
Organism: Cavia porcellus; assembly: GCF_034190915.1. Lineage (NCBI taxonomy): Eukaryota > Metazoa > Chordata > Mammalia > Rodentia > Caviidae > Cavia > Cavia porcellus. The sequence continues at coordinate 164,451,380 of NW_026947484.1, forward strand.
ACTGTGGCCACCCAATGGCCCAGTGTTGCCCTGCACAGCCATTTGTGTTTGAGTTTCACCGCTGCTTTTTGCGCGCTGGCGAGGACGGAGTGCAGGAGCTGACCTAACGGGAGAGCGACGTGTTGGGAGTTCTGGGGAAGTCAGGCTACCTTCCCTGGCTGAGGACACCATGCAGGCTTCCAGCAATTCTGAGTGCGCAGGGCCTGGGCAGGCTCAGGGCAGGGAGCTGGTTTGGCAAAACCGCAGCCTCTGGACAGTGTTTGTGGTTTGCTTCTGTTTCGTCTATAAAGTGGCTCTGGTTTTGTTACTGTACTGAAACTCCGCCCACGGAGGGGTTTCAGTCTGGTTATCGAAAGCCAAGCTACCTACGTGTCAGCGGCACCAGGTTCAGTGTGACCTCCAAGGCCTTCCAGAGAGTTCCCTGCTCCTCTGTCTCACTCTGTAACCCAGGCTTTGATGAGGGGGGCACTCCGAATTCTCCCTTCCCGCCCCCTGTATCTCAGGGCAGAGCTGGTCATCACAGGGTCAGCAATGCTGAGGGTGGGTGTGCAAGGCAGGCTCTCCCAGCCACCTTCTGGTGCTGTCCCCCAGGGGAGTAGGGGCAAAAATGTCCCCAGGGCCAGGTCCTCTCCACCCATGCAGCCCAGAGACCTCAGCACTCCGCTCTCTCTGCTCCTGGGCCTAGGCTGCTGGGTGCACAGGGGACCTCACCCTGCTGGAGCCTGGCACCTGGTGCCAGTGCTCTCCATGAGGGTCCCTGTCCTTCCCTGGCTATATAGCAAGGCCTGAGGCCGAGGATCCAAGCTCACAGCTGCAGCCTCGAAGGGGCCTGTGTGAAGCGGTGGCTGACTGTGTCACATGGAGGTTGAGAGGCCAGGGAAGGGGTGTGATGACTCATCCCAGGGGTGAAGAGCCCACCAACAAACCTGCAGCCCTGGGAGTGGGTGTCTCGGGGCTGGGATCCCACTCGGCGCAGAGGGCCTGCCCACTTGGCAGTCACTGGCATGTCCTGCAGGGTTTGCCCACACCCCCACCCAGCACACTCCAGGCTCACCTTGGTCTTCTCCCCTCCTCCCCAGAGACTGCCCACCTCAATCACCGCTCACCTCATTGACAAGGTTCTGCAGTCGGGACTCCTGAGAGGCATAGTGGGTTGTAGAGGCCCAGGGGGTGCAGTGGGAATGTCCTGAGAAGCCCATGATGACCGGAAGTGGTGAGGAGTCCCAGGGCTTGTGATGCACCGAACCATGGACCCCGCTGGAGCCACACCCCGCAGAGCACCATCCTCCATCCCTGCCCAGCGCCTGCCAGAGAGCTCTGTGCTGCAGCTCGGGCATGACCAGCACCCACGGGGCAGCTCCTAGAATGCGCGGCTGTGCCCAGTCATGGACTAAGAGGACAGTGAGTGGCCACCGAGGTCCACAGCAGCTTTCTGAGGCCACGGGACAAATCACAGCGTTTGTCCTCACAGAGTCACACACATGGGACCTCAGGCCCTGGGTGGGCATGGTGCAGTCTCTGGCTCCGGGCTGTGTGCTGCCTGCACCAGGGACTGTCCCCAGCTCTGAGAGGCCCCAGCCCTGCCCCATGCACGACCCAGCAAGGCAGTGTCCCTTTCTGCAGCCTACCAAATCCTCTGCCTGGCTGCACTGGCCTGGTAACCCCGTGGCATGACAGAGCCGTCAGGTGGAGTGGGGGTCTGAATGCTGCCCCAGGGCCACAGCCTGATCCCCACTGGGGTCCCGTCGTGTGTGTGCACAACCACCTCCACACCTCGAACCTGATCATCCTGCCTCAGTGCCTGACTAGCTGGGATTAGTTGCATTACCACCAGGACTGGCACGGGGCTGGTTTTGAGAGGAGGCATTCCAGAAGGGACTGTCAGACACAAGGGTTCCAGGAACCTGGGTGGCGATGGCCTGCGTGGCTTAGTGGCAGCAGTCACACAGTGTCGCTTCCCTGCCACAGAGGGGAAAGGAAGGGGCTAGGACTGAGTTCCATTGAGCCTGCGAGGCCACCTTTGTCTGGGAAGGGATGCAGGCATCTGAAGGCTCCATCTCGGAGCAGGACGAGGTGACGTCGGTGCTACATCTGTACGGGAAGGTCAGGTGTGAGTGAGAGCAGGGGACCATGTCCTGGGCAGAAGGACCCTGTCCATGCAGGCACAGCGAGGAAGGAAGGGTCTGAACACTGTGGAGCCCATAGATGACTGGGTGCAGTGGTCGTGGGTGGGCAGGGGGCTGGGACAGTGCTGAGGACCCGGGCAGCCTGTGGAGTTTTCCCGGGAGTGATGGGCAGACTCTGAGGGCACCAAGAGGTGTCCAGAAGAGTGGGAACCTCTGCCTGACCAGGGTGCCCTGAGGGCTGGGACGTGGTCACAGGCTGCTGACAGGACCCAGGGGGAAGTGACATGAGGGGAGGACCGCCTTGCCATAGAGCAGAGGGGGAGAGGAAGGGGAAAGGTAAGGGAGGGGGAGCAGAGGGAGGGGAGGGAGGAGCTGGGGGGGAGAGGAGGAGGAGGGGGAGCCCCCAGGAGGAGTCTTGTTCAGGACTCCAGCGCTGCTGGATCATGAGGTTTTCTCGGCACTCGTTGCCTCCTGAACCCATTGCAGATGCAGACGCCCATCCGGGATGCTCGAGCCTTGAGCTCGGGCACAAGCGGACCCTGAATGTGCTGCTCCCCACAGCCCTGCAGCCTCCTCCCCGCCACACCCCCCATGAGATCAGTGACAAGACTCAAATGCAGGGGGCACACTGCATGGGGCGGGGGCGGTGGGTGCTTTGCCGACCACGTCCTCGGGGCTGGAGCACGAGGCCAGGTCCTCAGTGCGAGGTCTCTGGGCCAGCACACGCCTCCCTCAGTGCCTGAGACCCACCCGTGGAGTCTGTCTGATCTACACAAAGGAAAGTCCAAGTTCTAAGAGTTCCTGTGACTACACTCCACACTCACCAGACACCAACTGCACTGCCAACATCATTCATGGGGTCTGTATGGATAAATGACCTGCCCAGCGAGGACATTACGATGCAAACTGTCTCTAGAAATAATGGTCAGGGTAAGGATCGAGTAGGAGTGGGGCTCCAGGGGAGGAGAGGTGGAGTACGGAAGGTAGGACGTCTGCTGTGAGGTGGGTGTGGTGGTGCATGCCTATAATCTCAGCATTTGGGAAGCTGAGTCAGGAGGATTGCTCTGAGTTTGAAGCCAGCCTGGGCTCAAGACCAGTCTGAACTATATGAGGAGGCTGTTTCAAAAAATAAAAATGAAAAAAGAGCTTTTCATCCTTGGCTCTGCCCAGTTACATCTGAGTACAGAATCATTACTCGTAAGCTATTTATGTTGTTAAACTTCTCTGAGCCTCAGTTTCCCCATTCATCATTCATTCCAGGAATACATATTTGTTGTGCTAGTGGCAGTTTTCCCACTTAGAATTGGAAAATAATGACAAATAAGACAGACACAGCTCCAAGGATGCTTCTAATCCAGCAGCTACACCCGAGCCCTGAGGGTGCTCATGACTGTGACAGCCCAGCAGGAAGAAGCCCGGAGGGGTGGATCCCATGCCTGGATCCCACTAGTGAGCTGGAGTCCCCCACCAGGGCCTGCAGGCTGGTGAGTGACAAGCACTGAAGACCAGCACCTTGCCTGAAGTGGGCACGGGAGGGATGGCAGTGCCAACAGTGAAGCCAGCAGGGTACCACTTTGGCACAGTCAGAAGCGGTGTCCTTGGCTTCTTCCTGCAGAGCGAAGCTCTTGTGGGCTCGGAAGCTGCCTTGCCCTGGTGCTTCAGGAGCAGTGATCTCCCTGCTGGCCTCTGAAGCCAGCTTCAGCAATCCCAGTTGAGTAGGCGGGGTGACATGGGAAAGAGTGGGGAGTCTGACCTCAGTGTCCTCCGGGTCAGGTCGACCACTCACCCGCATGGTGATGCTGACAGATCTTCCGCCTCTCTGCCCCTCGGTGACCTCATCTGCGAAGTGGGGTGATGGCCCTGCTGACCATGGCCCACTCTTCCCTCTAACCGTTCAGCGTCCAGCCACTGTGTGCCACTGCTCTCCTGGGTCGCATGGGGATGCTTGTTTGAGGACCCCTCTAATTGTGGGATTCCTGTGCCCCAGGGCAGGCTGAAAACCAGGAGAACGTCAGAAGCCAGAGTGCAATCCTGTGACAGACGTGGCCGTCTGTCCAGTCTGGAGGGTCAGCTTGGGTGGCAGCAGCTGTCCCTTCCCTCGTATTGCTGTGATCATTAACTACAGCTCCTCATCTATTGAGTTATCATTATTGTTATTATTATGAAACCCAATCCCATCTCCATGCCATAAAGATAAACCAAATCTCATCTCAATTAGCTTCAGCAGGAGGGAATGAACTTTAAACAGACATTTAGTTTCTGGAAAAAAATTAGGAAGTTCCTCATGGAAATGTTATGGCATTTTGAAACAGATTAATAGTTCAGCGTGAGCACAGCCACCCCGCAGCGGAGCAGGGCGATGGGCGGGCGCTGCTTCCGGAGAGTAGCCAGTGTGGGGCTCTCGGTGCTGAGATCTCTCCACGGGTGATGACGGCTGTGTTTTATTTATCAGGAGAGGACAGGGGACTTCCGGGATGCTGATAACATGTGACAAAACCTCCCCTGCACTGGAGGCGAGGGGGAGACTTCCCGGTTCTTTCTGAAATGCTACAGTCGGGGTGCCAGCTGGGTGGAGGCACACGGCCGGGCTGTGCGCTCGGCTCCTTTTTATTAACATTCGGATCTGAGCTGCACTCAGGCGCCCAGCTGAAGCTGACAGGGGAAAAGGTTCCGGTGATGGATTCTCGTGCGTCTGTAAATCCATGCCCGTGAGGCGGGCGGATGGCAGGGCGGCCAAGCCCTTTTGTCTCTGCACAAACAGCCACGGAGCTGGAGTGGGGCGCTCGCTTGGCTGGCCAGGCCCGGGGGCGCGACTAGGGGCTGCAGTCAATCTCGGAATCGAGCTGAGCCTCATTAGGGCCTTTGTTCCTCGGGCGACCCGACAGAAACTGCGAAATGAAAGTCAGCGGGACCCCGCGGTGCAGCCCCATCTTCTCGTGGTCCGGGGCTCCTGGGCCTTGTGGATGGGGACGCGTTTCCATGGAAATGCACCCAGCTCCTTGCCCCAGGCCTAGCCAAGACTGTGTGCAAATGGGATTAAACAGCTCTGTTCCTTCGGAAGAGACCTCATCCCTCCAGCACCCCGGAGAGACACAGCAAGCTCTCCATGGGGGGTCACCTGCAGTCGGACAAAGTTAATAAGGCTTCAAATGTCACAGAGCTCAGAGGAGCCCAGGGGCTGGGTCCAGGGTAGCTGGCTTCCACACACGAGGTGGCCCACACTAACTCTTGGGAGAAGGAGAAAAGTAGGGCACGGTGACAAGCTTTTCTGGAGGGCCAAACGTATGCTGCTTTGAGTGTTAAATGTGTCCTTGGTGATTTTGAAATGATGCTGATGGTTGGTTTCTCATAACTTGTTTCTCCCAAGCCCCCTCATTGAAGCCGCACATGTTTAATGCTCACAGCTTGACGAGCTGGGGGTCCCTGGGTCCTTGCAAAACCTTTGTTCAAGGCCATGGGCAAACCCACCCAGCTCCTCCCTCGCCTTCTGTGATTGGTGCTATCACACACGCATGTGTGAAGCTCGGGGCAAGGTCCTCTGTGCAATGCGGGGTGGCACCAGGCCAGGAGGCTAGTTTTTAAAGATGTCTTTCATAAGACACGAAAGGTGGCACACAGGGTCATGCTCACATTCAAAAACCAAAAAATCCCCAAGATTTTATAATCTCCTGAATGTGAAAACCTGCACCCCTTTCAGAGCCAAAGCACGTGGGCTGGGACTTAAGTTACTTGACCTTGGGCAAGAAAATTATGATTCTGAGACTTCCCTTTTCTCCCTCATCAAATGAATACCAAGGTATCTCAAGAGAGACTGAGGCTGACACTGTTTACAAAAGCCCTAAGTAGTCTGAGCGCCGAGTAGCTGGTGACGGAATGAACTGGTCTACCCAGGCAGTGGAGTATTACTCAGCAATGGAAAAAGAATGAACAATGGTTTACCTGGAACACGGGGAACCCAGAAATACTATCACCTACAAGAAGCCGGGCACACAGACATGTGTGGTGTCCTTCTCCGTGTGACCTGTCCAGAAAGGATGGATCTGGAGACCGGGACGGCTCTGCCTGTGCCTGAGTCTCCCTGTGGGTTGGTTCCCGACGGGCTGGTAGGCCCCACTGCACGTGCGGAGCTGTGTGAGGAGGGTCGGGGTGATGGTTACAGAACTGTACATGCACGAAGACCGCTGCACTGTCATTTAAAATAGACGACCTTCAGGTTACGTCAGTTAGGCTGGGAAAGCTGTTTAAAAATACCGTGGGAAGAGCAGGGAAGGACGGACACCCCAGCTCAGCTGGGGCAGAGTGTGCAGGAGAAGCTCGAGGGATGGCTGGGCTGGGTCTGTCTGCAGCCGTGGCTGGAGAGGGTTTGTCCAGAGCCCAGTGATGCAGAGTTCCTGCCATTAGAGCCAGAGGTGGGAAGAGCTGGCCCCTGTGAGAGGGGTTTCACCGTCTACTCAGCAGCTGCAGGTACGGTGGGGCCGGCTGCCATAGAAGCCTCCTGCTGAGGGCTTTTCCCCTGTGCCTTCCACCTTGAGACTCAGCTTCCGGTCTTCTTGGAGCTACAGGACTTAGGATGGTCCCCAGGGAGATCCAGGATTTGGGGATGGTCTCCAGGGAGATCCAGGATTTGGGGATGGTCTCCATGGAGATACAGGATGCAGAATATTCCCTGTGGCCTGGACCCCAGGACTGTACTCAGGAGCCCCACAGGTGGTACCTCGCAGACCCCAGCCTGGGAGATGCCCAGGAGGACCGAGGACATCTTGCTTGGGGATTGGGAGGGCTCCATGGAGGAGGTGACACAGGAGTGGGTGTGAAGGATGAGAAAGGTGGGAGTTTACAGGGGTGGAGTGAGGAGGGAGCATGGGTTGGGAGCAGGTGGGGAAGCCTGTGGCAGATAGATCCAGGGAGGGGCTGCAGCCCAGAAGGAGTGAGGGGGGCGGGCCCTGCACAGCCTTGGGGGTGCAGCCTCCTGAGGTGGCTGGGCAAGGCAGCTACCCTAACTGCCCCCAGGGTGCAGAGAGCCGGTGTGCTATCCCCCTCCTCCCTGCTCAGCAGGGGGACAAAGCCCAGGGGCAGCCTGTGCTTGCACTGGGGATGCCCAAGTGTCCCAGTCAGTGTTCCCTGTGCTTGGGAGTCGCTTGGTCTGGTGACAACTGGATCAGGTGGGAAGACAACGGCTTTGCTCGCTGCACAAATGATAAAAGTGAAATTTATTTCTGAGATTTAGAAGTTTTGAAATGAAATAAATATCTGCAAATTCTACAGCTGTTAGGATTCTGAAAAGCTCCCCATGGGATTGGAACATTTAGGGGAAAGTCTTTATTTCTAAGTTCTGACTTTATTCCAATACAGTAGTTTCCAACAGTCTTTTCTTTATGTAATAAGAGCGATCACTGATGAAGACATTTCCTCTCGGAGACTGGTGGGAAGGAAACAGAGTTACTGGCCCAGTCCTCAGTCAGCGGCAAAGCCGGGCCTGGAGTTTGGGTCTGGGCCCAGCAGGCTGAGACTGGAGGCGAGGTTTTCAGGTAGGCGAGCTCTGCCGCTGCCAGCTGCCAGGGGCTAATTTGACCTTGTGAGTCCTCGCTTTGTAAGGTTTTTATTTTCTTAAAACCCTACGTGAAATCACAGAGAGGGAGATAGAGACAGAGACAGAGAGAAGGGAAGAGGAGAGAGAAAGCAAGGGAGCTAGAGTGGTGGGGAGGACTGGGGCTTTTTCTCAGGGTGGGGCCGTCTGCTTTGGAGAGTGCTGGACTAAGTCAGTCCTCGGGCTAAGTTTCAGCTCTGCCCGGCTTCCTCTTCGGGGCCTCGGCTGCCCGAGAAGGCATCTCCACTTTCTTCCTGCCACTCTGCAGGCAAAGTCTGCGGCCTCCACGGACACCCATGCCCCGTTCCACGGACACCCACGCTCCGTGCGCCTTTTTAAAGCAAACAGTTTGGGCAGGGCGAAAAGCATACTCACTGTTTGTGGCTGCCTTCCCCACAGCTCCCATCAGCTTGGAGCGAATTCCTGAAATTCATTTAGTGGGCCTTCACTTAGGATTTTCCGAAGAACAGTGTCTCAGTAAATTATTAACTTTTTATTGCCACCTCTCCCAGATTCAATTAGATTAACATTTAGTGTCATTTCTCCAGCAGAGATAATCATCCTGATGATGCTTGAAGACAGAACTTGCGTGCCATCTACCTTTTGGGCTGTGAATTTATCTTATTTATTTGGCAGGCACGCAGGGGCGCGCCGGGCAGCAAGAGCGGCATGGGGTGAGCTGGTCTCGGCGGGTCCTCGGCTGTGGGGCTTGTGGCATTTGGTTCTATCTGCCGTGGGGCTCTGGGGAGCCCCTGGGGGAGCTGTGAAGCAGGCAGGTGGAGGGGACGACTCCCCGAGTGCCTCCTGAACACAGCAGTTCTTTCTTTCTGGCCAGCAAAGTTTAGCAAACCGTGTTCCTGCTATTGTCCAGCGGCACAAACCAACTGCCAACACCCCGCTTTTGTGGTGCCAGCCAAGGTGGGCATGGGGACGCCCTGCAGGAGGGGAGTCCGGAGTGGCCAGCGCCATGCCGCCCCCTTGCTAGGGCAGCAGGGACTTCAAACATGGTCTCATGAATACCAGCTCATTTGACCCTTGACCAGAGCCGGGCTCTGAACGGGCAGACAGAGAATCAGAGTAATTTGTATCATTTCAATTAGTTACTGGCTGCATAACAGGGAGGTCATGACTCTGCCATGATTACTGCCCATGGCAACTGGGCTTGCCTGTCCGTTGGTTTCCAAATACTTTCACTTAATAAATGTGAGCTCAGACACAAGGCTCAATTGTCCGGGCACACAACAAAGTGAATTATCCACTTTGGGACGGAACGGGCGGAAGATGACATAACTTTGTCGGCGAGACCTTTCAATCCTTATTTTTAAAGAGCGGAGCTGATACACGGGCGAGCAGCGTGGCTGAATGAGCCGTATTGATCCGGGCTGTGTGGAGCGGGCGGGCGCGGGCGCGTTTGTGTAAGAGCACTGTTGTTGTAGTTCTCAAAGACGGCAGTTTTCTTTCTCTGTTTGCTCTCTGCAACCAAAATTCAAAAATCTTAAAATCAATGTTACCATTGTCGCTCCAAACAGCACACCCTTTCCCAGACAATGCAAAGAATTCCAAAATATAGATGGCTCCCGATGCATACAGATCTGACTGTGAGGAACCTCGGGTTGTTTTCTTTCTTGAAAGAAAGGGCAGTTTGTTGCAGGGCGAAGACAATGGGGCCTCGAGGTTGCCCAGCTCGACAATCCCAGCCTCATTCTGAGGAGTGTTGCGTGCGTCCCCTGTGCAGCTGAAGATGCCTCCCGCTCCCTCGATGCAGCCAGGAGCTGCTAGCGAGTCAATGTTTTCCACTCGAGGAAGAAAAAAAAAGTCCAGCACGCACATAAGTTTTGCTATTTGGCTTTTGTTTTTTGAATTAAAATAAAGGTTTCCTTCTTCCGTGTCACAATCTATTAGCCAGCAGGAGGCCTGGCATCCCAGTTCCCGCCCGTCCGCCCTGCGTCTGTAGCAGACTTGACGGGGTGTGGAAACCAACAAGAGCTCTGCTCTGTGACTGTGTCACCTGCAATCAGCTCGCGCCAGGCCGCAGATTAATCGTGACAGTAGGCAATATTTCCAACATTATTAGAAGAGAAACCTAATATTTTGGGACATCAGGGATCTCGGAGCTGTTGTCCATCAAACTGAGAACCTTCATTTCCCACTCCTTGGATGGATAACCTTAAATTTTAACCACTTAATGGGCGAGATCCTTCTTTAAGTACAAATAAATGAATTAAAATTCATGGGCAGGAGGAAGACACGGTCGCTCGGGAGCTGAAAGGCACCTCTTGGGGTCATCCCCAAGTGACCTGGCAGTGGACACCCTTTCTCAGCCAAAGGAACTCACGGCGAGCGTCCGAGGTTTCCCAAAACGCCTGTCTTATGAATGCTTCCTTTGCAAGATCTGTGGAAGACCGGAGGACAGAGACCTCTTCACCACCACTGATCCTTTATCTAAAAATACGCTTTCTATCCTGTGAGCAGAGCAAAGATTTGCCAGTGATGTCACTCAGACACTTTCCCCAGGCAGGAAATCCGGGGTCTCCTCAGCCCACTACTAAGGTCAGGTTAGAGAAGCACAGGTTAAAGGCGGGCGTGCCAGGGAACATAACTAAATTTGACTGTACTCGCCCAGGAATCGAGGGCCCTTCGGGCCTGGGTGGAGGGGCTCTTACGTGATTGTTACCTTTGTCCGGCTCCCTTGGGTTCTCAAGGTCCCAGCTCAGGGCTGGGTGTTTGTTCTCCTGTCTCCTGAACCCTGGTTTTTCTTCTCTGTAGCTGAAGGAAACACAGCCAGTACCAAGGCAGATGTGTGGTGCATACAGGCTGTTCACGGGGTCCAAACCCTTTAGGACTGGGCTTTTACCGATTCTCTAGCATATTCTAGGCTGCAGGAATTTGGGGGGCCCTGGATTTCACCCTGAGAAGGCACCGTTTCAGGGTTTGGGGTCTCTCAGCAGCACACATTTCATTTGCTCCATTTGTGGGTACAAAAAACCAGAACGGCCAGAGGTCGTGCTGGGCTCGGCCTCCCTGTGGGAGCCCTGGTCTCCCGTGCTGTCCCCTCAAGAGCAGAAAGGGGCAGTGTGGGCCGAGGGAGCCCAGGGTCCCGACACCAAGCTGGTACCCTTTAGGCTTCAGTGCCGCACAGCGGGGGTCACTGCGGGGCAGGGGGACCTGGGAAGGGCAGCCCCGCTCCGGAGGACTGTCCTCCCCTCTCAGGCACTGGCCACTCAGTCTATCCATCATCATTTTAGCTTTGAAACTTGGTTCATTTGTCTTGTCCCCTCTGCTCTGTCACCCCAAGCCTCAAAGGTGGGGCCCGATTTCTCGAATGTGGCCTTTCATGCCATTCCCTGCTGGCACCCACTCCATCACCCGCCGCGTTTGATCTTCCCGAGTTCCCCGTGTCACCGGCTGCCCGGCCACCTGATGGCTCCTGGCTCCCTCGCTGGCTTCCCGTCCTGTCCCCAGGCTGGCGTCTCGCCTCTCTTTACCCTTTTAATTAGGAATAACTCCATTGCGCTTTCTTACTGACTGCAAAGCAGAATGCTGTGGTGGGAATGTTGGGAAGGAAGAAAAGCATGGGGAGAAGTGGAAACCTTTGCTGCGGTGGAACTGAGCTCCTGCTGGGGGTGTTTCCTTCCTCCCTTCTCTCTCTCTTCTTATTTGTTTTTTTCTTCTCATATATTTTTGGGTGATTTCAGACAGCTTAGGAAATTATTGTCTCCTTGGGCATTTTTTCTTTTCATCACAAGCATTACCTTCGCATTTTTCTTCAAAGATTATCTCCACATGCTATAAAATTCCGTTTTCTTCTATTGCCTCTGTAATTTTCCTTTCCATTTCCCCCTCACGGTCTCAGGCCTGCGTAAAATAACTCATGGTTTAATGTAATGCATGTTCTCCGCACCCTCTTCGGTCTGGCCTGCTTGGATGTACTCTGTTATGAAGTTTTAATCTTGTAATAAGATTGTAATCTCCTTTGCTTTTCCACACATGGCTGGCCCACTTTTTCTTTTCTTGGGACAGGGAAAATATAGCCTATTTTGAGCCCTGATGCCTTCCAAACCCTGTTCCTGGTGATTTGCCTGCCGGAGACTTTGGGCCAACAGCCACCACCCTGGGGAACCTCCCAGTGAGGAAGGCAGCCCTGCGTGCAGGTCACCTGGTGCCAGCTGTCACTCTGCGAAGGACATGTTGGTTTTAGCCTTTCAAGAACCCAATTGTTCATTTATTCATTTACCCAGCAAAAATTTATGGAACATCTCTGTCAATGTAATGTGAGCCACACTCTTGAACCACGTGTCATTTAAATCCTCCTCACAGCCACATTAAAAAGCAGAGAGAGGCAGGTAGAATTAAATTCCATAATATATTTATATTTAAACCAATATATTGAATATATATATTCAATGTAAAATTATTACTGAGGGTTTTTTGTCTTTTTTTAAAAATCCGAACTCTCTTCAAAATCTTGTGTCTATTTTATACTCATGGCATAAATCTCAGACCAGTCCCATGTCAAGTCTTCAACAACCATCTTTGGCATGGCCACCATATTGGACATCCCTGTTCCAGAAACTTCTGCTGCACATGCTGTGAAGAACAAGGCAGATGGCAACCCTCAGAGCTGTACGCACTGACAGGAACAAGAGAGCGAAACAGGAGGTTCTGATGCAACAAACACAGTAAAGGCAGGTGACACACAAACCCAAGGCCAGGGACGGTGCTTGCTACCCCAGCTGCTGTGAAGGCTGCAGGCTGGAGCTTCACCCCTGCCCCAGCTCTGCCCCGTAGGAGCCATGTCGCCCAGGGGAGCCCTCAGACTTCCCTCCTGCACGCAGATCCGAATTATCACCCTCTCCTGATTCTGAGGAGAGTACAAGAAAAACAAAATGAAAACCACCTATCGGGGGTCACTCTGGCCCCAGGACTCCAGATCCTCCTGTGTGTGCCCTGCTGCATGGTAAGTAATGCCACAGGCTCCTCTCATCTCTCCTTGCCGCCACGGCAGAGGCCTTCGAGCTTTTGGAATGAATGAGGGACCGAAGAAGTGAACAAAGGGCAAATCAAGTCTTCTGACCCAAGTCTCCTGTGGGGATTGAATTCACTGCGCTCCTGTGTCACCTGGCAGACGTCAGTCTCCCGTCCAGCTTTCCTCTCCCTCTCCTCTTTCAGCTCAGGGCTGGGCAGCCAAGGCCCGAGGCTGTGTCCCAGGAATTCTGCAGGACCTCGTGTGTACGAAGCAGAGGAAGACTTGGGCCCTGGTCACCGGGAGCTTGGAGCCTTTCGGATGTGTTGTGGTCATTAATAGAAACTCACTATCACCAAAAAACAAGAACAAAACCAAAAACAGCTCAGTGATGTGCTTTTGTGCCAGGCCCTCACAGGTGCTTTATTATGCATATGTTACCATTCAGTGTTCATGCCTTCCTTTTTATTTCTTTATTTAGAGACAGGGCCTCCCTCTGTAGGTTAGGCAGGTTGTGAGCTCACTGTGTAGCCCAGGCTGGCCTCAAACTTGCCATGATCCTCCTGCCTCAGCTTCCTGAGTGTTGGGAATACAGGTGTGTACCACTATACCGACTCACATTTTACCTTTGAAAACCTTCAGGGGAGTATTTTGAGGTGGGTATTATTTTATTCTCCTTTAAGAGATGAAGAAATTGAAATTTAAGAAATTATATCATTGGCTCAAATCCTCACTGCTTGTGAGTGTTAGAGCCAGGAGACAAGCCCAGGTTGGAGCCTGTGTTTTAAACCACTGTGATGAAAAGACCTTCCTAGACTCCAGAGTCCTTAGGATGACCTATCCCACATTATGCAAAATTAGATAAAACATCACCCTTGAAATGAGTAACTGGCTGGGTATTAATATTTAAAATAGCACAGGCTAGTGAGATCTGTCTCCTTACTAAACTCCCAGAGGAACTATTTGTTAGGACACTTACCTTATACCTTATTCAGCGTACACCTGTTCGCATGGCCTATTTACACCCATCCATTTGTGACAGCTACACTGGTGCCTGTGTGGTTGCACCTGAGTGTAATGGAGTCCAGTCAGGTAGATGGCACTTCCAGTACCCGGATTCCCCGGTGGCCACACCTGAGCCTTTCTGGGGTCCGTCTCCTGCTTCCTACCACCATAGTGGACTCTCAATCTGACGTGAAAGTCCCTGCTTTGTCACTGGGCTCCTGCCGCCCCTGCCCGGGTCTGTCTCCCGCCTCCCGCTCTCCAGAGCGAGGCTCCGTCCCCTCCGATGTCCTTCCTCTCCGGGACTGAGATTTTACTCCCTACGGTGTACGATTCCCCTCCTGGTTTCCTCTCTGCTTCCCCGCAGAGAGACGGTGATGGTGCTGTGTTCTGCAGAACCCTGTCCCGAGCTACCTGTTCTCACATTGCAAAAGACTCAGCAGAAAAATCACATAGCACCCAGGCTGCAGCTGGAGCTGGCTTTGGACGGATGTCTCTAAACAGTTTAGCTCAAGCACAGTATTTGTAAAACTGCAACTTTTCTTTCCCGTCCAGCTTACTCTCCGACTTCCCTCTTTCTGTCAGCTCTAGCAAGGAGTGAAACTCATGGGGCTTGGTGTCAGGCAGACCTGGGTTCAATTCAGTGTCCACTGTTGGCTCCGGGGCCTCTCGCTACTTGTGCTCCTGTCTGCATCTCAGTAGCCGTGTCTAGAACACACGAATGAGGGTCCTGTGTCATAGGACAGCTCCTGCGTCCCACAGACGGCGGCACCTGCGACCTGCAGCCAAAACCGTGCCACTCTTTCATACCAACACTTTCTCTGCTGGCGAATCGGCCACCTTTCACAGAGCGAGCAGGCCCAGTGGCCGTCGGCTCAGTCAGGGCTGCAGCAGCGCGCTTTCTCGTGGCCGTGACCTGTGACGGCTCTGTCCACCTGTCCTGACGTCTGCCTGCCATTCCACAGTACAATCGAGCCTGGACTTACTCACCTATTGGCTTACGGTCAGAAGCCTGCAATGTTCTGGGTTTTCTCCATATAAATGCAATGATGGTGAACATATTTGGATGTAAGAATTTTCCCTAATCCTGTCCACGTCCTTGCGGTCAGTGCAACAGGAATCAGGGACCAAGAGTGAAAGCTCTTTGCGGGTTTCACTGCCTGGTGCGCCATTGTGTCCCGAGCGGCTGTATAAATTTACACCCCTCTCGCCTGAGTCTGTTTTACTGCACTCTACCCAGGTCAAAGCCATCAAGGGAAGAGTGACAGAGAAAGGTTCAAGAGCCCGTGACAACGTCGCGCCTTTCACGCTTGCTCAGAGAATGGGGCCTCTTTGCACTGGGGCCGCTGGCCTGGGTCGCCGGCGTCACGGTCACTCCCAGATAACGGGGGCAATGCAGCCTCCCCGGAAGAGCCAGTTGGACCGTTGACGCTGAGGATCATGCCTCTGCTACCGTGCAGACAATTAGGGCCTTTATCTGACAAAGCTCGGCTAACTTGGGTAGAATTTTAAAAACCAGGGTGCAATTCATAAACCAGGATGACTGTGAGTTTTCTAATTGCATTCTTAACCTGAGATGTCATGGATGCTCCCTGCGGGGAACAGAGCAGAGATTGTGGCGGCTGCTTTTTTTCTGGAAGATGATGTTAACTTATTATGTCCCAAAATACAGATGGGACAGAGTTTCGTTCTTCCACATCCCGGCTCTGTGGCCTTGGGCGAGCTCTTAAACCTTGCCAAATCTCTGATTTTCTCATCTGTGAATGGGGATAGCAGGAACTACCTCTGGAGGCTTTTTGAAAAAATCAACCTAATGCATGTAAATTCTTATTATAGGTGTCCAGTGCTGTGCGCTTGAAATCCTGAAGCTTTTTCTAAAAGAATCAACAGGACTGTTTCTCTTTTCCTCTTGAAGTTGTTTTTGTCTATACCAGGTGTTAGCTGATCTCTGGTTTTGATATCAGAAGTGTTGTTAACTAGTCAACTGGGTGCTATCCAGACCTGTGGGATTCCTAGGCCAGGGTTCATCCTGTAAAGGGAAAATCGCATCAAGCCAGCCAGCCTGCTCTCAGAATTGTGCCTATGTTGTTTTAATAAAATAATGCTCGTTATAGCCACAACCATTAAGGTTTTCTTTCTTTTCGGTACCAGGGATTGAATTCACGAGCTGGTGCTACAAGGCAGGTAGGTGCTTGTGCTGCTGAGCTAAATCCCCATAGGCACATACATTACAGAAACAAAATCCATAGTTTGGGCTTGGTGTGGGAGGCACAGGTGTGGGGTGGGAGGTTGAGGCTGCTCTGACTTCTTGGTACTTTATTTCTGAAAGCAAAGCCAGCTGTGTCATTAACTTTACATCAATGTGACCAAATACCTGAGAAAATCGATTTAAAGGAGGGGAGGTTTGTTCGGGATCACGGCTTCAGAGGCTCTAGTCTGTGGTCTACGTTGTCCGGGCCTGGGTAGAGGCAGAGACATTGTTCATCATGGTGGATGGCACCTCGGTGGAGTGGGCTGCTCACCTCATGGCACTGGGAAACAGAGAGAGAGAGAGCTGGCGAGGAAGGGATCGGGGACAGATATCACACCCCATGCATGGTCCTTCCCCCATTCCCACGACCTCCCAACAGTGCCATCAAATTAAGGTCTCGTCGGTGGATTAACTCATGATGGCTTTAGACCCTCAGCACCAGTCATGCCCAAAGCCGTCAGCTGGCAGCCAAGCCTTTATCACATGAATCTGGGGGACATTTCAAATCCAGACCATAACACCAGCCCGCGAGACCCCTCGTAGCCATCCTGGACTCCACTCCATCATTGCTTTGCTCTTCTCCACTCTTTAGTCAGTAGTTTAGATCAAGGCAGATGTGCAAGGCGGTAAGGGAACGGATGACGATAGCACCCCCACCCCACCCACCCTAGCAGCACTGTCTCAGGCCTACGGCGGCGTGGCAGTGGCCCACCCAAAGCCAGCCCTGGACTCTGTGTGGGTTCTCCCTGACTCTCAATCCCTGGGCGTCTTCAGATGGCTGGTCAGGGCCTGCTACGAGAAACGTAGCTGAGGGAGAAATGGGGGCAGGACAGAGCAGCCTCAGGCTGCACACACCAGCCGGGGGCTCCTGGGAGTACCCGCCCGCTCGGAGGCCAGGTGAGGGCTCAGGGGACTCTGTCGGCTGTCACCTTTGCTTTGCTTTATCTTTCTTGGGCCATAAATTGATGTTAGAATTGTAAATGTCTGGGAGATACAAATGATGTTAAGGTTTATGGATATGACGTGGAATAATTTTTTTTTGGTACCAAGAGTTGAACTCAGAACCTCGCACTTGCCAGGCAGGCACTGTGTCTCTGAGCTGCATCCCCGCACAACGTGGAATCATTAAATCAAGCCAGGTGACGTACCCATCCCACCAAATAGTTAATATTTTTTGATGGTAAGAACATCGGAAATTTATCCTTTTACCAATTTTGAAATGCACAGTACACTGTAGTTAGCCGTATTCCCTGAGTTTTCATGAACCTGTCCTGTCTTCCTGGGAACTTGTGCCTGTTGACCAGAGTCTTCCCATTTCTCCATCCCACCCCCTCCCTGTACCCCACTTCTGTGGCTGTTGGCTTCCATGTGCCTGGAAGACCAGGCGGTATTCACCTTCTGAGTGTGGCTTCCTCCAGGGAACACGGTGTCCTACAGGTTTGCTCCTGTCCCAAATGACAGGATGCCCTCGCTCAGAGACTAGCCAGTGTTCCGTGGTGGACATGAGCCTCGTATCCTCTCCCCGTTCACCTGTCATGGGGCAGAACTGGGTCCTGCCCTTGGCTGTTGAGACTGCTGTGTCGGAGAACAGAGGCCCCAGGTAGCTCTTTAACGAACCGGTTTCAGATCTTTGGGTTGAATTCTCAGAAGCAGGAAAGCTGGGTCAAACGGGAATTCTCAGTCTAGTTTTTGAGGCACTAAGTTACTTTCCTACCAACAGTGAACAGGGTTCTCTTTTTATTACGAAAAATTTCAATCCTAAGCAAAGTACAGAAAATAACATAACATATTCCTGTCATTTTACAATGACCTACTCTTTGCTATTCTGAGGGCTACTGGGTTTTTGTGGTTGTTGTTTTTGTTTGTTTGTTTTTTAGACAGAGTCTCACTGTGTAGTGCAGGCTGGCCTTGAACTCAGTCCAGACTGGCCTCAAATTCACTGTGATCTTTCTGCCTCAGCCTGTGTATGCTAGAGTTACAGATGTGTGCCACCTCACCCAGCCCTGAGGGCTCGTTTTTTTGTGGTTTTCTTTGGTACTGGGGATGGAACTCATGACCTCGAGCTTGCAGGGGCAGGTGCTCATGCTGCTGAGCTAAACCCCTGACCCCAGGGCTCCTGTCTTTTAAACTAGTTTTCTTTTGGCTTTCGAATCAGAAAGAGAAACTAAAGTGACAAGACATACTCAGTAATTCTTCCCATTTCAGTTGTAGATTTAAGCAAAGACCAGGTGTGAAGACAGTGCAGGATTCCTCTCTCCTGAGCCAGAGGAGGCTGCATGGTCGGGTGGGGCACGGGGCAGAGGAACCTTGGGGTCCAGCGGGATGAGTCTGAGTCTCATAGTAGGGACTTGCTTCCCTTTGGATCTGCGCCCTGTGACCCACTACAGCCTTCCTCTCCAGCCCCCCAAGAGACACACTTGAACCCCTCTCTTCAAACCAGGACTTTGGAAAGATGAAAGAAACCGCGCTGGAATCTTCCCCTGCGCTTGCTTTTTAGGAACAATGGTTGCCAAACATCTTTCCGCTCCAAATCCTATTATTTTTGTTAATAGTAACATTTTTATTATTTCACATTTGCTAAGCGCCAACAGGCAGGGAGGCACCGAGGAAGAACAAAGACCATCTGTCCAGCCGAAGGTGTCCCAGCCGGTTCTCATGCCCTGCTGGCCTCTTCATGTCACTGGGGCCCAGTGCTGTCTTTGAAGCCGGCAGAGCCTCCGCGTAGGAGAGAGCGGGGGTAACAGAGTGGAGCGTGGCCCCAGGAGCCGGACGGAGCTCTGTGTCCGAGTGGAAGTGGCCACTGGGCTGTCCGAGGAGCTGGCCTGCCCCTCTGCCTGGAGAGCCAGTAAGAGGGGGACTCCAGGGATGACTCTTGGAGTTTCCTTTGCGAATCATTCCAGAAATAGACCTGGAATTTGGTGCTGGGAGCCAGGGAGAAGAAGCAGGGAGCTGATCCAGCTGAAAACACCAAAACGCAGCTGGGCACACTGATTCCGTGCAGCTTGAATTCACCACGGAGGTGGATTTGGCCCCCAGATGGCCCAGGGTTCTCCTCCCTGCTCTGACTGAAGCGGCCTCAGACACCCGAGGGGAGATCCGAGGAATTTTATAGCATCCTAACCAAGATGAGGGTGTTGGAGCCACAGATGAATTTCCCAGCTCTCTTTCCCACTGCTGCCCAGGACCTCGGGCCAGGGTCTGTTCTGGGGAAACTCCTGTCTGTGATGAAAATCCAAGTTTGGTTTTACTTTGAGGGGAAAAAAGGGTTGGAATGCATGTCTTTTCCCTTGGAGAGCCTATGTTTGGTAGAAGCACATTTTAGGTGACTTTAACGTACAATGACTACCAAACTGAGATTTATCTTTTCTTTTTACAACTAAAGCAGGTTTAGTTTCTTAAAGTTATAAAAGGAAATCTCTGCCTATTGAGAGCAAAATGTAGGAAGCATAAAGCCCCAAGGCTTAATCACTTACGCCTCTTCCTCCCCAGATAACCACACTGACATCCCGGGTTCACTTCCCCAGTCTTTTTCCATTGAATAAATAATCACCTCTTACCATGCAGATATTCATTTTCTTTTCACTGTAACTCCAACTTACCAAGCCTGAAAGAAACAATATATAATTTAGGCTGAGTTAAAAAAAAAAAAGTATGCGAGAATTTATGGGATTAACTTTAAGTTTAAAATGTCAGGGGGAACTGTGAGGGCCATTGTCCCCAGACGTGTTCTGATTTCCTTTAATCAGCAACAATGGCTCCAACATGCGACCGAAAACTGTAGCATTTGCTTACAAAAAGAAAACAGAGGGGACAAAGGATGCTGTATGTCCTCGGTGGCCAGGAGCAGCCCTGCGTGGCTCAGCATTCGCAGTTGTCAAAGATAGAAATCAGAGGCACAAAAGCCCGGCCACAGCAGGCCTGAGACGTGACTCAGCACCCAAAAATGCCCAAACGCACTTAAGCGGCCCTTTGTCGTGACACAAAATAACAACATTTTTCGTGTTTTCCTTTGACTTCACATCCCGCTACAGCAGGGACTCGGCTAATTATTGTCTGAATGACGGCCATTATCTGCGGGCGCTGCTGTGGCCCCCCGGAAGTGGTCCAGATACCCACAAACCCGGTGGGCCGGCAGCAGCGGAGTCGGGGTCTGAGGGCTCTGTCGGGAGGGTTAATGGCCCTCCCACTCCTCCTTGGTCCAGGCGCGGACAATGGCTCCAGTGTCGGTCGTCCAGCCAGCTGTGCAGAACAGTAAAGATTTGGGGATCCCTGTAGGCAGGAGGAAAATTAAGCCTCTGTAGCTCTTTATTCAGCGTACTTGGCCCAACACCCACACATGAGTCGTGGAGCGCGGGCCGCAGCAGCCGGAGCAGAGTCCGTGGAGAAGGCAGTGAATCTGCGCCCAGAGCCCACCCAGCCTGGGTCCCCAAGCGCCGCTGCGGCCCCAGCAACCGCCCCCGAGAGAGGCTCTTTCTGATCTGCCTGGGTCGCCTGTGCATTTTCTGGGCTATTTCTGGATAAAGAACAGGTGAAGAAGAGCAAGCCGGAGAGGTAGCGGAGACCTCAGTGCTGGGGACCATGGAGATGCTGTTTCCTCTCCAACCAGCAGAGCGGGGTGCAGAAGAGGCGGACACCCCAGCATGGCTCTGATACTGACGACCATGCCACAGGGCCGGTGACCCGAGGCCACCCACCAGCCGCAAAATGAGCTGAAACGCCAGTGCCACTGGTTACACCTGACACCAGTGAGGAAGGTCCTGGGCTGCTGCCTGGGATGTGACACCCGTCCTGCTGCTGTATCACCCAGGCAGTGGGGAGCAGAACGCAGGGCTGGGGCCATGCTCCATCCTGGGAATCCCTTTGAAGGAAGATTTGGAAACCCAGTGTGCTTTGCCATCTCATCCTGTGACTGTCAGGAAGGGGTCATGACAGCCACTGTCATTTACACTCTAATGGCCAACATGGCCCCTGAATCACTCTGTGCTGTGGTCAGGAGCCCACTGCGTCTGTGGTCCCCTGACCCCTGACCTCAGCGCCCTGAGTCTGCCCTTGGTCTCCCTCCCAGCCAAGCTGAGCCCCACACCCTGCGCCCCACACGAAGGGCCAACCCTACCTGGGCCTCCATACCTGCCTCACCCTCAGCCTAGACTCGGCTCCCACTATCTGGATGCACCCTCCTTGGGCCAAGCTGGGACTCATCTGCGCAGTCCCCTCCGGGAGTCACAAGCGAGATGGTGCCCTGGTTGCCCAGCCTCTGCCCGCCCCCCATTCTTCATGGCGACGCTGTCTCCACCAACCGCAGGGTCCCCAGGTCCCCACACCTCACTGGCTCTGCTGCCCAGAGGCCAGGACAAGCCCAGTGTGACCACTCAGGGTCAGCTCTGCCCTGTGCTGTGACCCTGTCCAGGGCGTCTTGCTGACCACTCTTCCGTCTTCTTGTCCAGGCGCCTGGTGTGAATTTGAGCCACTCCTGGCTCATTTCTCCACAGACATCTGCTCACCACAGAGGACTGCAGCTCTGCCCTCTGCACAGTGCCCACCCTGCATCCTGGTCCCTACACGAAGTCACTCTCTCTAGAGCCACCCGCCACACAGAGCTGGGTGACCTCACACAGATGGCTTCGTCCCTCTGAGCCCAGGTATAATCATTACCATGGATCCCTCCCAGGGTGCCCTGCACTCAGGACCCTGGCCCAGTCCTGCTGCCCACCTGGTCAGGGCTATTCTTTCCACAGCAAGGAGGCTGAGCATGAGGATGGAGATGCTGACCTGGGCAGTGCTGGAGCCCTGGGCCAGGGCTCTTCCAGGACCCAGCAGCTCTCACATTTTCTTCATTGCTTCTAACAACTCTGTCACCCGCTCCAGCATAGTCAGTGCCTCCTGGCACTGCCAAGGGGCGTCTGGGTCAGGTCTGCAGCACCACCACTGGGCCTCTGTGGCCTCCTATGTGACCTTCGGGTGCCCTGGTGCCCGGTCCAATCTGTCCTGCAGATGTGAGCCTGGTGGGAGGAGGCTTTGGCTCTGTCACTGGCTGTGGGTACCTGGTTCTTGGGACTTCACACCTATCACACCACTCCTAGGGGCTGGCCCGTTTCCTTCTGGAGACCCAGGTACTCTGTCAAGGCCTTAGCGGCTGAGCCCATCTGTCTGTCCGTCTGCGCCAGGGACCATCCTGCTGGGGTGCTTCACCACGTGGCTGGAATGCTAACATCTTAAATATGGAGATCGCCGCTCCCTCTGAGCACTGCGTTTTCCCTCCTTTTAATCACATTTTAAATTTTGTCCTTTTTTTGAAATAAGACTTTGCACCTCCTTCTATGTTTCTGGCAAATTTCCCAGGCTTTGAGAAATTAATTTTGGCCATTACCCTAGCAGGAAAGGGAACTATCTTTCACTTTACAGTCATAATCTCTGTTTTTTCCTTGTATCTAAATCCCATTAAGTCTACTAGCCCACTTCTACTTTTGTTTTAATAACAGTAACTAACATTTGTGTAATGCTTTATAGCTTAAGAAGTATTTTCGGGTCTCTGGTTTCATCTGAGCCTAACGGCTCCACCAGGACGGCAGGGCAGGTGCGTGGTCTCCAGAGCTTGAGGACAGGAAAGAGCTGCCACACCCCAGGGGGCAGGACTCTCCAGTCACCTGGCTTCTCGGAACCAGGCCCGGACTCAAACCCATTCCTGTTTGTTTCCTGCTGTCCCAAACCAGGTCCCTTCTCAGGGCTCTCTCCATGCA
This sequence comes from Cavia porcellus, assembly GCF_034190915.1. NCBI lineage: Eukaryota > Metazoa > Chordata > Mammalia > Rodentia > Caviidae > Cavia > Cavia porcellus. The sequence continues at coordinate 164,474,046 of NW_026947484.1, forward strand.
GGTTTTAAATAACTGGCCCCAAAGGTCAGCTTGCTTACGTCAGTCTTTTTGGGTTTTCCTTCTTAGGCCATCACTGAACTGTCTGCCTTAGTTGGGGTTCTCCAGAAGCGTAGGATCAACACGAGGGCCCAGCACCACTGACCTCAGCTGGGGACCCAGGAGAGCCAGTGCTGCTCTGGTCCAGACCCACAGGCCCAAGGTCCAGGACAGCTGAGGACAGAGGCATTCGCTGTCCTGACCTTGGGAGAGACGCTGGATCTGTCTGCCTTTGCCCTTGCGCCCTGCAGGGTCCCTGACAGAGGGACAAAACCTGCCCGGATGGTGAGGGCGAGCACTTTCCTAGGTCTGGCCGGTCTCTGGGGATGCACACCCAGGGAGAGCACGCCCTGGAGCGATGTCTGGGAAGCCCACACAGGAACTCGAGCTCACCGCTTCCCAAGGCCACAGTCCCTGGTTGTGTGGTTGTGGTCTTGGCACACACATCTCTACCCTGTCCTGGTTCAGCTCTTGGCTGTGGTACCCCCCCCCCCCCGGGCAGCTGCCTGACTCTTCAGATGGGATCAGGTGTCCCTGCTGAGAGGCACAGGGGATGCCTCCTGGGCAGCCTGACTGCCATGAAATGACCCTCGGGAGCCAAACACTATGCCGGGGTGTGGGGATGGAAGCCTGCCCAACACACTACCCTGTGAGACCAGCTCTTCGGGAATGCTTGACGCATATTGGGTGAGCGGCAGGGTTTCTGGAGCAAATGGATCTTGGACGCCAGCATGGGACTCCTCACTCTGCCACGAATCCGAAGCATCCTGGGGATCTGTGGGAAGACTTGTGCCGTGGGCTCAGGAGGGCATGTTACACAGAGGCAGATGGGGCACAGAGCAGAAGACAGGTGTCCCCTGATGTCCCTCCCCCGTGCAGAGAGCTGGACACTTCTCACAAGGGGAGTTTATGCAGGATCATGGTCACCACTGCAAGCAGCGCGTGCTCAGAGGTGGGGCTTTCAAAGGCGGAGGAGACCCTGAATCACAGCTCGGTGCGCTGTCAGAGCTGGGGCCTGGTACAGAGGTGAGGATTCAGCTCGTCCCATCTCTACTTCCTGCCCACCTTGCAGTGAGCAGCTCTCCCCTGCCAGACACTCTGCTGTGCCGTCTGCCTTAGAGCCGGGACCGTGGGCTGATGGACTAGGAATCACAGCACACACTTCCTCCTCTGCTCTGCCGTGAGGAAAGCATTAAGAGGAGTGGGAGGAGATGCCCCCGAGTACTGGTGGCTTCGCTCCTGTCCCCTGGGCCGGGGCGGGCACCTTTGTCTGGGACGTCCTCTCTGCACACCCCATCTTGCTGACCCACAGCTGCTTCCCACGGCCCCCAGCCTTGCCTGCCCCAGAAGTCCTCCCTGCCCTGCTCAGCATGGCCCCAGCCTTGGATTTACTGTCTCCATCACCGTGCCGGTCCATCCCACAGTCCAGCAGGGCAGGCATCCAGGAAGGACACCCAGAGGTTACAGTGGAGAGGGGCAGAATGGTGGGATTTGGCTTGGTTTCCGAGACATCAGCTTTCTGAGTCTGTGAGCTCCTTTCTACAGAAGAACCCCTCCATGGATTCAGTGGTGCCCTGAACAGTGTCCAGGTGGTACCTCCAGTCCCTTGGGAACCTGTCTCGTCCCTCTCTGTCCTCCTGCTGTCTGAACCATGCCCTGGAGACGCAGTCAGCTCTGAATACACACACCCGGTGACTCAAGCCACTTGGGGCTGGGTCACAGCCGAGGGGTACAGCACTTGCCTAACATGGGCGAGTTCCAGGGCCCACCCCCGCACCACCAAGAAGCATGACAGTCAGGAGAGTGGCTGACAGAGGCAAGCCACCTGGCTGTGCAGCTGCCCTTCGGAGGCTCAGCCTTGGTGGCCAGCGTGGGTCACGGATGGTGCCTGGACCCCTGGGCAGGCAGCGAGCCCTGCTTGTCCTCGGGACCCGATTATCAGGGAACTTGAGGAGCCCCGTCCTGAGGCTGCAAGGTGAAAGGGCACGAACTGGGCTCTCATGAAGCCTTTGGTGAACAGAGGTTCACCCTTCTCAGGTCCTCCAGAGGCAAGGACAGGTGGCCCAGTGGGAGCACAGGAGGCATCACACCACCACCGTGGCACAGACCGTGCCTCCCCGGCATGACCACCAGCTGTGCCTCTGTGTGGCCATGCCTAGTGATGACAATGTGACGGAGCCCATCGAGGATCTCGAGAGAGTGGTTTGTGGATGTGACCCAGCGTTATAACCCTCCAGCATGAAGTGACACATTCTGGGACCCTCTGCTGACTTGGGCACGGGTGCTTTTCATGATCTCTTGGCCCCAGGGGTGTCCTGTTAGCAGGAGGGGCAGTGAGAGAATCCAGGCGCACACTTCACAGAGCAAGGCTCTTGCTGGCCCTAACTAACCGCACACCCAGCCTGGTGGCTGGCACACAGCAGGGTCTTCCTGGAAGTCTGTCTGTCTTCTTCCTTCCTTTCTTTTTTTTTTTCTTTCTTTCTCTTTTTTTTTCTTTTTGACACAGGGTGTTGCTATGCAGTTCAGGCTGGCCTTGAGCTCACTTTGTAGCCCAGGCTGGTTTTGAACTTGCAACGATCCTCCTGCCTCAGCCTCCTGAGTGCTGGAATTACAGGTATGAACTTCCAGCCCTGGCTCTCAGCTGTATTTCTAAGACACGAGGAGGAGGGACTTGTGAAGACCAGGGCCCACTTAGGGGTGCTCTGTCCTGCACCCCAAGGCCTGTCACTCTGGAGGCTCCTTTCGCAGGGTGTCACAGTACAGCTTGGGCAGTGTTCTGACTGAGACTTTTTATTGGGCAGAATGCGCCGTATTGACAGGAGTCTCCTCCGCCTCCAGAAATCCGTTCCTCAGAGTCAATCCCTGCTGACCTCGTGGGGAGTTTCCTGTCTCCCCGAAGCCCATCTGTCAATACCCCACTGTCGGTCCGATAAAGGGATTACTCAGAATTAGACTCCACATTTCATCTCAGCAATAAAGACAAGTAATTAAAATTATTGAGTTGGAGCTGGGGTGGTGGGTATCGGGATTCTCTCACAGCTACATTCTTGAAAAATAATTTGCTCACTATTAAAAGACAGTTTGTTTGTGGACTTTGTTTTTCTTTTGGAGTTGGAGGTCTGGGCTTTGCCAGACACCAGCCCAGTCTTCAGGGGCAGGTGGGGCCCCCGTCCCAGCCGTCCTCACAGCCAGCTCGGGGGACAGCCAGACCCAGGCGGCCACGTTGCTGTACAGGTCTGGAGGGTGACAGGTGGAAGTGCTGAGTAGGGACCCAGGCTGCTCTTGTGGGGAAAGCAGAACCGGCCAGCGTCTTCAGGTCCATGGTGCCCGGCCGAAGTGGGGTGATTAGCCAGCTGCCCACCGCCCAGGACAGAGGCCTTTCCGAAGCAGGAGGCCAAGTGTGACCTCACTACACAGCCAGGTTTAAACGGGACAGGCATGTCATCAGAGCTGAACGTTCACTGCCTGGGCCATCCCTGTCTCCTTCCTCTGTCCCCATGTGTAGTGTGCCTTTCTACGCAGCAGCTGCCAGCTATGATTAGCTATTGCACCAAAGTGAGTGCCCCTGAGGCTTTTATTTGTTAATTAATTAATTATTAGTACTGGGGAAATGAACCCAGGGCCTTTGCACTGAACTACACCCCAACTTTCCTTAATTTTTAAAGTTTTGACACAAGAGCTTTCTTAAGTCACTCAGTTACCCAGGTGGGGCTCCAGTTTTTGATCCTCCTGCCTCAGCTTTCCAGGGTGCTGGGACTGCAAGTGATCACCACGATGCCCAGCTACTATTCTTTTATTTTGCTGCTGAAGCCTTGACACCAAACAGCTCACAGCATGCGGAGGACACTGAGCAGACACTTGCTGAATGCTCAGAGGAGCGGCTGTGGGTTAGGGCTGAGCACACGGCTGGAAGGACCAGCGGGCTGGTGCCGCACCAGTCTTGGCTGGGAGTGGATGAGGGGTCCACTGTCGCCTGGCCACAGCACCTCGGAGTGCTGCTGCTGCATGTCACAGGCCCTGTGCGCTCTTCATAACTTTCTATGCACCTTCGTGACACTACAGCTCCGCTCTGCAGCTGTTAAAGGCTATGGGGGCCCCGAGGAAGGTCCTGCGGGGAGAAGCAGGGGTCCCCAAATTCCATGGCCAAGGTCACCAGTGAGGGCCAGTCCAGGTGGCACAGGGACCGAGGGGTCTCTTAGTGTGCAGTGGAGGCTGACATGGCCTTGAGCGAGAAGATGAATATGCGTCAAACAAATCCAGCCGGATGTAATACACACCTGTCATCTGGGCATTCAGGAGGCTGAAGCAGGAGGATCCTTGTGAGTTCAAGACCAGTCTGGACTGTGCTCGAGGTCTGGTCCCTAAAACAAGTGAATGGGAAAAGAACAGAAACAAATCTACAGGTGATCGCTGTGAGGATGAGGAAAAACCACATGATTGTCTAAAACCCTGTTCCCCTGACAGATGATGCATCCAGGCAGAATGCGTCCTGCACAGCCGGCTGCACTCAGGGCAGGAGGAGCCCCAGGTGTCAGGCCTCCCTCCCAGGAGTCCTGGAGCCGGGCAGGGTTACCCCAGAGGTGTGAGCCACTTCTCAATCCGCAGGGCTTGTTGGACCCTGTCATCTGTGCTGTCCGCCAGGCCATGCGGTAGAGAGGACTCCACATCACTTCATCGAGGGCTGAAAGTCTAGGGGGCCCAGGAAGCAGTGTTTCATCCTGAGCACTGGCCACGGAGGCTGGTTCTTAGCAATGCGCGGGCTCAGCACAGGCCAGGGACACAGCTCAGTGGCACAGTGCTGCCTGGAAAGCAGGAGGTCCTGAGTTCAATTCCCAGTGCAAAAATAAAATAGCACATCCTATGCATGGAAGCAGGACTGGGCCACTGCTTTGGCTAAACAAACAGTATTGTGACCAAGGGGCTGGAACCAGAGCCAGACAGATCTGGTCCCAGCTGGTCCACCCAATGGGCCGGGTGGCCTTAATTCAGAGACGGAGATCAGAATCAGTACTTGTCCAGTAGGGTAAAATGGTTGGTGTTGTGTGTGTGTGTCTGGCCCACGGCTGGAGCTTGGTGAGCCGTCCGTGGCACCCTATACACACCACTCGTGGGGTGAAGAGTGGGCCTAATCTCAGGATTTGTCACTTCTTGCTAGCTCGATGGCAGTAAGATTGAAGCCACGAAGCCACAAGAAGTGGGTCAGCGGTGGCTGCTCTGTGAAGATAAAGGTCCCCTGCGCTGCACAGTGTGGTCTCAGTCCTGGGCGAGGACACAGAGCCACAGAATCCATACAAGCTCCGCAACGTGAGAGGCTGTTTTCCTTTGTTGCAATTCCTTGGCCTGCAGAATGTTTGGGGAATTTACTGTATGCAGAAAATGAGTACAAATAAAAGAATGGAAAAAATAAGTCAGTCCCTTTCTGGTTTTAAAGAGCTATGTTATTCCTTCTTTACCTTAAAATAAAGTTCAGGAATGTGCAAATCAGGTTTCTAAAAATTTTAGCAGGCAGAGGGCAATGTTTAATCTTTTGGGGCTTGCTATACCTGGTCCGGACGGTTGTCGTACATCAGCAAGCCCTCTCGCCCGTCCTCTAAAGGCTGGCATCTGAGGGTGAGGGTGTGAGAAGCGGGGGACACAGTCCGCGTGAGCCTTGGGTCCCCTGGACATTTCTGTTGAGTTCTCTTTTTGTTGAAGTGCTTGGAAGTTAAGTTTTTAGGACAGACTTTCATTGACAGTACCGAAGTAGAAAACTCCAGACACAGGCAAAGCAGGAGGTGGAAGAGCTTTTGTGCACTGTGGTTGGAGGTTTCAAACAAAACTGAGCATCAAAATATCAGAGCACGCAAACAGAACCTCACTGTCGCTAAACGCTAATTAGTGTTCTGCTGCTGGGTGCGATCACTCCGTGCCGTTTTGGCCTTTTCACACATCGAGTCTGAGCTTGCGCCATAAAACAGAGGGGCCGGGGTGTCCCCCGGATGGCCTCGGAGGCCCCTGTTTTAAGTAGTTCAATTGATTGGAACAATGCAGGCTTTGAGGACTTATTTAAAGGTGCTGTTTATTAGATCTTGATTACAAGGAGCCAGTGAATTAAAGTAATGTCATGCTAGGGAACAGTTTCCAGGGCAGAGGGACTGCCATTTCTTTTTAATGTGATCCTGCATGGTTTAAAACACACTTACCAGGGAATGCATGACTTTCAAAGTGAGCTTTGGGTAAACCCACCCGAGGGCAGGATGGGGAGCAGAGCATCCCGCAGAAGCAGCAGAAAGAATCCAGACCTCCGCAGGCGGGGAGCCCAGGCAGACACAAGGGCCTCTCATTGGCAGCCCCAGGAGCCTGGGGGCGGAGCAGCGCCTCCCTGCCAGGCAGATGTGCTCTGCTGCCTTAGCAAGTGGCTCTTTCTTCTGTTTTTGCCACGGGGTTGACTCAAAGTGTTTTCAAAGGAGCAGAAGAGATGGGGCAGCTTCCGCAGCTCCTCACAGTGACCCCCATGGTGCAGGGAGCCCACAGACGGTTTGAGCACATAGACCTAGCCTCAGAGAGACAGAGAGAGAGAGACAGAGACAAAGATAGAGAGACAGAGACAGAGACAAAGATAGACAGAGAGAGAGATTGGGTCTGGGCCAGCTTTGAAATCAGTTGGGTGAGACCCGCATGAGTTCCGTCGACTCCTAAAACCTCTGCTTCTGCAGCAGTGTGGACATCCCCAGACTGGCTCTGGGGACCAAGGGACCACTTCTGTCTGATGTGTGCTTGGCAGGTGGTGTGCCCTCCACACAGGGTGGCTGAGAGCAGCCGGGGTGGCACTGCCCGCTCCTCTGCGCTTCTCACCCCACCAGCAGGCTTATCTGAGTCACGTGACTCACTTGCAGACCACAAAGCTCACCACGTGTTTGCATTTTTGCAAACATTTTGCGAGCTGGGCTGTAGGTGCCAAGGTGCCTGATGCTATGGTGGCTGGAGACACACAGTGCATTTCCATGACTGGTCCCCGGAACAGATCTCGGTTTGAGGGGCTTTCATTGACATCTGCGGAGCAACATATTCTGTAGTGAGCTCCGAGACTCCTCCGGCCCACCACACTGTTTGTGGGAAGGATCCGAGGCTGAGTGAGCTCAGGACACTGAGCTCCACTTCTCACTCTGAGCTCCCAGCACCACTGCCTGTGAAGGAATCAGAACTCAGGCTTGGTTTAACATCACTAACTCACAACTTCTAAACTTTGGCACCAGGAGCCTCACTTCCTATTCCACCCGCTACTGTCAGCAACCACTGTCACCTCAGGCAGGAAGCTTGGGCGCTGCTGCTCTAAAAGAGAACTCTCAGAGCTTCGAGTAGTCCTGGGGTGATGCCCCTGGCCGCGGTCTGAACCTCTAAAGTCTCACTGAGCCCAGGAGTCAGCTTGTCCAGAGCCATCAGGTCATCCTGGTGACGGCTGCGCCCCGTCCCTCTCCGTGCTCAGAGCTGCATCTCTGCTGGGGGCTCCGAAGCCCTCCGTGTCGCTGCCCTCTGCCGCCACAGAGCTGCGCCCCACGTGGTTCTGTGAGCAGAAGAGGCTCCCACCCAGTTCCCTCCCGCCAATGCGGGGAGGGGCCAAACTCACAGCCTTGCACACACTCAGAGCCACACCCCAGCCCTCCAGAAAAGATCTGGAGTTTCACCTGGAAGCAGAAACCCACAGGGCAAAACTCGTTAACGTGACACACGGGGACCCTGATCTAGCCTGAACTTTGTTTTGTTTTTTCTTTTGTCTTTTTGACAAACTTGCTCAAAACTGACTGTGGTAGTTCCTTAGTTTGGGACCTTGATTCTCTCCCCGATTCTGGTCTCAAACCAAGTGGGATGAGAACCGAATCAACGCCAAGATCAGTGCTGCAAGGCAGGGGGTCACGGCAGAGGAGTCACAGGGAAGGGACCTCCATGGCACGGCGGAGGGGAACAGGGAGGGATCAAGGGGGAAGGTAGGGGTAGAGATGCAACCTTCCAGCCCACACCTCTTCCACCCAGCTCCTCCCACCAAGATTCCACCTCCCAGCATCACACCAGCTATGCACTGACCAGTGGACTCACCCAGCATCACACACCCATGATCCAGTGTCACCCCCATGGCCCCACTGTGAGCACAGGAGGCCCCGGGGCGCCATCTAGACCTGAACCATCATAGAGAGTGACCACAGGGTGTTGTTTTCAGGACAGATAAAGTCGTGCATGTGGAGGATGTTTGCAGTGCTTGAAGGTGGTGCATAGGCTGAGTGTTATTATAACAGTGGACGTAGCAGAGCCACTTGGGGTGTCAGGTGAAGGAAGAGGGGCTACAGGGGGGAGACTGAGGGAGCTTGATGGTTGTGGATGCCCACGGTCACCATGGCAAGGCAAAGGACACGTTTCACCTGTGCAACCGCCTCACCCTTGTATCGATCACTGAACGCAGCCCTGAGATTTCTGAAGTCAGAGTTCACGTCCCAGGGAGACCGGAGACCGACCCATGCGGAAGATACCACTTTCAGGTTTTAGAGCACAGTGGCCAGGAATGAAACATTTGCTGAGGAAAGGAGAAGACCCTGGCGAGTGTCTTTTTGTTGTCTGGAGAGTTATAACAATCCTCTCCTGGCAGTTAGTTTTAAGATCATTAAATGATCCTCATTTGCCATATATCTGCAGAAGATTACAGCCATCTAAATTGACCCTGAAGGAAGACTTATTTCATTAATGGGCTGTCTTGGGCTAATGCATAAAGCTAGAAAAATATATCTATTAAATTCTTAATGTGTAAATGATGTTTCTGGCTTTCTTCTTAATTACAAAGCAAAATGAGCCTGAAGTGCACCGTGTCCAGGAAAAGATGATCAATTTCATCCATCTTGCAGGGGAAGAACTTTCTCAGTTGATCCCAAATTCCAACTGGAAAACTGTTTTCTCTTGCACTCCTGGCTCTGCTACCTGGCGAGCATTGTCCTGAAAATTCCAGCGCACGCTACCAAGAGGCGCCCGAGATCTTGGAGGTCTTCCCTGCTTCGGTCAGCAGCAAACCCCGCCCTGCTGACTTCCCTGCAGAATCGGCTGCTGACAAGCCCTGCCGTGGTGAAAGACAGAGCAGGAACCAGCAGAACTGAGACGGTGAGCATGTCATCCGTGCACGGGGTAAGTGCAGCGACACGAGGGATGGCAGGTTTGTCATACACACACATCTCCAGTGGTCACTGAGTGGCCTAACCAGAGTGGTGAGACCCTGCGAGGGCAGTGGGCTCCGAAGCAGCCCGCCGGCTGCCAGAGGTCTCTTGCAGTAGCCAGTGATGTTTACCCTGGGAGCTCGGTGGGTGCTGCCCCTGGCGGTGTTTAGTGGTGGGCCTGGGTCTCCTGGGTGCTGGCACTGGTTACTATGGGTTATTCTCCTTCATCCAAACACACACTGAAACGTCATCCTGCCCTGCTTAGCCGTGTGCTTTTCCCTGAGAAGGAGAAATTAAGCGGAACCCGCTCTTACACCTGCCTACTCCCACGTGAGGTTCTGAGACTTTAATTATGTCTTGTGTGGTGTTTTCAACACATAGAAACAGAGGCACAGCATTCACACCATCGCTGATTCCAAAATTTCACACCACTGTCCTGTCCCAGCCCAAAGGAATCATTGCTAACAGTACTCATAAATTCCAGGCTTTTAAAAGGGAAATTTCAGGGGCTGGGGATTTAGCTCAGCAGTATAAGTGCCTGCCTTGCAAGCAGGCAGTCGTGAGTTCGATCCTCGGTACCGGTAAAAACGAAAAAGACAAAAAAAAAAAAAAAAAAAAAAAAAAAAAGGGAAATTTGAAATTCACAGAGAACCCCAGGTTTCTATCGAATGCATGCATTGGCTGAGAGTTGGCGCATCTTCCTGCGCCGGGCACAACTGTCCCACACGAGCTGATGGACATCGCTGTGAAAACCAAGGGAAGAGGGGACAGCAGTGTCCTCTCCTAAGCTCTGCTGTCTCATGTTTTTGTATTTTTGTGTGAGCATGTTCCACTTATCACGGTGGAGAGGGAAAGGCCTGTTACCTGTGTCCCCTCTGTCTGTAACAGACACGCTCCCAGGTGAAGCCCGCTCTGCGGGACTCTAATGTGTTTTTGGCACAGAGATATAGAAAGGAAACCTTTTTTTTTTTTTGTACAATTTTTTTTTTATTTAAAGAGAAAGAAAAAAATACATGGAGATAAAAAAGGGTAGAAATAATACAGAATTATAGAAAAATAAATGGTAAGAAATCTCCAGTTGATAAGTTACATATTGTCATCTTAGAAACAGCTGTTCAGGTTACAAAATTAAAGTATGTAAAATGACATTCAAATAGTGACACTGCCAACAGTTCTGCTCAATGATCCAACAAAAACTCAGTAATATGATTATCAGCCCTACACACTTGTTTTATATCTTAAATAGGGTAAGATTAAACATGTCAAAACAGAACAAAACAGTTTTTTAAAAAAAAATTTAAAGAAATACAGATTTCAAAGCAAGTCCACTGGAGATCTTCACTGTCTATCTAATTGTCTCTAGTTTCTTCCAAATAGTTGTCCCCATCTTCACACACATTACATACATACTGCATATTATAGAACTAATCAAATCATTACAGGATGATAAAGGCTTTTTAGGTCTTTAAGATCTGACATTGGGGAAGACAATAATAACTACCATCGCATTTCTCATTCTCTTCGTAGTAGCTGTCCTTATCTTTACATATGCTGAAACTGAACTTAAGAGACTAGACTAATATCACTCTGATCAGTGAATATTAGCATTGCTAGATTTTATATCATAATGCTACAAAATTAGCATTGGGTTTCTTAGTGTCTCTTTTTCTTCAGAGTATCTGTTCATTACATATTGCATTATATAATCTGTTCCCATAAATAGTTTTTTTAAAAAAAATCTTCTCATGCATGAATTTCTACATGTATATCTATCCTCTCTGTATTATAGGGGAAAACAAATCATAACAAGACAGCAAAACAAATTCCTAGAAAAACATGCAATGAAAAAGACACATAAGACCACTATATTAGGTGATCTACCGTAGTTACTATGCTTTCTCTTGTTATTTTCAATAGTCTTGTCCACATCATCAGGCTTAATATAGTTGAACATAGTATTACCTAGCTATTTTTATAATAACACAACTTTAAAAACATTGTAGGACTTGAGAGCTGTTAATAATTAATACTGGTATGGATATCTTTTACATCTTGTCATCTTCAGAGTAGTTGCCTCTACTTTTAGGGTTGATACTGTCAAGTATATCAAATTCAAATAAAATCAGCCAAGGCAAAACCGCGGTCTTATGAATCGGATTCAAATAAGATCAGCCATAGTAAGACAATATAAGTAGTACAGGATTTCAGCTCAAGTTAATAGGAAATTAAGGATAATTACCATGGTGTAACCTGCTATGTTTGGGTCAGATGTCTGTGCCTTCAAATCCAATATAAGTGGACAGACCAGAATAAATTAAATTCAAACTAAACAGGGCGATAAGACTACTGTGACTTTTAAATCCTGATACACTATTAACAATGACCTCTGCCTTTTTTAATAGTGTATCAAAGCTGTCTATACTAAAGCCTATAGCTTACCATCTCTGCCTCATGTCTGCTACTCCACTTTACTGCTATAATTTGTCCACCTTACTCCCTCTTTCCACTGTTTGCCCCGTTCATTGAGGCCTCTCTGACACTGTTGCTGGAATGCTGGTATCCCTTCCTCTCTTTCTCTGGAATGTCCTTCAATACTCTCTGTAGGGTTGGGTTGGTGGCCAAGAACTCCCACAGTTCCTCCTTGTCTTGGAAGCATCTTATTTCTCCATTAATTTTGAGAGAGAGTTTTGATGGGTATATGAGTCTTGGTTGCGTATTTTCTTTCAGGACTTGGAATTTTTCTGCCCATTCCCTTCTTAAGAGTTTGTGTTGATAAGTCTGTTGTTATTTTGATAATTTTCCCATTGTAGGTAATCTGCTTTTTTTCTCTGGCTGCTTTTAATATTCTGTTCTTTTGGTGGATTTCTGGAATCTTGATTATTATATGTCTGGGTATAGATCTGTTTTGGTTGTAGGTAGCTGGTGTTCTGTATGCCTCTTTTATCTGGATATCATTTCTTTTTGCTATACATGGGAAATTTTGTTTTAATATATCTGTGAATATTCTTTGTATTTCATTTTTGGTTGCTCCTGCTTTCCTCACTCACATTCTTTATTCTTAATATCCTTTTGTCATCTTCTAGCCTTTGAATTGTTTCTTTCTGGTTCCTTGTTATTTTTAAGAGGTCTTTTCTTTCACAATCATATATGATAAATCTCTCTTCAAGTTTCAAAAGGCTGACTTTAGTTTCTGTCAAGGCATTTTGCCAGTGTTCAATGGAGTTTTTAGTTTCCTGGTAATCTCTTTGGATCTGTTTCATGTATTCTAAATTATGTTTAAATTCTTCTTCAGAAGTTTCTCTTTCTTTTCTGATTTCCTCAGTTCTTCCATCTGTGTTCTCTTGGGCAGGGCTTGTCATTTCTTTAATTAATCTCTTTATGTCTTGCCTCACTTGGATCAGGAGTACCGCTTTAAATTCATCTATGAGGTCATGGAGGTATTTTTTTTATTTTGGCTGATACTGTGCCCAGTATTGGATGGTTACTGTGCTTGTTCTCTTCAGTGTTTACTTCTCCTGGGCTTATTTTCTCATGTTGGGCAGCTGGAGATTTTTTTTTTATTTCTATCTCTTGTCATGTTTCTGGTTTCTTTCAGACTGGAGTATTCCAGGGGTCTCTGGCCCTCTCCGTATTGCTTAGGGCCTTTCAGAAGTGTGTTGACTTGAGTTTTTGCTGTTCTTCCCAATTTGCTGTTATCTGGGGTAGGCAGGGATGCAGGGATGGTGCAGGCTAGCCTCCAGCCTCTGTGCCAGTCAATCTGCAAATTAGGCTGTACTTCGTGGATGTCACAGAATCGTGACTATTTTGTATCTGCCTATTGGGTCCCAACCAGAAGCTTGGTTCAGCCCCAAGATCCTGCCAGTTCTCTCTGTGCCAGAAGCAGCTGGCTAATGTCACCATGGCACAGGGCTCTGCCCAAATCCCAGCTGTCCTCTTCCAGACCTCTCTGTGCCAGGAGCGACTATCTAATGTCACCATGGCTGCGGGTCTGCCCAATTCCAAGATGTCCTCCACTAGTTCTCTCTATGTTGCTGACGCCAATAAGGTGCCGGGCTCTGCCCACTTTCAAGATGTCCTCCACCAGACCTCTCTACACCAGGGGCGACTGTCTGATGTCACTGAGCCGCGGGCTCTGCCCAACTCCAAGATGTCTTCCACCAGACTCTCTGTGTTATTGATGTCGCCGTGGTGGTGGGCTCTGTCCAATTCCAAGATGTCTTCCAGCCAGCCACAGTAGCCACGGGATTCAGTCCCCAGTACTCACCAGGACTCAGTGCAGGTCTTCCTCTTGAGTCTACTGCACACTATGCCACTTGCCTTCACTACATTCCCAACACAGTGTGGAACGGTCAAAAAACTGCATGGTGCCGGCTTCAGAACTCCAGAGCTTCTCACAATCTCCTCCGGTGCAGCCGGGCAGCCCTGGCTGCTTCGTGGGGACCCGGGTCTCAATTTCCAGCAATCACCAAAAGCCAATACAGCTTTTCCTCTTGGATCCACTGGCCAGTGTGCCACATTAAAGATGAGGGATTTGCAGACTCCCGTTATCAGCCATCGCAGTCTCAGCATGACCTTAAATCCTCCAGCCGTGCTGTCTTGGTTAATAAGAATCATTATCCATTTGTCTGGCCCTCTCCATGTTGTCATATTCTAGCATCTAATGTGATTTCTCCGGAGAGACTCTCCGCCCAATCCCCTAGCAAGCCGCCATTTTTGAAACTCCAGGAAACCTTTTCAAAGGGAAGAAAGAAAGGAAAAAAATTTTGCCTTGTGGACATTTTATATAAAAAAATGAAAAATTTAGCATCCTGACTTTCTTTAGAATGATAGCAGGCTCCAGAGAAAGTGCTCATACCATGCTCCTTGGCTTTTACTCCACCAAAATGACTTCTGAAAGCTGCACAGGGGAGAACTTTTGTGTTAGGTGAGACCAGCTATGCCCTCAGGTCGTTAGGACCCTGTCCCCCAGGTGGAGAGTGTGGCTCTGATGAAGGACCAGACCCTGCTCCTGGGCCCAGTACCTCACCGGGAGTGAAAGACTCAAGACACAGCCACCTTAGGGTCCTAGGCCCCAGGGTGGCAGGGCTGCTGGTGCTGGTGACCTTGATCTAGCTGGTTTGAAAGTTCATGTGTTCAGGAATTTTAATTCTTACCATTCATTTCAGCAAACCCGCTCACTGACACAGTTTTAACCTGTAATCCAGGCGAGGATCCCTACCTGTTTGATCAGGATTGTGGGGGAGATTTAGTTATTTTAAATTAATCAATTTCCAAATAGTGAAGGCAGTGATTCTCCACTATGGACAGTTTCACCTCTTGGGGGCATCGACAGTGTCTGGAGACATTTTCAGCAGCCACAGAGCAAGGGGAAGGTGCTGCCATCTGCTGGGTGGAGGCCAGTGTGGCTGCCTCATGCCTGTTGGGCCCAGGGCAGCTGCCCACAGCCAGGCATCACCACTGGCATCCATGGTGCCAAAGCTGAGAAACTGCAGCTCATAGCTTGTTGGTGATGTCACCAGTACATTACCAGAGTAAGACACACACATGTGTGTTGAAACCAGGAGTCTCCTGCAGTGGATGTTTATCTTGTGCTCACGTAAGGTCACTGTGTTTCCTGTCAGCAATCTGCTTCTCCAAGAAGGAATTTAGGGTCGGGTTCCTCGGCCACACGCAAGGGCAAGAGAGGCCAGGAGCTGTGATCGGCTGTGTCCCTGCACCACAAGAGGCTCTGCCACATCCAAGTTCGTCTCTACCAAACATTCATCTCTCTCTTTCTTTCTCGCTCTCACCATTCCATTTTACATTTTTTATTAGCACATGTTTGCCGTGCACATGGATCACGTTCACCGCAGGGAAGCTGACCTGTGCATATTATATAATAATTCCCGCTTTATCCCCACTTCCCTCCTCTCCCTTCAACCCCTTTTCCCCCCACCCCATTGACAAAGCTCTGGTTCTGTTTCTGTCCAGTCACTTTGTAAACCACTGAGGAAGTGCATTTGGGTTTTCGAATGCCCCTCCCTAGGTTGGATGCTGGCAACAGTTCCAGCTGTGTTTTCTGATATCCGTGCAGCACGGGAAGACTTTGAAGCATGCCCCTCCTCAGGAGGAGGACAGTTACATCCGCAGCATGAATAACCTGCACTCCAAGGGTGTACTCTGGATTTTGCATGGAAAGAAACAGTGCTCAGGAAATGCTGCCAGTGGAACGGTACCGACCCTGGCTGGGCGCTGAGGTCGGCCCCATCCTGGTGTCACTGGGGGTAGCAGAAGATGGGGCTTCTGGTCATCAAGCCTGTGGCCAGAGGTACCATGCAGGAGGCCTGGTTTCAAAATTTAAAAATAGAAAAAGGTAAAGGACGCAGCCCCAGGGTGAGGGCCCTGGGTTTAACCTGCAACACCACAAGAGAGGAAAGAAGAGAAAGCAGCTGTGGACCGGTCTGCCCCTCGCTCCCCTTCCTCCGGGCGTGTGGGGTGGTTTTGCTGCTCTCTGTGCCTGCTGTGGCGCTGGCTGCACACAGACCCCGAGGCCTCGGCCTGGACCGGCTCGGCCTTTCCCCCTTAGGTGGTGACGCTGGTTGCAGGAGCGGAAAGCTGCTCGGTGCAGGGTGTGGAGCTCCGAGCCCTGCCCTTCAAGGCTCCTGGGGGGCCCCCTGGTTGCTTGCGTCCACCCCTGGCCTTGCTGTCTGGCGGAGCTGGGGACCCTACCCAGGCCTGGAGCACCAGGCAAGCACCCCGCCTCCCCTGGAGCCACCTCAGCCCTCCTTCCATGTCCATCCCAGGAACCCACGTGTCGTGGTGACCAACAGCTCTGCCCGGGCACAGGAGGGTTCTTTGAGCCCTGACTGCCATCCACAGCTCGAGGCCCAGCTGGAGCTCAGGAAACCGAACTTCTCTTGACTGGCATCTCTGGGGTTTCCGCTTCTGGGGTTCTTCTGGGTCAAAGCACACCGACTCTGTCTGGGGTGTCCCCCCTCAGTGTGTGGGTGTTGAGGTGTGGGGGGCAAACAAAGTTGCCTTTGCTCCCTTAGTTGAGGAACCGGGGTGGGACGCAAGTTCAGACGATCGGGCTCCCTCCTTCCCGGGCTTGGATGCCCCCGGGATTCCCGGGGCAGACTCAGGTGGCGTTCGGGTGGCCTTTCCCAAGCCTGCCTCCTCAGCCGGTCTTGACAGAGGCCCACTGTTCCTTCCGGGTCATCTTCTTCTGCTTAAGGGAATCGGAATACGCTTTGTGCTTGCCACCAAAGAACTCAACAAACTTACTCATCTCTATGGTGATTAATTTTTTTAACTCTTGACAACAGTGTCAAAAGGCGCTAATTGCAAAAGCTTGATAAAGACAAGATCTATTACAGCTGTAATTTTTCCTCAATATAACAGTCTTATTTAGGAGGTCATTAACAGTGTGATTGGCTTGTTTTTAAACCATAATCTTTCAGAAATTAATTGATAGATTTTTGATGATCATTCATTAATATTTGTCCACATGTGATTTCCCGGGACCTGTGCACATTGAGGATCGAGCGGGAAGCCCAGGCGAGGCCCCTGACTTCAGGGTTTCCAGCCAGAGCCGTGTAGGTCTCCCAGGCACAGTTTTCCTGAAGCAGAGGGGGATTTCTAGTTTGGGGACCTGATCTGTGATACTGGATTGAGTGGCCAGCCATCTCTGCGCCCCAAATCCCCCATCACGGATCCAGGCTGCCATCTCAGAGATGTGAGACACTTTGCTGGAATACAGTGTGAAGCCTGAGAGTCACTGCCAGTGCCGCCAATGCTTCACTGGCTGTGGAGCAACAGGGGACAGAGGGGGCTCCTTGGAGCAGCAGTGACGACCTGGGGTCCAGAGGTCATGGGCAGGGGGGACAACCAGGCAGCAGGAAGGGCTCGTGCAGCCAGTGCTAGGGGAGGAACAGTTGTGCAGAGAAGAGAGGGAGAGAGGGAGAGAGGGAGACAGGGAGGGAGGGAGAGGGGGAGAGGGGGAGAGGGGGAGAGAAAGAGAGGGGCAGACCCCCTAAGGGAGCAGCCACAGGAAAGCAGGACCCCGCCAGCGACCACCATCGGATCCAACTGTACTTCTGCCTGGAGTCGGGCCTGCAGTCCACTCACACGGATGTGAGGCCAATGTCTCCTATAATTCTCTCTCTCCTCGCCTCTTTTGGGAAGCCCCAACTGTAATCAAAGTAAGGCATCATCAGTATGATTGCTCACTTAACATCTCCAAACGGCCTCGACTGGCTGAGGGTGGCCACGAGTGGGTCTGGGGGAGGAAGAACGGGGAAAAGCCTCTGGCACAGGTGCAGTCTGCAGTCAGGGCCGGCTCTTGTCGGGGCCAGGAGCGGGCGAGGCAGCTCCTTGGTGGCCCTGTCCCTCCACGCCGTACATCACAGCAGAGGGCCGGGACGTGACAAGGGTCTGTGTGGGTTTGCCTTGTGCGTCTGCAGGGCACACTCTGGGCTGCGGTGGACCAAGGCCTCCCCATGTTAACATTCAGGACAGCTTAGCACGGCGACCCTGCTGCTGTGACGGGACGGGGTCATGAGAACAGCCAGGCGATGGACTCAGCATGAAGCCTCTCCCCACGGTGCCTGCTCTCCTGCGGAGGATGAAGGGCTCACACGCAGACCCTGAGCCCCAGACCCTGCACCCTGAGCCCAGCCTCACCTTGGGTTCTGTCATGCAGTAGCTGTGTGTCTCCATGGAGTTAAATTACATCCAGGCTACTTAGCTGTCACCTGTAGGTGAGCATATTTCCCTTACAGGAGGGCTGTGGAGAGAGAGTAAGTTGGCCTAGCATCATGCCTGAACTCAGTCGTGAATGTTTGTTAAATGACTATTCTATTTCCGAATGCAGTATTTTCCTAGTTGACCCTGAGCTGTGTGTAGTATTTTCTCATTCATTCATGCGTTGATTGGTTAAACAGGTTCGAAAACAGTTTCCAGGCCACATTCTGAGAAATACGGTTCTGGATTGGAAAAGAGTGAGTTTCTGAACTCACTGAAACTGGCAGTGTAGTATGTTAGGTAACCATAATGACCACCACGAGTTCTTGTAGGCATACCTGGAACATGTTTCCCTGCGTGATCTCAGTTACTGGTGACTTCAGGGAGGATAACCAAGTTTCCAAGGTGACCTTGCTATCCAGTCTTAACCCGGTGGGCCAGACTCCAAAGCCTATGTCCTCCATAGACATCCTGTGCAGCTCCATCTGGGATGCCCCCCACCTACCCCATGAGCCCTGGAAAAGTACCTTGTCCATGTCTTTCTGCTGTCATCTTCAGTGGTGTCTGACTTGGTGGAAGCTGCTCTCAGTGTGTGTCAGGCCACTTGGTGTTAACCTGAGACAACCAGCATGAGGGAGGAAAGGTTTGTTCTGACTCATGGTTCAGGAGGTTTCAGTCTGTGGTTGATTGGCTCTGTTGCTTTGGCCACTGGTAGCCAGGACATGGCAGAGGTGCCCTGTTCACCTCATGGCAGCTCAGACACAAGAAGAAAGACAGCCAGGAACTGGGGTCCCCTTATCTCCTCCAAGTCCTGGGGCCTTGTTCCCCAGGACTAACCTCCTCCCGGGGCCACCACTGCTCAGGGTTCCTACACTGCCCAAGCCTTCAACCCTGAGAAGACACCCCTGGCTCCTTTGGGGGAACATTCCAGACCCAAATCACAGGCTGGGCACCACTGAATGCCAACCTCATGTGCATTTGAAAATTCTTACAATCTAAGCAAGACTTTGCCTCTCTCTTGTTTAAAGAACCAGTTGGTGTTTTCTTTGCTCTACACCTGGTTTGCACTTTGGATCTGCAGGCAGGGTAGATAGCAAGAGGCTCTCTGTGTGCGGGCAATGCCAGATGGACAGGAAGCTGCCGGGCCAGGCAGGGAGCAGCCTGACACTGCCTGATCCAGGCTTCGCCCAAACCACAGCTCAGGGCTGCAGAAAGCTCAGTGGCAGAACCTCGTCCTTCCCACAGAGGGAGGGGTCTGGAGTGTGATTTCCAGTTCTTTGTGTTCAGAGGAAGCTCGTCCACCTCTGGCAAGGTCTTACTGGCATTCAAGTTAAAAATGCATTCCATTTTACGTAACGGATTAATCAGATATATGGGCTATCTGCTATCTAAGAAAATGTTTATCTCTCTTGTGCTGATGCCCAGGCAGCTGATTATAAGTGTGTGTGTGTGTGTGTGTGTGTGTGTGTGTGTGTGTGTGTGCGCACACACACAAGCACAGAGAGTGCACCATGTTAAAGCCGGGGAAAATCTTCGCAATGGTTCCTTTCCACGGAGCAGACCCATCTGGTCCTCACTCCTGCTGGGGAGGCACAAATGTGCAGGGACGTCTTCGGGGTGGCTTCTGCCCTTGACAGGTCGGCCAGCGGGTGGCTGAAACGGAAGAAGTCATCTGCCACTGTGCCAGCGGAAATGAAAATTACACGGCTCGTGCTAACGAGCACATTTCCAGAGGGACTGCTTAGCGGCATTAGGAGTCTCGGAGCAGATGCCTCTGAACTTAAAATACACTTAATTCCTGAAGATCTTGGTGTAATTAATTTACCCGGATAGACTCAATGAGAACACAGGGCAAGCATCACACCGCTCAGCAGTTTGCAAACTTCAGGGAACACTAAGATAAATAATTTGATTTTTCTAAACATCTAAATTCATTTCTCCTATAACCAAGGAGCAAGAGTCCCACTCAGGAAGGAAAAACATTTTCAGTTTTATAGTCTCATCTCGTCCCCTCTTTTCAAGTTGAGCTCCTGTAACAGGAAGAGCCCCATGTGGCCACATCAAACGCATATCGTGCGTGCTTGGGGTGCGGCTGTGTCCCTGTGAGCTCGCCGGTGTGTGAACACTGACCCGGCCCGCCCGCCCTGCCTGTTGGTACACACGGCACTGGGTGGCGGCGATCAGCTTGCATTTCACGGATGACAGCCGGGCCTCATGTGACCGCCAGCAGCTGTGGGTGCCTGGGAGTGAGGGATCTCCAAAAGTTGTGGCACTCGGGCTCCGGCGCAGATGTGGGGAGCCCGCTCCACCCCAGAGGCTCCAGGCACACAGTGTGGCCGTGGCGCTGACGAGGAGGCTCTGCCCGCCACCAGGCCTTTGGGCTGCTCCTGGGAGCCCTGGGTCTGTGCTCACCGGATGTCAATCCGGCCACCTCGTGACCTTGTGTAACTCCTTCTCCTGCCTGGGCTTCTGCCTAGTTGCTTATTGGGAGAAAACAACGACATGATAATAGGTAGTGACAGGAGAATAACGGCTTCATAAGCACACATACAGTCTCCCTAGAGGGCAGTGGGTCCTCAGCGAGGGGGCTTTACTGCCACTCCTCTGCCTTTACTCTCACTCTCCGCTCCATTTTTCTCCACTCCTTGGAAAAGTCTCTGCCACACACCTGCTCCATATGCTGGGCCTGTGCGTGGCACGGTTGCACATCTTGTCTTTTCATCACCAGCCCCACCTTCCGCACGGGGTGGGCAGAGCTGAGAACCAAGCACCTTTAGCAAAATCGTACTTCAGGTTCCCATTACTGAAGCAGGCACAGGGCAGGGCAGTGTGGTTAAGGAGACGCATCTTGTATTAGCTTCCTGTGGCTGGGCAAAATACCGGAAACCACAGCATAGTGGGGGAGAGGCCTGTGGGCTCACGGTTTCAGTGGGTCCAGTCTATGGCCAGCTGATCCAAGGGGAAAGGTCAGGGCAGATGGGTCTGGCAGAGGACAGCTGCTCCCCTCACAGCACTCAGGAAGTGCCGAGAGGAGAGAGGAGCCAGGAGGGAGACACAGAGGTCTCCAGGGACTCTCCTCTTCTAGCAACTGCTGTGGCAAACTCTGCCACTAGGGTATGAAAGAGAGGGCAGGAAACCCAGGAGTGTGTGGTTCATCATGAGAGCAGGTGAGAGGCATCAGAAATGGGCACCTGCTGCGCTGGGCCTGCAGGAAGGGGAGGTTGCAGCAGGTAGGGAAGTCCGGTCCGGGAAGCTGGGTCTACCCTGCAAAGGTGTGAAGGCTTGGGAGTCAGAAGGGTGCTGAAGAACCCAGGGGTCGCTTTCCCTCTCTAATATTTTCTGAGGTTGTGTGACATGGGATTAGACAGCATCTCCTGGTGTCTGTCATGACAAGTGATGACAGGGCTTGAAAGACAAGCTTACCACCGTGCTGCCACAGCAGCTCAGAGTGGAATCAACATCCGAGTCCGTCGGCAGAGGAGCGGCTAGAGAAACTGGTCGGTGTGTCTGTGAACAGGGGTATTAGTTAGCCAGGAAAAGGAAGAAATCCTGTCAGCTGGGGCGAGACAGGTAGGACAGGGGACATCAGTGTAGGGGAATAAACCAGGCACAGAGAGCCCAATTCCTCACATTCTCACTCTTACATGGAGGCTGACACAGTAGCGATCACAGCAGCAGAATGTGGATTCTAGGCTCGGGAAGGGCAGGGCGAGGAGGAACCTGGATCCCAGACACTAAGATACAGAGAGGTGGGAGGAAAAGGTCTGTGCTTCCAGCACAGTGCTGATCACAGCTCACAAGGGCCCACTGTGGAAGGGAGGCGTTCACAGGGGCTGCCCACAAAAAAAATGATGCTAATTACCCTGATCTGGTCATTATAGCTTTTTTTTTTTCAGTTTTTTGAGACAGGGTTTCACTACGCAGTTCAGGCTGACACTGAACTCACTCGGTAGCCCAGGCAGGCCTCAAACTCACAGCAATCCTGCCTCAGCCTCCGGAGTGCTGGGATTACAGATGTGCGTCACCACGCCTGGTTCTGATCATATATCTTGAACCTATTCATTGAATTCATCACAATGTGTATAGTCACCAGGCAGCACCTAACACTAAATTTACAAAACTAAACAACAAACAGTTAACATCTAATGTGACAAATTACAAACTAACCACAAAATAAGCTCCTTTTAACTTCGATAGACATCGACCTCAGTTTTTATTCAGAACTTAAGGTTAATCTAATTTAAGACCATGGACAGATTTTCCATGTTTCTCCCGATGGCGATGGTCATTTTGGAAAGGCCTGTGCCTACGCTGGCCAAGTAGTGACAGCTGCTAGGCAGTTCCTGCCTCTGCCCCTAGGGTCCTCTGCTGGGCCCTGTGCACCTCCTCTCTCCTCCTCCCACCTCCTTCCAGCTCCCTGCCTCTCCTGGGCTCCGAGAGGCATGGGGCATCCTGTGAGGAGCAGCTCTGGCTCCATGGCCTGGGTGCGTTTCTTGGGAGCCTCCACGGCCCCTGCTTGGGTGGCCAGGGTGACAGCAGCATCTCCCAAGCACCTTCTCACCTTGCTGGGCCCCTGAGCCTGAGGCTCTGCAGTGAGGTCGTCCTCCAAAGGCTGTCCTGGGCACACTGCTTTCCTTGTGTGATGTCCCTGCAGGGTGGGCCGGGCTGCTTCTTGCAGTGGCCCCTCCCACTCTGTACCCAGTGTTGCTGTGCCCACAGACCCCATGCACCTCTCCACCAGCATGTGTGGTGCCCCAGAGCAAAGCATGGCCTAGGTTCTTGCTCCCAGACCACTTGCCCAGCCGGAAGTGACTTTGTGGGCTTAGAAACTGTTATGGTCCATGTCCAGCAGGCAGGGGCTGGGGAGGGTCTAGGGGCTACCAGGGCCCTTTTCTAGGGTTGCCGTGACCCAGTACAGCAATCTGTGGAATCTGTGGTTGTGCAGGTGTGGAGGCCCACGTCCGAGACCAAGGTGCCTGCAGGGTTGTGGGAGAATCCATCCCAGCCCAGCTCCGGGCTGCAGGAAGTCAGCAGCCAGCCCCAGCGGCCCCCAGCTGCCACCACACTACCCTGGCCTCTGCTCTGCTGTCACTTGGCAGTCAGCCCTTGCCCCTGTCTGTCTCTGTCCCTTCCTCCTTTCACGTAGGACACTAGGATACCGCTAAGATCCCCAGGACACACACCGATCACTGGAGTCGTCCACAGTCTGCTGTTCCAGTCCGACCCCACCTTGAGCAATCCCCTCCACAACAATCCTGTCTCCAAACAGATTCCGTCTGTAGGTTTTGGCGGAACATGAATCTGGGAGGTGGACCCTGTTCGTGTCGTGTGTCACTTAGAAGGATGGGGGCCCGGCCATGACAGGAGGCAGAGGTGGGCCGTGGGGCCCTTTGCTTCCAAGCTGATTCAAACCCAGGCACCAGCCCCCACCTTGGCCGGGCACTGTCACTCTAACTCTGTAACACGCTGCCACATCCGTCGTGTTCTCCCCAGAACAGTACAGCATCAGCAATGCTCTGTTCTAGCCTTTTAAATTCACTGCAGCGCACGCTGGTTAAGAAACACTTGTGGGGCTGTTGGCGAGGTTGCCATAGCGAAGCCCAGCAAACTTTGATGACTATTTCCCTGCTAGAATTAGGAGAATTAATTCTTAAACCCCTGCTTTACACCGATAGTGGAGATAATAAAAGTAACTAGAGACCCACCAGTTGGTGTTTTAAGAAGATATAAGATAATCCTGTTTTATCCTGGGAAATGATTAGCCTCTTCTGAAGCCCAGGCTAATGCCTGCTACTGCTCCAAATTCCAGTCTGTGTGCCTCTGAGGGGCAACATTTCTTGATCATGGAGCGTAGAGACAAGGGTGTCCTCCTGAAAAGGCGCGGAGCGGTGCCTTCAGATGACAGCAGTAATTAGGGTACTGTATTTTGAAGCTGGCCTGACAAGACCCAAGATAGAAACAGAGAACTTTCCTCAGGATAAATCAAAGTTTCTCTTTAAGAGGACATTATAAAAAATTCAAAAATTATCAAAAGGGCTAGAGAATATTTGTTAGCATGTGTGCAGCAGCTCTGGGTTAAAAAAATTATAAAATGGTACTGTAAGTTTTTATATATTCACTTTGCCACATACCGTTCGGAAAGTCATAAAAAATAAGGATCATCCACCCATTCATTTAACAAATACTTTATTGAATTTCTTACTCTGTGTCAATTTTTGTCCCAAGTGCTTGGAATTTCCTTTTTGCTCATTTACACTTAGTTGTATAATAATTTGCAACTGAGAAATACGCTAAACCAGGATGAGGATCTTCATCCTGAGGGATTTATGACCCAGAAAGTCAGAGCTCAAAGCAACTGTCACTCTGGAAATAGCACTCCGTTCCCAACCATCCTTTCCCTGTTTCTTGACGTTCCTGGTGATGGATCAGACATGGCAGGGTAATTGGAAAGTTTGAGGGCCTTTCCAATGAGCAGCCTTTGATGCTAATGACAAACTTGGGGCCTTGCACGCCAGGGGAGAGCGGCTGAGATCAGAGATGGTGCGGCTTGCTCTGAGACTTCACAGCCTGGCGTACATGGCTGCCATGGCAGGAAGGCTCATTACATGAGTGTCATAAAAATATTTTTGTTACGTGGAGTGTTCCACGTAACTTCCAAGAAATATGAAGCCTTGTCATCAAAATTGCCCTGGAATGACACTGTGGGTCCTGTTTCTTCTTGGAAGGTAGACATAACCAAAAGGCTGTGATGACCTCATGCTCTATTCTAATTGTGCTCAGGTGTGCATGACACAGTGGGCCTGTGTCGGGGCCTGACACAGTGGGGAACCCTAAAACTGGGTCCACAGTGCTCAGCCCTCCTCCTTTGGCTCTGCCTCTCCAGTGCTGTGTGACAGCCATCAGACTCACCCCCGACAGAAGGGTGAGGAAGCCGGCCAAGGCCCCAGACAGCTACACTGAGGGAACAGAAAGTCGTCTCACCTCTCACGGATGTGCTGCCTTAGCTCACCTTCTGTTCTGTGACTTTCTCCTCCTGTACCAAAGGCCCGACCTCATAATTTTCTGATGTCTGTTCTGAGAAGTTCATGGGCAACCCTGCTTGCCTGGCCCTTTGGGGACAGAATCACAGGCAGTTGGACATTTTTGTAGGTAAACTGCTTTAGAGGGCATTCTGGCCTGGGCATCTTCGTTCCTCTCCCACCTCCAGGAGACAAATGGCCTGGACGAGGTCACCTTTCACCTACAGGGTGAACCGGGCCACCCTCAGGCCAGCGTCTGCGCTAGTGTACATAGGATTAAGGTCATCGTATTCTTTAGAACACCCTCAGGTTTTCTGTAGGCCTTCAAAAGTAAATTTCCAGTAAATTACCAGGAATTTGGACTCTTTGGATCACCTTTGTCCCGGGGCCAGGCATTAGGCTGCACGAGGAAGGCAGAGTGGACCAGGCGGGTGGACACCAACTTCGGACACTGCTTTGCCTTCCTGTTGTCTTCGTGTGGACGGGCGAGATTCCAGACGTGCTGGCTGCTGGCTGCGGGAGACCGCCCCATCCTGGGCCCATGGGTGCCCCCAGGGAAATCACTTCTTCCTCTGGGAAGAGACGGTTTCCTTGCAGCGACTCCGGGGTTCTCCCACCGCTGACATTCCCGGGGCAGCGTTTAACCTCACACACAGCAGCCTGTGCTGTTTTCCTGGCTCTATGATCAAAAGCATGGATTGTCTTAAAAGCGGCTGGATGCCCAAGGCTTTCAAGCCCAGCTCTCAGAGACGATGTGGCCTGAGGGCAGCGTGCAGTTTGGACGGTGGCCTGAGCACACAGCTTGACTCTGAGGTTTGCTACAAGCAAGTTGCCAGATGCGGTGGGACTCGCTCTTCTCCAAAAAGTGGGGTAATAATGGCACCCACTGACCTGGGCTGTGGCTGGCATGAGATGGGACAGTGCTTGGGAGCACATGGGACGAGGTGCCCATAGGCACAGGCGACTATAGTTTTACTCTAATCGTAAGGGCGTTGAGACCTTGTTGGAAAAGCTACGGGTACTATCAGTGCCTTCAGTTAATTTCACATGGGAGGCATCACCATAGGCGGGCACTGGCGGCATCTCACCTTGGGAGCACCCCGTCGGGTGGGAGGAGTCCTCCAGGGCGGCGGTGGCGGCCGCCTGCATCAAGTGGCACCGGCCGTGATAAATCATCCCAGCTCTGGCACACTCCAGATTAGAAATGAAATAGCATCTTTTGGCAATGGAGCCACGTTTATAAATTAGATTTATTGATACACATGGTCTTGGTTATTATTTTAATCTTCCTCTCTAGGTATTCTGTAAGAAAATATAAGTCTTGTGTTTACTTCTGTTTGTTAATGCTTTGATAAATCGGACATTTTTAGTATTCTATCAATGGCAAAAGTCTA
The DNA here is from genome assembly GCF_034190915.1 of Cavia porcellus. Classification (NCBI taxonomy): domain Eukaryota; kingdom Metazoa; phylum Chordata; class Mammalia; order Rodentia; family Caviidae; genus Cavia; species Cavia porcellus. The sequence goes on from NW_026947484.1 coordinate 164,500,389, forward strand.
ATTGCCTTATTGTATTCTGATTTATTTCTTTCCTTACTTTCTTTGCATCTGCAGCTCAACAAATGAGTCTCTAAAGAGATATATGTTATGATACAGTGTCAGTGAAATTAATCCTGATCAATTTTAAAGTTCACATTTTTATTTGATGACTTTCAGGGGAATCCTAACAGTGAGATTGACTTGGCCCCTTCTCTTGTTGGTTAAATATTGTTGTTTGAGAGCCGTGGAGCCAGAGAGCAGGGCTCTCCCACTCCCCCATCCCTGCTTGAAAGGGCAGCTGCGGTTATTTCTCCCCTCTACACAGAGAAGGGGTTTAACTGGTTAGAAAGACAGGGCTGGCTCTGCTGGGTTGGAAACCAGCACGGTAGAGAGGAGAGCACCCTAATTCCAGCGGAAACGAGCCCTGGGCGCTGCTGAGAACCCGCTTCTCCCCTTCCAGGTCCTCCCAGTGTTCCCACATTTTACAGAATGAAGTTGTTGTCCTGCATCTGGACGAGGTTTCATACATCCCCTCCTGTTCCCCAGGGAGGTATCAGGGTTGGTGTCACCCGCAGGAAGCTGCTGCCCGGAGAGGGAAGTCCCTTTGGCCCAAATCTTACCACTAATGGGATCTGGAACGAGGATTTCTGACAAGTGCCCTGCTTGGAAAATGGAAAATGAATCTGTCTCCAAGTAGAAGAGAGTATCGGAATTGTATAACATTTAGCGCTGGAAAGGTTAACAGTGGAATTCTGGAAATATTCAGTGCTTACTTTTGTAGTACAAAGACGTTTAAACTCCTTATATAATTTTTTCATATAATTTTTCAAGTTCTAACACTAAATGGCATGGTCTATTGCTGACTGTGGAAAAATAAATGACCTAGGGAAGGAATTTCTATTTTCCTCCAAGACTGAATTTTGCCAAGATTTCTACACTGTTCGTGTAACATATTTTTGTGTGTGATCTTTGTACTCCTTGTGCAGTCAAATGTTCTGCCCCTAAGCGATCGCCCCTTTGTACTCTTTGCGGCCATTTTCATTCTTGCATGCATTATTTATGTATTTCCTATTTTTGTAATGACATTTTTCTTTGTCTTGTATCTATTCATGTAAAATAATTCTGAAGAAAAGCTAAAGAAATAAGAATAATGATCTCAGAAAAACCCGTGACCTTGTGCAAGAAAGCATTCCCTTCGAGGAGCTGCTGCATAACGTCTCCAAAGAACATTTTCAAAAATTGCTGCTTTGCATATTCTATCTCGTGCCAAACATAAATAATTACTGAAGGAAAATATCATGTAAATAAAGAGGAGTTTGAAAATAATGTTTGCAAAATATTATCAGTTTGATGATGACCAGCATTTGATACTCCTAAGCTGGCACCATTTACCTGGGAAACCATCTCTCTCTCTCTCTCTCTCTCTCTCTCTCTCTCTCTCTCTCTCTCTCTCTCTTTCTCTCTCTCTCTCTGACTTCTCCATGCCAGGACACAAGGTTGCCTACCGACTGTGGGAACACTAATTATTCAGCATCCCTTCCCTGCAGGTCTCCTCTCCACCAGAACCTCCCAAATGGAACCTGGAGGGAACTTCGGCGAACTTTAAATCACACTGTTCATTGTTCACCTCATTGTTCTCAGAGCAAACCCATTTTATTTTTTGCCTTTTTTTTTTTTATCGTTAATGTCAAGCAAACATTTATTTCAGGTGCAGAGCCTGGGGATACGTTAGCGAAAACAGTGGCCGGCCTGTTCTGCCGCTGACTGCCCACTAAGTGGGTGGGAAAAGGGTGCCGTGACCCTCTTACCCTTCCCACCAGTCTCCCTAACAGCTCTGGCCTTCGGGTCAGCTCAATTTCCCCTCCACTGAGTGGCCATTACTGTGCCTGCTCGGTGATAAATGCTTTCTGCGAGGCTGCATTGCCGGCAGCTAGCACTAGGGAAGCTGCCACCCGGCCAGCCAGCCGGAGGAGCGCCTGGCCTGCCTGGCTGTCGCCTAGCAACGTGCCTGGCCTCGCCAAAATGAATAGACCCACAAACAAAAATGAAAAGGAGATAGAACGAGTCAAAGCACAGGGGGCGAGGAGGTTAATATTCTTCTATCCAATAACTTCGTTTTGGAGAATTGCATTTTAACCTTTCTCCCCCAGAGCTGGTGGAGATATGTACTGGAAATTAAATTAGGCCACATTTGTATTTTTTAAAAAATGTTTGCTTTGATGTGGAATTTGCTTTCAGCTCTCTGTCCATGATTTCCTAACTTTCTTTCAGAGTGGAGGGAGAAGGAAGCACTGTTAGACAGGACCCAGATGATAGATAAATACCGGACCTGATGGGCACCTTCCTGTGTGGCTTCTCCCGTGCCGGAGCCCCAGCTACACGGTGAGGGCTGAAGAGTGACAATGTTTTTTGCCATACTCACTCCCACTTTTCTCTAAATCTGAACCCAAGTAACTCTTATCCCCGACTGAATTAACATGTCACTTTACAGATTAGGGGGAAATGGGCTCAAACAAATAGCGTTTACTCGGGGGCTCAGAGGAGCGGCAGGTTATCAGGGAGCGTGGACGCTAGGTGTGCTCAGTTTGGAGCATCTGCTGTGCACCAGGGCTGCATGAGACCCACTAACAATATGTGCTATTGTTTGTTATATAAAACAAATAGAGGAGCCCAGATTTACTCCATAAAATCATTGGATCCGTATTTTTTAGCACCTACTAATCCAAGGATCGGCGGTATCTCAGTATTTCCTACCCAGTAGGAAAAACTATAAACGTGAATATGACTGCAGAAGTAGAAGCCCACCGCTCCTCTGTCTCCCCCATTCCCCGCCCGGACCCTGTGCTCACCGATCCAGGGCAGCCGCCCCTCGAGTCTGGAGTCCTGGATTCACCTCCTGACCAAGGCCCCTCCTCACGCCAGCTCGCCAGCAGCCTCTGCGGCAGTGGACTGCAGCTCACCTGGCGCCCTACCCAGATCCTGCATGGCCCTGGTGCCCACACTCCTATGTGGCTCACACAAGCCCTGCAGTCCACGTCCTCTGTCTCTAGTTCCTCCACCTTGGGCCTTCTGGTCCTACAGGTAGCTGAGCCCCACACAGGCCCCTTCTGGTCCACAGGTAGCTGAGCCCCAACGTGCCGGCCTCGTGTGGCTGGTGCTGCTTCCCGCGTCTGGCACCTGCATCTCTGCCCCTTGTCTGCCTCTTCCAGAAGCTGCTCCCTCCTTACTGTCCGGCTGCGTGCGTCATCAGGCAGAGTGCCTGGACCCTCTGCCCACCCGCAGGGCCTTGAGTGAGCCCTGGACACGGCTGTCTCCGTCTGTAAACTGGTGTTAGTAGTGTACCTGCTGCCCAGAGCTGCTCTGAAGAGCTACGGGTTAATTACCAGACGGTGCTTAAAGCCAAGGGCGCCCTGTGTCCTTGTCACAAGGTCCAACGGACATCTCCCGTTATGCTGGTACGTGTCTCAAATGCGTTTATTTTATTTTATTTTGTTACCTTATTTTATTTTACTTTATTTTATTGTTTTGAGACAGGGTCTTGCTCTGTAGCTCAGGCTGGCCTTGAACCCTATGTAGCCCAGGCTGGGCTGGAATTCACAGCGATCCTCCTGCCTCAGCCTCCCCAGGGCTGGATGCAGGGCAGGTGTGCACCACCACCCTAGGCCATCAATACAGCATTTATGCAGTGATCAGTGCTCACCTCTTTGTTTTACAGATGAGAGGATTCAGCCATGGCAGCATCTCCCCACACCAGACTTCCTGCCTGCCACTGCTGTGGGTCCTCATAAAGGTTTGCTGTCAAAATGAATGAATCAGGCCACAGGGGCACCATGTTTCTAGACTCTTTGTGCTTATGCAGGGCTTTGATACTTTCTCTGTAACTGAACTTTTCACTCCCGGGAAGCCCTCCCCTCGAGGCTGTCAGTTTTAGGGTGCTCGCTCCTATGTGCGCCCTCTCCCCTGTCCTGCTCTAACCATCGTGAGCTCCGTCTATGAAGAAGATCACTGAATTCCAGAGCCCCCGGGAGCACCGTAAACAAAGGCTGTGGTCTCTCTTTCACGGAGGTCAGTGTTCGTCTCCCCAAAAATCCCCTGTAAGCGTTACAGTGCACAATTTTGGAGCGGGTGCTCCAACTCCTCCCTTACCCTCTCCTGTGTGATAAGAAACAGAATCAGTGTTATATTTTAAAATAAAAAGAAGACGCTTATTATCCATGTGCTCCTGCAACTTGTATGGAGCACAAATCCTCAGCGCAGCCCCTGGAGCAGTCAGCTGAGGGCCCCGAGGCATCGATAGATGTGGGGCATTAGGGGGGGGGGGCGCCAGAGAGGGGCGCAGAGCGCAGAGGTGGCGCCTTTCCAGACGGGGAGAGGACGCTTTTGAGTACCTGAGAGGGCCGGCGAGCCTGTCCTTATTTTCCTTTGCCTCCAAGAGAAGCAGCTGCATTTGTGCAGGATCATGGACTGGGGGCCCCCCTGGAGACCATTCATGCCCTGCCATTTAATGGGGGGCTCAGGCCAAGGCTCTGGGCCTCTGTGAGCCTCAGTTTCCTCATTTGTAAAGTGGGACTCTTCCTCTCAGTGCCTTCATGAGCGACAGATGAGACACCGTTCACAATTAATGCTTCCCTCTCAAATCTCTTTCTGGCCTTCATTCTTTCTGTTCTTGTGGAATGAGCAAACCCAGACCTGCCATTCTGACTCCTGCCCTGAGGACCTGCTTTCCTATCACTGGCACACAGATCTCCAAGGACAGGGCTCTGTTTAAACTCTGGCCCAAACATCCCTTGCCCCTGAGACGACCCCGTTCCCCGTGATGGCAGCGTGCAGATCAGGGTGCGGGCCAGGTGTCCAGGCTGGGTGCACAGTGCCTGCTGTGTGGAAGTGGACCGCGTGTGGCTGTGCACCGCACAGGACAGTGCGGGGGGACCATAAATGACCGTCTAACCGGTCCAGTTCGTGGTGTTGTGCTGTTTGTCCTTATTTTATAACCTGATCCTACTAATGAAAAACCAAGCTTCACCAGGAAGTGGTGCCAAGGCGTGCCCGCGGCAGACATCTCCAGCTGGAGGCTCACGGGCTGTGTTATAACCCAGCCTCTGCCCACAGGTCTGACTGCTACCCTACATCTGCCCACAGACTCGAGGGCTGGGCATTGTGGCTCAGGGAAGGACCCAGCCCTGACCCAGATGGGTGGAGCCCAATTCCCCAAACCGCAGGCCCTTGGCACGGCCTTGCCACCACTGTGTCAGGCAGCAGTGATCAAGGCAGCCTGGCCTCAGCTCCATGGTGCTCGTGCCACCTCTGGTCCCAGCCTCTGGGGTCGCAGCACGCTGTGAGGCTGATGGCCCTGCCCTCACCCCTGATGCCGCATAGGGAGCGTGGCTGCCTCGCCTCACTCCCTGTTCCTGGTTGCTGCCCTGGCATTTAATAAAGCACCGTCTCCCAGGGGCTCTGGGACAGGCTCGGCTCCCCAGGGTCTGCAGGGTCTCTGGGCCCCTGGGCAGGGCCTGGAAGGACACACCAGCCACTTCCTTCCCCTTCTCCCCCCAGCAGTGGTCAGTGGTTTGGCTGTGCCAGGTGCCCCTCGCCCTCATCTCTGGGCCTGGAGTCCCCGCACCATGGCGCCTAGGAAACCTCTGTCTTCCGTAAGCTGACTGTTCGAGATCATGCTGCAGTGAGCAGCTGGATGCTGTAGACGCAGGGGCCTTGGCCCCGCTCATCCAGATACCGGCTCTGAGAGGCTACCCTGTGTCCTGCAGGCTCTGGCCAAATGGCGGAGAAGCGGCCCGCCATGCTCAGGGCACAAGTGAGGGCTCCTCTTCCTCCCCCCGCCACCCTCCCGCTCTTCCTGCATTCAGCTGAGTTTCTGCGCTCCACATACACTCTTCCTGTCTTGGCTTACACTGCCCAGTTTGTGTCACCCTGGCACACACTGGGGGCTGGTTCCTAGGTCCAGATTCCTCCACAGGGCTCCAAGCCTCAGTTTCCCTGACAAACCCAGCAAAGCCCCAGGCTTGTCAGAACCTTAGAGAAATCCGGCCCTGCACACGGAGCGAACTGTCCCCTAGCACCACTTGTTCTGGGTCCCTGGTTCCCCCACATCTGTCTCCTGTCTCTTGGGAAGGGCCTCAGAGGCTCAGACTGACCCTAACCTCCTGGAGAGGGAGTTCCTCCATGCCCCCGCTGGCCTGTGTTGGGTAACCCCTGGTAGCGCCCCCTGGCGGGACCTTCCTGAGGTGCCAACAGGGCTCAGGGAGCTCAGTGTGGCCAGAGGTCACCTCCCTGGCTCGGGCTGTGGGTCTTGGGTTCCGGACCCAGCTCTACGCCAATCCACGGGGGTCATGGTAAAACCCGAGACACTGGGTTTCAACTTCTCCCGGGGAAACAGTCCCTGGGCTCCGTGTGAGGACCTCAGGTGGGCCCACCAGGCGGCTCCTTTTTGTTTGGGTTGTGTGGGTGGAGAAAGGAAGACATGTAGGGCTCAGTGACTCAGGAAGCAAGAAAACTGGGAAGCAGACCGAAAACTGGGAACTGAGTCCAGCACTCTCTGCAGTGGGCCTGAACCCGTGGGAGGGCTGTGCCCGGGGAGAGGAGCACCCAGTCTTGAGGGGTCAGGAAGCGCACAGGGGCCTCCCTGCTGCTGGGTCCCGGGAGAGCAGCGGAGCATGGAATATGGGAAGTATGGGTGAGGAAGAAAGTCCAGAAGCCCATTAATGTGTCCACAGCCTGGTTGTGGGGAAGAAAGTCCTCGCACCGACCAGGAACAGGAAGCCTCAGCCTCAACGCCCACACCAGGGAGCTTTTAGGGCTTTGGGTGGCAAAACCAACATCCCCAGTGCCCCCCAGGCTAAGGCTAATCGTTCCACCCTTTGCCAATGAGAGTGGGTCAGGCTGGGTTCTGCTACAACAACTCTCGAGCCTGAAGCTCCATCCTTCCTCACGTAGCCCGTCTCGAGGAAGGAGCCGTCAAGAAGGCAACACCAGGGAGGGGAAGCTGACAGATCACGCACTGGCTCTTACGTGTTCCTGTCTGCAAGTGCTGCTCGCCACCTTTTTAAGAACGTTATGCGCCCACATTCACAGTGCAGGACGTTTGCACGCCTCATGTAGTGCGGCTGCATGCGGGACCCATCCTTACTCCCCGCCCTGTCACCCTCTCCTCCCGCCCTCTCCCCTCTGCATCTCTTCGAGAACAAATCACTAGGCCCTGTACAACATCCGCACGCATGGAGGAATTTGCTGAGAATAAAAGCAAGTTGAAATACTGATAAAGTTTTAACAGCTCTCACACCAAATCCTATTGCACTCAGCACACTGTACTATGGATGGATGACGTTTTTCACTTAGTGACCTGAATTACAGTGATCTCAAAGTGGTTGGTCCTCTGGCTTCTCTGTGGCCCTGCTGCCCCTCTTGCATAGCTGTAACCTCTGAGGACGCTCAGCAGTCTTGGCCTTGGATGTCCAGTGCTGGGCACAGCACCAGGTGTGTGGACATCATCTTCTGGAGCTGTCCCAGTGAGACACTAGAGCTGCATTGTCTCAAAGTTCTGGAAGCTGGAAGTCCAAGACCAGGTTCAGAGAGCTCAGTTTCCGGGGAGCCCTGTCCACCTGGCACCTGGAGGGCCACTGCTGCCATGCACCCTGGGCTTTTGCCCAGTGTGTGCAGAGCAGAAGGACTCTCTGGTCTCTTCCTCATGGTCACTGACCCTGTCTGACCAGAGTGCTGCCCTTCTGACCTCATTTAACTCGGCTTATTTCCCTCCTAGGAGAGCACATTGTGAGGGATTCCTGGGCAAACAACTGCAGCAGCAAAGTAGGTGGCCATGTGCTCTAGATGGATGGGCAGACAGACTCATGAGAGGACAGTTGGATGGACAGATGATCCCCCCGAGCGGGTGGTAAGCTTCCTGAGGCTCTAGAGCTGTGCACTTCCCTGTGTTTTCCTTCACTCGGGGCTGCAGACCTCTGCGTGCGTCTTCCAGCCCCACCGGTGTCCTCCCCTCGTCTGTGTCCACCCACACCTGAGCAAACTGCTCCCTGGAGTCCTCCCTGGGCCAGCATACCAGTCACACACAGCGGCACTATCACAACCCGAGTCCTCCTGTCTCCGTCAGCACCTAGGCAGTACAGGGCGATTGAAGCATGTGGCCTGTGTCACGCCGTGGTCAGAGTGTCTCAGTCAGGTGGGGAACTGGTCACTGGATCTTTGGGAAACTGCCCTCTCAGAGGTGTTAGTGTGTGAGATGTTAGAAATGTTAGCGTGTCTCTGTCTCTGCCTCTGTGTGTCTCTGTCTCTATGTCTGTGTCTCTGTGTCTGTGTATCTCTGTCTCTGTGTTTGTGTATCTCTGTCTCTGTCTCTGTGTGTCTCTGTCTCTATATCTGTGTCTCTGTGTCGGTCTCTGTGTGTCTTGGTCTATGTCTCTGTCTCTGTGTGTCTCTGTCTTTATGTCTGTGTCTCTGTGTCTGTCTCTGTGTGTCTTGGTCTATGTCTCTGTCTCTGTGTCTCTATCTCTGTGTCTGTATCTCTGTGTGTCTCTGTGTCTGTCTCTGTGTTCTCTGTCTCTATGTCTGTGTCTGTATCTCTGTGTCTCTGTTTCTGCATCTGTGTGTCTCTGTCTCTGTCTCTCTGTCTCTGCGTCTGTGTCAGTGTCTCTGTCTCTGTATGTCTCTGGCTCTATGTGTCTCTGCATCTGTGTGTCTCTGACTCTGTCCCTGAGTCTCTGTGTGTCTCCGTGTGTGGACCTCTGTGTGTGTGTGAGATCCTGTGCCCTAGATTCAGTTTACCCCCAGTGCTGGGGTGGTGGCGGCGGGAGCAGGAGGCTGGGGTGTACATCACACTTGTCTTAGCTCACATCAGACACAGATGTCAGCGGCCGAAGTCTCTCCCCTCTCTGCTCTGTCCCTCACCACTTGGGCACTGCATGGCACCTGCATCCTGGCCCTGTCACTGCCCCTCAGCGACCAGTGCTGCCCCAGGACTCAGGGCTGCAGCAGCACTGGACCAGCTGCAGGCCTGGTGGGACAAGCGCTGACCAAGAGCTGCAGGTGACGACTCTGCACCTGGCCTCTGCACATCCCAGAGCATCCCCTTAAGGGGCGCCAGGAATGGAGAGGAAACCTTAGTGTCAGAGGCGCCTGGGACTGACCACCTTCCCTCTGCACAGCGCCAGGGCCCTGTCATTAGTGTCTCGAGACACCCACTATTCCTCCCGCCTGGGAGCCAAGGCCCGCTTCTCCTCTGCATCCCCAGGAGTGGTGTCAAGTGCATGGAGTGGAGACCAACGTCCTGAAGGTGTGAAAACAGGGGACCTCGTGGCTCAGAAGCCCAGGTTTGTGGTGAGGGCGGAGACCCAGCCCAGCAGGCTCCAGGACGTGTGTGTGGCACCTGCACAGCTGATGGCGTGAGGATCGGTCCTGGAGGCCAGAAGAAGCCTCCTGGAGAAGTTCCCACAGCCAGCAGCCCAGCTAATGTCCCACTGACATTGGTGGGCAGGTGCAATGCAGGCCATGCCAAGTGGGCAGTACAAAGTGGGCGTCTTGGGCCCCTGGGCAGCAGGCACCTGGTGGAGCTGTGGAGTTGTTTCCCAGCCTGGATGGGAACCACACACCTCGATCCTCCCCAAAGCACCCACACATCGCACCCCCCCACACACGCCCCTAAGTCACCCCCACAGCCACCAGGCTGTCCCTAAGGCAAGAGAGCCACTGCTAGCCTGAGGCCCAGCCCCCTCCAAAGGCCTCCAGAAAGACCACTGTTGGCCAGCCCAGGTGCCACTTCCGGCTTCCTTTCCTGCAGGTCAGTTCTGCTTGAAATGAACCAAGTTTACAAATCTCTCCCGGTTTGTACACTCCTATTATGCATGCGAGCTGACGCATTTGTAACTGTCAGGCGCGTCAGGAAGATGCAGGGCTCGCATCTGACCCTGTTCATTTACATGGTGCGTGGCAATGACATTGATTCATGTGATAAGTCATATCCATGCATTATAATCTTTATGTGTCACCCTCCCGGTTATTTCTACTACAGTCCCGGAGGTGGGGGCTCCACGGAGGCGGCGGAGAGGACTGGAGGGTGCTCCGAGCAATATGAAGTCCATATAAACTCCAGAGCTTCCTGGATAGGTTTATTACATGTCCCGATCCCAAGAGAAGGGAATGTACATGCAGAACGGTCCTGGGTGAGGTGTCGGGTGCTGTAAATATCCCGCCGACTAACTTATTAATATTTGGAGACTGTGTACTTCTGAGGCTCAGGCTCCACAGGAGAGGGGTAAGTAAACATGATTATGCATGCATGCAAGTCTTTATCAAGGTGGGGCTGATAATGCCTCAAAGCCGAACTATTTCTCATGGAAATAGCTGCTCTTAATAGCCTCTGTCTCTTTATTGTGCTTCTTACCGAAACATAAATCACTAATATGTTTTTGGCGGCAAAGTACTCTCTTTTCCCATTGTATTCACAGATTTAGTGGCATTTCAAATAGATAAACACAAGCAACATCTATCAACACTACAAAAAGGGCGCCTTAATCAAAGCTCCGGGTCTGGGTCTCAGCATCTCCATTTACCTTGAGATAAATCCATTGGTGTGACCACCTCTGCTCCGAGTGACAAATCACCCTGGCCGGCCGAGCAGCGCAAGGGCTTATTGGCCTTCCTTTAAGTGGTCTTACCCTTCAACGAAAAGGATGGGGCTTGTCAAGCAGGACCAGATTAAAGTTAGACAAAAAGAAATGATCTGTTATTAGAAAACTCCAATTGAGAATCACAAAACAGGAAGAAATATGAATAAAAATTTCCAAGGGGAAGATCGTCTGATCCCAACAGAAATTAACTCCCATTATGGGCGTGGAGGATGGATGGCCTGCGGCTGGGGCTGATGAGGGTGCCCGGCACAGTGGTATGGGCGTCAGGGGTGTCGGCCCGGGCGCCCAATGCCTGGTTGCGTGTGGTGTTCACACAGGGCCTGGGGACTGCTTGCTCTCAGAGGCGATTGCTTCCTGCTTCACAGGATGTCAGCACCGGCAGGGACCTGAGGGGTGATTCCATCACCCATGTTCAGAGAAAGGACATAGAAAGCCAGGCGGGAGAGTCCCTTGGCCCAGTTGTTGATGGCAGACATCCAGGATAGGTCTGGAATGTCCCGGGGTGCCCATGTGGTAAGCGTGGTTGCCAGCTGGGCACTCCTGGGAGGTAGTGGGAGCTTTAACGGACCTGGCCCTCTTGGGAGGTCCCCTGCCCTTAAAGGGACTCACAGGACTCAACCCTTCCTCTCCACTCTGTGCCTGTGTCTTGGCTTTGCCGTGGGCTCCCACTGTGATGGACCGTACCATCCCAGGCCCAAAGCAATGGGGCCATGATCATAAACTGAACCCTCAAAAGCAGGAAGGCGACATAAACCCTTCCTGAAGTTGATTATCTCAAGTCTTTGAGAAGCTGCTCATTGGAAACCGACCCCACAGAAGTGCTGGAGACAGAACTGAGTCGATCCGTCTGCATCTGAGTCCTTACCCTGCAGTGCTTGGCCTCGTCCTGAGAGAGTCTTGTTTGGCCCCAGCTCCGGGTCTTCATTCTCTCTCGCTGCCCAGAAAGAATGAGCAGGACCGAAGCTCACAAGCCTTCCTGGTCTCCAGCTGACGCCCAGTGCTTCTAGGAGCAGTGATAGCTCACGCTTTTGGGTTGCTGGCCGCCGGGCGCTGTCTGTATTCTAGTTCAATCCACAGACAAGGGTCCGTCAAAATCCATGGTGAGTGTTTACCTGTCCAAAAGTCATCGCAGTAACACACGTTACTGTCGGTCCTCTTCAGGGTCGTTTTCGATCTGGCCTCATAGCGAATGCTCTGCCGTCTTCGTCCTGTTTGGTTGGTGAAGACACTGAGACTCGAAGAACATCAGCCGCTTGGCCAGGATGGAACCATAACCAGGGCTGTTTCAGAACCCAGCCTTGCGCCCGGGGAGCTCATGCTCATGACCACTCCGTGAGGTGAGGACCCGGGTGTCTCTCGGGAACTCCGGCGCAGACAGATGAAGATTGTGATGCTGTAAGCACAGACGGAATGAAGGCTTGGTGAGATTCACTGCCCAGAGCCCCAAATAACTAAATAAAACTCTCTCGCTCCCCTAAGAAAAGAGCTAGGAACTCAGGCTGCCGTGGCTCTAGTGCCCAAGCCGTGCTCACCTTTTGAGCTGTTGCCCGCGAACCGATCTGCAGGTCCGGTGCCAGGGAGACAGGTGAGATGGCACAGTCGGCGGTTCTGGAACCTGTGGTCCTGGTTCCGTCCCGACTCTGCTGCTTCTAGGCCGGGTTGTTTCCTCTTCCCCTTCCAGGCCCTATCTATAACTGGATCTTGAGCAAGTTCATAAACTGCCCCGTGCCTCAGTTTCCTTAAGTGTTAGAGAGAAAAATAGCTTCTGCTGCCCAAAGCAGTGAAGAGGCTCAGAGCGAATGCGGGTAGCAGGAGGAGCCAGCTCCCAGCAGGAGGAGGCCGCAGGCAGCCGTGGCTTGGAAATAAGAACTGAGCCCGCTAAGGGACTGAGGCTCGGCCGCACCCTGCCCCATGGCCAGCGAGGCAAAAAGACAAAGTTAAACTTCCCACGTGGGGTCCTCCACACCCATCAGCACTTGGCTGCTCACTGCTTTACCTCAGTGCCCAGGCTGGGCAGCTCTGGGCCAGGATCTTAAATGTAAAAGTAGGGCCATGTCTCATGGCACACACCTGTAATGCCAGCACTTGGGAGGCTGAGGCAGGGGGATCACCACAAGTTCAAGGCCAATTTGGGCTACATAGCGAGACCCTATCTCAAAAAAAAAAAAAAAAAGGAAAAAAGAAAGGAAAAGAAAGAAGGCCAGATATCTAGGTGAGGGGAGAGAAAGAAATGATAGAGACCCAACTCCCACAATCAGGAAAGCCTGACCGACATTTGCCTGATCCATGAGTAATAACAACACAATAAAAAAAGTACCACAGTGTCACCTGGTCACTGCCTTTCCACGGGACCTCGGTGCTGGAATACAGGACCAGGGCCAGAGTGCAGCTGCTGTAACTGATTGGTGGTAAGTATGATTTTATTAGCCCGTGTTTGCCCACTTGGGGTGACCCGCATCACGGGGAGTGGGCACGGGTACCTGACACGGCCTCAGGCTTCCTTCCCGGCGGCCTCACTGTTACGGTGCCATCTGTGGAGCTGTTGTGCCCAGAGCTCACTTCTCTAATTATTCACACACACCCCCAGCAGTCTGGGTGAAGCAGGGCTGCACCTTCACCCCGGCTTCGGGAGCCGCACCCCTGACATCGGGGAACGTGCGTGCCGAGTCCTGGCCTCACCCGTCCTGTGCTGGCCCCACTCAGCCCAGGCAAGAAGCACCCGATCTCCTGGCACAGCGATGCCCTGATGGGTCACGCACACCTTGTGCTGGGTCTATAAGGTGACCACGTCAGTAACTGCAGGCGTGAGTGTTGATATATTTTACGTTTGTCCCTGAGTCTAAATACTCACTGCCTTCTTGATAAATTTCAATTAATACACTTTCAGGGGCTCGGGGCATAATTTGCCAATTAAACACAAACACCAGACTCCCAGCAACCCATTAATTTCCCACAGATCGGACTTCAGTGTCTGATACGCGGTTAAGTGTGAAAAGCAGGACTCTGGCACCCTTTTCCCCTTAATGTGACTAGATGCGTGCTTTTGACTCAACCCAGACCCAAGGCTGAGGACATGGCACAAAGCGGGGGCTGGAGCTGCCACTCAGGGCTTGTGCGATGAATGGGAAACGGTTTCAGAGCCCGTGCCAGGCTCTGCGGAGGCCGTTGCTCCCGGCTGCTCCTCTGCGGAGCACTCTTTCCAGGAACCATGCTTCCCACTGCTGGCTGTGAGGCTCCTCTGTGCAGGACCCTTGGGCGCGTTGCTGTCCACCCTGTCACATTCATAACACAAAACTTACCACTGGGCCCACTGTGAAGTGCGTGGCTCTGTGTGTGTCAGTCAGCTTCCCCTCACTGCACCAAACACCCCAGACAATCAGCTTGGAGAGAGGGAAGGTTGGGCCTGGCTCTCAGACACTGTAACAGCATCTGGGCTCTGGTCACCGGCAGAGGAGCGCGGGGCAGAGGGAGCTGCGCCCCTTGAGCCAGCCAGAAAGCAAACACAAAAGAGGGGATGGGGTCCCTGTGGATCATAAAAGACTTGGAGGCGGAGGTGACATCCTCTCAGGGACCCTGGGCTGCTCCCAAAACCCGGACACTGGGTCTGCTCTGGTTTCTTGCTTGGACCCGAGTGCAGACTTAGAATTCAAATGGGCAGGTAGCGTCCTGTGTGTTTGGGGAGAGGCATGTTCCTATTGCAGCCCCTGTGGCGGAGCAGAGCGGGGCTTCCCTCCAGGTCCTCAAGCTCGCGTGCTTATTCCAGGGCCTCCCGCAGGACCCTGCGTCCCAATGCGCTGCTGCTTCCCAGTCAGCCACCTGCCCTTAGGGGGCCCCTGCAGCCTCAGCCTGCTGCTCTTCTGTGCCACCTGAAGCCTCCTCCTTCATGGACGCGGCAGGCGCCCAGGCCCACATCCTCCCTGCCCCTGCCCTCCTTCCGGAGTTTCTTCTGGGAGGGGACACCAAGAGGGATCTGAGCCCCATCCTTGCCTCTCCAACTTGGGTGTGGGACTTTGAGCTTCAGAAAGGTTCTGGGATTCCTCTGGGGCCTGGGACGCTGGTGCCTGTCCCTGGGTCTCTTGTCACAAATTGAGGCTGCCATTGGAATCCTGGAGGGAGAATCCACACAGCGTCCACCCAGCCTGACCAGAGACTCCTCTGGTGCCAACTCATTGCCAGGAGACCAGGGCCAGGGCGGAGAGGCCATATGCTCACCCAACCTCCCTCATGGAGCCATCAGGGGATCCGCAGGTCAGCAGACTTCGGCCAGAGCCTGACACAGGAGCAGCCACCACGGCCAGCATGGGCTGGATTTCCCTGCCCAGGTTCCCACTCCTGAAGCACCGAGCCACCGAGCTTCTGTCTTGCAAGGACCAGAGCCTTGGACTGCATGGACATCATGTCTGCACTCAGAACCCTGCTTAGCCCACTGTGGTGCTGACGTCCCACTGTGTCACCTACTGAGGCAGGGTGGCTGCTCCAGTGGCCACGGGCTTCATTGACAGCTGGCCCAGGCGGAGGCCCAGCCCGGGTGGCCATTTCCTGGTGGCCTCTGCTGTCCCTTTGTGTTCCTCCCTGTTCCACCTCTCCCAGGGGCAGTGCTCTGCCTTGCTCCAAGTCTAAGAGGCAAAGAGCTGGGCGGGGCAGTGGGAGCCTCTTCGGCTCCGTGACTGCACAGTCTTCTCGGCCGCACTTTTTTTCTGAGGGGCTACCATGTTCCGGGGACTCCGCGAGAGCTGAAGATCATGGTGCACACGCCGAACCCCAAGTTCTCAGGAGACTTTCAAGGCCACTGAATTTGGTCCCATTTTACCTTGTTTTGTTTTGAGAGAAGGTCTTGCTACACAGCACAGGCTGGCCTTGAATAGCTTATATGGCCTGGGCTGGCCTCCAACTCAGGATGATCCTCCTGCCTCAGCCTCTGGAGTGCCACCATGCCCAGCCTGGAGTCCCACTCTAAAATCCTCTCTACTGTCCAAACTTATCATCTTCCCCTCTCTTTTCTCTCTTTTCATGGCTGTCTCCTCTGCCTGAATGTCTGTCCTCCCTCTGCCACTGGGTGAACTCCTATTGTAATGTTAAGACCCTTGGACACCTTCTCCTCACCCAGCCTTTCCTTCTCCTGGCAAAGCTGGGCAGACACAGCCTTCTCTCTGGCTATTTGATCACCCTCTATGGCAATGTCCAGGTTGCAGGGAATGCTGTCTGCTGATGGCCAGAGACGGGGCAGACGTCTCCAAGAGTGTCGCTGGGAGGCTGCAGCGTTAGTGGGTGGAGTCAGAGCTTCACCTTCCTTCCAGAGGTGTGGAGCAAGTGTGCAGAGTTCGTGATCATCTCTCTTCAAGGATGGAG
Source organism: Cavia porcellus (assembly GCF_034190915.1). Taxonomy (NCBI): domain Eukaryota; kingdom Metazoa; phylum Chordata; class Mammalia; order Rodentia; family Caviidae; genus Cavia; species Cavia porcellus. Next base: position 164,516,369 of record NW_026947484.1, read on the forward strand.
ACACTGCTGTCCCCTCCTCTACCTGCTGCTGCTCTTGGCTCTCTGGCTTCAGGCTTGAGGCAGTAAAGGCATTTTGTTTATTTGTTTGTTTCAGGGCTGAACCCCAGGCCTTTACAGAGCTCCACCTTACACCCTTTCAAAAAATGTTTTAGCCAGGCACAGTGGCTCACCCCTGTAATCCCAGCACTTGGGAGGCTGAGGCAGGAGGATCCTTGTGAGTTCCAGACCAGCCTGGGCTACAAAGTGAGCTCAGGGCCAGCCTGAACTGCATATCGAGACCCTGTCTCAAAAAGACAAAAAAATGTTGTATTTTGAGACAGGGTCTCGTAAGTCCAAGGGGTCCATGCTAGGCTTGCAGGTGAGATCCTCCTGCCTGGGCCTCCCAGAGTGCCGGGATCCCCAGTCCTTCCTGTTGTGCGGCACTTGGGTCTCTCTGCACTGAGTGAATTCTCTGGAGCAGCAGTGCCCGGGATTGCCCTGGGCAGATTGTAGGGAGGAAAAACAGGCACCAGCGATGACAGCCGTGGTTTCCACCCCTGCTGACCCGAGCCCGGCCTGCAGGGCAAACAGATGGAAGCGAGGGATTCTCTACTCCGATGAACTTACATTTGGTGTCACTATAGCAAATGCTTATGGAATGCGTAGGTAAAAACACCAGCATCTTCTAGCCAGTCCCAAGGTGTGTTTACAAATTCTGTTCCTCATAACAACTGTGAAAGACTAGGTTTATTGTCATCTTACAGGTTGGAAGCCTAAGGTTCAGAAACCTGTGCGAAATTATTCCATTCATGAATAGTAGAATCAAGACTGAAGATGCAAATCACTGACTCCAAATCTCAAGTTTCTACCGAGACGCCACGCTGCTCTTTGAGCCAGGAAACATTCTTACTTTATTCTCATGTCTTCCACAACATCTGGAAAACCTAAGGGCTTGATACATTTGTTGAATGAATAAAGTTCCATATGCAAGACTCATCCATGTTTGACCTGTTTGTTCACTCATCTCCTGGATCCATTCCGCTCCCAGTAGTCGCAGGTGCTTGAAGCTCAGTCCGTGGCCTCAGTCTGTGGTCAGCCACTGTGCGTGATGCTGGGGACAGAGAGCTGCGTGGATGCAGTCACCTCTGGGCTGCACCTGGCTCCTCGTGGTGCTGGACAAACCTTTGCATGACAAGTCAGTGGCGGAGAGCTGGGATGTAGGGGTGAAGCAGCTGAAGTGGAGACTGATCCCACATGTGGGGCTAAAGCAAGGCTGGCCCTGAGAAGACGGGGCCACAGAACTGAGCTGCACCAGCTCCAGGGAGACAGGGCCGGGCCAGCCGGGCAGACAAGCTGCTGGGCAGCAGAGCTGAAACTGACGCCACCCTTCTGGGTGTGAAAAACCGTGCTGCAGAGGCAACAGGGTCCTTTCCCGGCAGCAGGAGAGAGGGCTCCCCACCTATGCTTTCTTTCTCCCCCCATCTTCCCGCAGTCCTCCCTGGGACATCCAGAGCTGTGCTGGTAGCGGCAGGGACTGCTGGGTGCGACCCGGCACTGAGCCACCGTCTGCCCCGTCACCTCTTCCTCATACCTATCCTGCCCGCTGTCCTTATCTTCACGCTGGGAAAACGGAGGTTCACGGAGCATCTCCCTGATGTATGACAGTGCTCGCTTTATGAGCTGCACTGTGGCAATCTGATGCATGTTTTCACATGCATTTATTTTCACACATAACCAAATCAGGACAATTACCAAGACGTCCCTTGAGACGATCGTCATTTTTTTGCGGGGACAACCTCCCAAACCCGGTCAGCTGTCGTTAGTGCATTGCCGTTAGTCGTACTGGGGCCATCATGCGAGAGGAACACACTGGTCAGTGGGTGTCACACGCAGGCCTCTGTCCTCCTCATGGCATCTCTCGACCCGGAAGTCATGGGTGCCTGGCACCACTGCTCAGAGGGGACTGTGGTCACAGTGGCTGTGCGTCCCCGGCAGGCTCCCTGTGCTCTCCCTGGTAAGAAGGCCTCTGTGAGGGTGGCCGGACACCACAGTCACTCCCTAGAGGGGGAGGATCCTCTTCTGCAGATGAGGACTTGGGGGACAGAACAGTCGGCGGGTTGCCAGGTCACACAGGGTGGCAGGGCTGAGGTTCAAACCCATTCCGGGTGCCCGGCCTCTCTGCCATGCCCAGTGTCTGCCTTCTGCTGAGGACACCACAGCTGCAGTGACGGCCTCATGTCGACTCAGCCTCTGTGCGGAGCGTCCCTGGCCTAAACACGAGTCGTGCAGAGCCCGCTGCCCGGGGCCCCCTTCTGATGCTGACCCCAGGCAGGGTTGGGACTCCCTTAGTGATGGTGTGGGGGGCCCACAGTCAGGGGTGTGGCCACAGCATCTCCGCTGTGGTCATGGGAGGCCAGTGGAGGCCACGAAGAAGGAGGGAGTGACTGCGTCTCCCCTGCCCACACAAGGCCCTGCGATTCCAGGGTTTCCTGGGGTGGCTGTGTGACCCCTTCCAGTGACAGCAAACTCCTCCATTCAACACGAGACACCCTGGGAAACACTTCCATGTCCTGGGCCACCAGCAGGTGCCAGCCGCGTCCAGGGCTGAGCCAGGGCCTGGGGAGCTGCGTGCTTGGTCAAGAGCTGCCCGGGTGCCACCCACCCTCTGCTTTCTCTCTCTTTTCCCGCCCTGACCAGGCGCCCCAGTCACCTCTCTCTTTGCTCTGCCAGTCACTCCTGAGCCTTCTCCCCATTCTTCAGGCTCCAGGAGCATTCGGTCCTTCTGTAAACGAGACTTCACCATTTCTTCACAAAACAGCAGATAAAGGACTCCGCTCAGGACTCAGGACTTCACTGGATACAAGGGCACCGTTACATTTGGGACAGGACTCCAGCGCAGAGAGGACTTCATCCTCACATCCTGCGCATTCCTACACCATCTCGACAGACCCAGGACAGGTGCCAAGCGGGGCTGAGCCACTGCTTTAACAGGAAGAGGTTACCACAAGGGGAATCAGTGTCCCACTGCCCTGGCTGGGAAGGGCTAAGCTGTCTAGGTCACTAAAGAGTGAAGGCCACAAGTGAAAACCAACATCTCCCATCTTCATGGTGAGGCTGCTCTTGGGTTTCACACCTCTCATCAGGAGAGGCCCGGAAATTCCCAGACACGGCAAGCGAGGAAAGTTCCAAAGCCTGAACACAGAAAAGTGAGAATATCCTGACTGGAAACTGTAATAAAATTTCTCTAATAACAGATATATGCTGGGTTGCGCTTTTTTTTTTTTTTTTTTAGGAGAAAATGATTCTTTAACAACAGGTGATGATGCTAATTCAAGTGACGATCTAATCCAGAAACGAGGTTTTTGAGTGGGTACATAACTGACCTTAGGCGGCTGGAGTTCCATTGTCAGGTAAGAAGTGAAATTGGATGGGGGACTGTGTCTCCTCCTCATTTTTTATTCCATTGTTCCTTTATAAATGCTCGTGGACACTCATGGTGTCATGTGAGCTGAGAATGGGAGTCCCAGTACGGACGCCCTAAGTTTAAACTCCTGGGGTGAACACCAGGCCCCCAGCCGCCGGGCTCAGCACAGAGCTGGCTTGGGGAGAAGCTTCTGAGTGGCTCCTGTGCCCTGAAACGGGTGGCGCATGGTGTGCAGGGCTCCCTCCCCGTCTTTGCTCCCCAGGATCAGGTTACCTGCTCACTGAGCCCTGAGTCTGTCCTTGTGTGAGGGATTTTCATTTTCCTGCTGTACAGTTGTAGGAGCTCTCAGCGCATTTTGGATGGCGATCTCTCATCAGCAGCATCTTCTGCAAACATTTCCTTAGCCGGGGACTTGTCAGTTTCCTTTTCATGTGGGCTTTTCCTGCTTATAGCTTTTTTTTTTTTTTTTTTTTTTTTTATTTAAGGAGAAAAAGAAAAAAAAAGCAGAGAAAGGGTACAAGTTATACAGGTTTACAGAAAAAAATAAACAGTAGGAAATCACTAGTTAATGGATTACATATTGTCATCTTAGAAATAATTGTTCAAGTTACAAAATTAAAGCTTATAAAGTGGACATTCCAACAGTGAGACTGCAAACAGTTCTGTTCAATGATCTAACAAAACTCAGTAATATCATTATCTATCTTATACACTTAAATATACACGCAGTTATATCGTTTAGAGCACTTTCTTTTCCTCTCTTTTGTACAATGACAATTACACATTTTGGGTTTTGTTGCTCCCACAGTTCTTATTACTTTTTTGGAAGAGAGTAGAACCAAATGTGACATAACAGATCAGAGTCAGTCAAATCAAAAGGGTGGACATAATAGATAATGTAAAAGCATAATACAAGGTGATCAACAATGGTTACCATGATGCCTCCCACTATCTCTAATAGAATTGCCTATATCATCAGTTATAATAAAATTGAACAAAACAGTAAAGAACAAAACCAACAAAACCAAAACATTGGAGCCATTATAGGTCTTCAAAAGTAGATAATAATCAACTAGAATGGGCGTCATAATGAATCCCACTATCTTCACAGCTGTTGCCTAAACTTTCGAACCTGGTACTATCAAGCAAAACAGAATAGAGGAACATCAGTCAAAACAAGATGGTGAGAGCAATACAGGGCTTTAAATCAAGATAATGGAAAGTCAAAGTGAGTTACTATAATATATCCTGCTATTTTTTTTATTTTTCCCTTAATTAAAAGGATAAAAATAAAAAAATAAATAATAAAATGGAGACTGAGATAAAAGAGGGCATAACAGCAAAACAGCGCAGATCAAAACATAACCATTTAAGCAAAATAGTGTTTCACCACAAGATAATCCCGACATAAAAGTAGTTACCATATTGTCTCTTTCCTTGAAATCTTTGAGTATAACTTCGTATACCGTAGCATCAAATATATCAAAACAATGTAAAACCATTTAAGAGAATGACAGGGTATTTAGGGTATTACAGGGTATTTAGAATCAACTAACAGAAAATGAACAATGGTTTCTGTATAATCTCATCTATAAAAGTTTTTGCTTATACTATCATATATAATAAAATCCAATAAGATACAACCTGTTTAGACCAATGGAGACAGAAGAACAAAAGCTTGATGAGACTTCAAAACAAGATGATACTAAATCAGTATTACCTCTTAAGACGTCATTTTCTCCAAAATAGCTGTTCCTATCATCCAATCTTCTCTGCCTCATTTCTGTTGAGCTCTTTTTCTGTCGTTAGTTGTCAGTTTGTCTTCTTCATTTTGTTTTCTGCTCCATTCATTGTGGCCTCTCTGCCGCTATTTCTGGATTCTTCATATTTTTCTTTTTTAGAATATCCTGCAGTATTCTCTGTAGAGTTGAATTGGTGGTTGCATATTCCCCTAGTTCCTCTTTATCCTGGAAGCACCTTGTTTTTCCATCAATTTCTAGGGATAGTTGTGCAGGATATATCAATCTTGGCTGGAGATTATTATTTTTCAAAGCTTGAATTATTTCCCCCCACGCTCTTCGTGATTTGATGGTTTGTGCTGAGAAGTCTGCTGTAATTCTGATGGGTGTTCCTTTGTAAGTGATCTGTTTCTTGTCTCTGACAGCTTTTAATATTCTGTTCTTGTATTGGATTTCTGGAATTTTTATTATTATATGCCTGGGTGTTGCTCTGTTTGGGTTGTAGGTGGCTGGGGTCCTGTATGCTTCATACAACTGAGTATCTTTACCTTTTGCTAAATTAGGAAAATTCCCCTGGATTATTTTTGTGAGTAGCTTTTGTAGTTCATTTGTTTGTGTCCCTACTTCTTCTTTTATATTCTTAATTCTTAAATTATAGACCCTCTTATCATCTTCTAGTCTTTATATTATTGCTGTTTGTTTCTTTGTTATTTTTAAGAAGTTTTTCATTTCATGCTCCCATATTACAAATCTGCCCTCCAGTTCAGATAATCTGTCCTTAGTTTCTTTCAAGCTGTTATGCCAGTTTTCGATAGAGTTTTTAGTTTCCTGGTGATCTCTTTGGACCTGCTTCACGTATTCTATGCTTTCTCTATTTTCTCCATTAAACAATTCTCCCCTCTTTTTCTGTTCTTCCATTCCACCATCTGTTTTTTCTTGGGTGTTGCTTAGCATTTCTCTAACTATTCTGCTTATGTCTAGCTTCAGGTCATTAATAACTTCATTCCTGAACTTGTCTATGAGGCTCTGGAGATAGTGCTTTATATCTATTGGTGCTGTGTCTGCTATTGCCTCTTTCTCAGGATTGGGGGCCGAGGAGCCTTTCTTGTTGCTGCCTCTTCCCATATTCTTTGTTCCTTATATATGCAAGTGAATATAGGAGGCCCAGCTTCCTTCCCTGTCGGCCACAGTCTGATTGAATTGTGCCGGCTAGGTGTTCCCGCCCACCACAGCGCACCAGGAAGTTGTAGACCAGGCAGCCTATGTGGGGCCTGCCCCTCCAGGTCAATCTACCTTCAGGCGCTGGAACCTGGGTTGTGCTAGCCTACTGGGTCTCAGCCAGCAGCATCACCTAGGCCAGGCACTGCTCACCAATCCCGCTTGAGAGGGGGATACGTGACTGAAGTCACTACAGCGCCCTGTTCCCGCAAGTCTGCCTGGTCCCAGAATGTCCTCTGTTGGAGTCTCCTGGACCGTGGAAGAGTCCCAGTTTCTCTCACTCCCCACAGGTCAATGCACAACTCCCCACCCATCTTGCTTTCAACTCGGTTCACTGATTCCCGTTCTCAGCTTTCGCTCATCTCTCTCCCTGCTGAGCCGATGTAGACGCAGCAGCAGCAGCGGGAAACCCAAATTGCAGCTTCCAATGGGCTCCAACTTCCACACTGAAGCTTTTCTGTTCCTGTTATAGCACCAGGATTGCATTCCCAGTTGGTTTCTCTCAGCCTAGTTCGTTCTTGGGTCAGCAGGGCGTATCTCCTCTTGCTTATGATTCCTTACTCTGCACCATTCCTGAATTCTAAGCTGGGTCTTTCAGAGAGCCTCTGTAGCTGCTGCTATCTGTCCGCCATGTTCTTAATCTTATCCTGCTTATAGCTTGAGCCTCCTGTGCCTTACGGCCTGCTTCGGTTTCCGTGCTGCATTAGGAGCAGTTTCAGAGCCTTCTGTCTCCATGTGCTCTGGGTGAGGCAGAGTTCATGCTCATGAGTCATCAAGCCAAGGGAAGCTTTGGGTTCACACCCAGGGGTCTGTGCCCTTGGCTGTCTCTTTACACCAGTGACATCTGAAGATGAGTCCCCCATGTATGGGACTCGAGCCCATGTATGTAAGCAGCCCCCTGTAACATAGCTTTTAAACCAAATTACAGCTTTGCTTTTGCCTGAGCAATGAAACAAAACCAAACAAGAAACATAAAGCCTGTCCAAGGGGCACAAGAGATGTCAGGAACACTGCCTGAGCTAAAACGCGGTCATCGGGGAAACGACTGTGGACTGCACTCTTGAGGTCTTAGCCACCATCCCCCCCGGCATGGGGCATTTGCCCAGGTTCCCACGTACTGACGCACTGTGGAAGCAGTGACCTCCAAGCGCCCGTTGCTTTTCCTCTGGTTTTCAGCGTCTGTCTGGCGTGGTTCCGGGCTTTGGGTGCATGGAGCGGTCTTCACACTTTCCTGCTATCAGTGCGGTGGCCTCTGCGGCATCCAGGCCGGCGGTGGCTTGGCTCCCACTCCACACTCACCAGACACAGGATTCACTGCAAAACGGAAGAGTGACGTGGACGTGTCCCTGGTGGCAGTCATTCCGAGCTTCTGCTTCCCTTCCTGTGAGTGGGGGAGGTCCTGGCTCCTATGGAGAATAGTCAGGAGGCCTGAAGTCTGTTCCTGCCAAGAGCAGGAATCCAGCAAGAGGAAGAGCAGATGCTGACCCCAGGGTGGTGGTGCTGGGTTTCTCTGCTGTTGGGTGTGTGTGTGTTACCAATAGTATCACATTACGTGGTTTTAACTTCATTGTTTTTCAGGTTACCTTCTTAGCCGGGCATGGTGGTACATGCCTGTGATTCTAGCACACAGGAGGCTGAGGCAGGAGGATCCGAGTTCAGCACCAGCCTGGACTCCATAGTGAGACCTGTCTCAGGGAAAAGAAAGAGAGAGAGAGAATCTGAGTCCTGGACTGAGCTCAGAGTGTCCATGCCTCCGAGCCCAGCTGGCTTCCAGGCACAGGACCATGACCACGGCCTCCACAGGTGGGGAGGGACCAGGAGCACCTCAGCCTGGAGAAGGTGAATCCAGGGTCCCAGGATCGGGGTAAGGGGCTGAGGCAGGCTTTCCCTCCTTGCCTCGCTGCCTCTTCTAGCCTCAGGCTCTTCCCAGAGGTGTGGGGATCACAGGAGGGAGTAGGAGAGGAGATTCGCACTGCCCACGTCCTCAGTGCCAGGGACTCACCGTGGAGTTCTCTACCTTCAGTAGTATGTGCGTGCACAGATGAGTGCGTGTTCAGAGACAGACAGAGAGACAGGCAGACAGACACACACAGAGAAGGATAGAGAGATAGTCAGATGTAGACACAGAGAGACAGACAGAGCCAGAGAGACAGATGGAGTCAGATAGACAGAGACAGCCAGACAGACAGACAGAGAGACAGGCAGACAGAGACACACATAGAGAGGGACAGAGAGATAGTCAGATGGAGACACAGAGAGACAGACAGAGAGCCAGAGAGACAGATGGAGTCAGAGAGACAGAGACAGCCAGCCAGCCAGCCAGACAGACAGACAGATAGAGAGACAGGCAGACAGAGACAGACAGAGAGACACACACAGAGAGGGACAGAGAGACAGACAGATGGAGACACAGAGAGACAGATGGAGTCAGAGAGACAGAGACAGACAGACAGACAGAGAGATAGGCAGACAGAGACAGACGGACAGAGACACACATAGAGAGGGACTGAGAGACAGACAGATGGAGACACAGAGAGACAGACAGAGAGCCAGAGAGACAGACAGAGTCAGAGAGACAGAGACAGCCAGACAGACAGACAGACAGAGGCAGAGAGAGAGACAGAGGCATGGAGACAGTGTGGGGAGACACCTGCTTTTCCTTTGCAAACCCTGACCTTACAAATAACTCAGAGACCTCGATTTCAGAGGAGCAAAGTGGCCCTAGCTCAGCGGATCCCCTGACTCCTTGTGGAGAAGGGGAGCAGGCTTTGGCCCCGCTGAGCTCCGGGAAGCCTCCCTAGCAGGCGGCCGCGTTGGGGAGCCTGGAAGAGGGGCGTCATTTCTACGTGGTCTGCGCTCACAGCGTGAACTTCTTTGTGATCATTTATTATTTTACTATTGATTCTCACCACACACACACACACAGCCGAGGCAGAGCCGCCCTGGGCTCAGTCTGGCTGCACCCGAAAACCCTGGAGCAGTTGGGCTCTGTTCCCGTGTACCGGGCTCGTGCCACAGCCTCACCAATCCTCCCAGCCCCCATGCGTGCGGTCGCTGTGTCACACGGGCAGGCGTGCAGACCCGTCCTGCACATCTCCTCCCTCTCCTGGCGCTCCTACACTCCGCTGGAAGGAGGCCGGGACTCTGTGCTCGGTGGGCGGAAGCCTGGGATCAGAGGCAGCGTTTTAAAGAAGTGGAAATGCCAAGCTTCCCTCGGGTGTCCTCCCTCTCAGTCCCCTTCCCCAGTTCTCAAGGCATGAAAAAGAAGGAGAAAGTGGTGCAGGACAGCGCAGAGCAAGGAGCGGGAGCCTGGAAACAGTTGGAAGGACGTGAGGGGGCTGGCTCAGCAGCACGAGCACCTATTTGACAAACGCGAGGTCATGAGTTCGATCCCCGACACCAAAAAATAAAATAATAAAATAAAATAAATAAACAATCAATAAATAAACAATCAGAAGAGAGAACCATGCAGGAGGCAGCCTGGCACCTTGGATTCCCGGAAGAGCCACAGACCCCAACTCTGATCATAGTCTGAGACCCACGGCTCAGGCTGCAAAGCCGGGAGCCGGAGCTCGGTGGCTGGGAGCCGGGGCCCAGGGATTGGGGAGCCAGGAGCGACCCCACAGCACAGCCTCTTCCACTCCTGGCTCCCCGCCAGGCCCGCACTCTGAACTCATGTGTGTGCTCACAGCCGGGAACACGCTCTGCTTCCGGGGCAACAAAGCAACTGTTAATGGGAGTAATTAAGAGCCTTGGGGGTGATTTATACCTTTTGCTCCGGTTCCAGTTGAAGTTACCAAAGACAACAGTTATTAGTAACACAGGTGATTGCGGGCTGTGCCAGGAGACTGGGAGGCGGCGGAGTATCGTTTCCCATGAAGAGAAGATGCTACGAGGCCCATGGTCAGGGGTCAGAGGCTGCAGGCGCACGGCCGGGAAGCCTGGAAATCTGTGGCCTCTTAGTGAAGAGACATTGGCAAAACTCCAGAGGGGGCAAGGACCGCAGCCCTTGGGGAGCAATTTACCAGGAAAACTGAATTTTTTTTGAGACAGGATCTCACTGTGTAGCTCGGCTGGTCTTGAACTTGCAGTGCTCTGGCCTCAGCTTCCTGAGACGGGAGATTGCAGGCCTTCGCACCACGCCAGCATGCTGCACTTCCTCGGCTGCATTCTCAAGCCTGGCCTGGGGCCCTGGCAGGCGCTCGCTGCTCTGGTGACCAAGATGGCGGCTCCCAAGCTAACTGGTCACAAGATGATCCTGCGGGGTTCCAGTCCAGCTGTGGGGGGGGGGGGTCTGCTGTACTGCCCCAGGTTTGCTTTTCTTTCTTGGGTGGAGGCAAGAGATATAACTTACACACTGCAAAATGGACCAGTTCCGTGGTCTGCCAACTTCACATGACCATCTGTCACGGTTCCTAGCTAGACGTCCCCAAAACCTTGTGCACTCAGAGGCAGGGCTTTTGGAAGGCGTTTGGACTTTGAAGGATGACAGCTGGCTTCCAGCTGTGAGGAGGCGGTGCCTGGTCTGAAGAAGGGGTTACTTGGGCGTGGCCTGGAAGAGTCCATCTCCCTCCCTGGCTCCTGCTTTCTCTGCTTCCTGATCGCCATGATGTGGGCAGCTCTTTTCCACCAGACCTTCCTGCATAGAGCCAGCCAACCAAGGACTGAACCCTCTAATTATGTCTCCTTCAAGTCTGAGGGTCGGGTGTTGTGTCACAGTGACAAAGAAGTGACCAAGACATCATCATCACCTAACTCTAGAAAATGTACATCATCCACAAAATGGAACCGCCTGGTCTAGATATTTCATGCAACTGGAACCCTATGCCAGTGGCCTGTCATGATGGCTTCTTTTATTCGTATAATGTTGCTAATTTGTGTTGTAGCAAGCGTCAGTTCTATACGGCTGAAGAGTCCTCCAGTGAATGAAAGAGTCCTTTCATCTGGGAACGATGTTGGGCTGTTAGGAGCAGCGCTTCTGTCAGTACCCATGGACGGGCGTCTGTGTGGACACGTGCTCTGCATTCTCTTTGGTGTTTGCCTAGGAGCGGAATCTCTGGGCCGCACAGCAGCTCTCAAAGTGCCTTCTACACAGCTCGTCATGGTTTTGATTTGTATTTTCCTAATAACTAACCATGTTGAGCACTTTTATGTCCTCACTGGCTGCTTATTTATCCTGTTTGGAGAACTGTGTTCTAATCTGTCTGTTTTTAAAAAGACATGTGCTAGGGGCTGGGGATTTAGCTCAGCGGCTTAAGCGCCTGCCTTGCAGGTAGGCAGCTGCGAGTTCGATCCCAGTACCGATAAAAACGAAAAAGACCAAAAAAAAAAAGATAAAAAGACGTGTGCCTTCCAGTTATTGAGCTGTAAGTATCCTTTGTATTCAGCCAAACCTTGGATCGCAAGCAACGTATTCTGTGAGTGTCCCACAGGATGAGAAAACGTGCTTAATAAATTTTAACTTGATAAATGAGGAGTGCAAGATGCTGAATGGAATGCGGCGAAGAAAAAGGCAGAGGACTCTCTCACCTCTCCTGAGTTCAGGGCGATGTGGGACGTGGGAAACAGCGCAGGAGTTGTGGAAAAGCCTCACTGAGTGGGGCCGCAGCAGTGCGAGCACCGGACCTGTTTAACCGCAGTGCAGAGTCGCGTTCCCCCGACATCCTGGAAAGGAGGCGAAGGACGTGTGGCTCGGTTGGTTCCTCGCTAAAACTGCAGGAAAAGAAAAAGCTCTGCTGAGCCAGTCGCCCACAGAGATCCTGTTATTGGGGTGCCCGTCCTCCCACACGGCCTGCCTCTGTCCTCTCTCGCACTCCTCGCACTGCCCGAGGGCTTTCAGAGGTGGGTGAGGTTAGCTTGGTCATCTTCTTCATAGTTTATATTTTCTTTGTTATTTCATAGTGTCGTGTTCATTTCTATAGAGTGTCCTTGGGTTGTGGAACGAATCATCTGAGTTTCCCACTCTTCCTATGGTTAAGTTTGCTTTGATATCAGAATGCTTTGGATTGTGCGTTTCTGAAATAACTGAAGCTCTGCTCTACTCTGAAGACTGCGTCCTTACCACGATGATTTGCAAGTATTTTCTCCCATTCTATGAGTTACCCTTTTATTACTTGATAATGTTCTTTAATATACAAAAATTTTTAATTTCACAAACTCCAATGTTTGTGAAAACTCTTTCGTTTGTGTTTTCAGTGTTATGTTTCAGACACTGCTGCCCACAAATTTACACTTCAGTTTGTTCTGAGGGTTTCATAGTTTGGCTCTGCGACTTTGGTCTCTGATTTATTCTGAGTTGATTTTTATTTGTGACAGGAGGTAAAGCAGCACATCTTTTGTTTCTCAGAAGTGAACATCCAGCTTTCCCAGCAATATTTGCTCAAAGGACAGCTCCTCCCCCACGGCACGGTCTCACCTCCCTCGTGAGCCCAGCCGGCCCAGGCATGCAGATTTACTCCTGGACTCCGCCCCTCCCTGGCCCTTGCATCTGTCCCATTATTGGTACCATTTTTCTTCTTGGTGGCACCAGAGACGGAACCCAGGGTCTTTGCCCTGAAAGCTACATTCCCAGCTCCTTTTTAAAATTTTATATTTGAGACAAAGTCCTGCCAGCATCCCTGCCCCAGCCTCCCAGGGGCCAGCATCCCAGCTCTGTGCCACTGTTCCCAGCTCTGGTACCACACTCCTTCTGGTCATATCTCTCTGCCTGCTGTGTCACCTGGCGCTGGACTTGGAACTGAGGAGCCTGCCCAACCAGAAGCACAAGAACTGCCTCATGCAGATGCCTTTCCCTTGATGATTAGATCCCAGGAACACAGGAAAACACATGGGAAATAGCTTTTGATATGTGCCGCACTCCCTTGAGAATGACCACCTCCTGGGTCAAAGGTCATGGTTCGAAGGGCATAAGACATTGAAGACCTTTGATGCATGGTGCTCCGTTGGCCTTCAGAAAGGCTGTGCCCTCTGTGGGGCCAACAGCAGCTCAGAGAACCAGGAAGAGACAGTGGCTTGGTGGGCAGGGGCACAGCCCAGTCAGGAGGGCCCAGCTAGTGCACAGAGGCAGCAGGGGAACTGCCAGGCAGTGCCCTGCCGAGCCTCTTGCAGGCCAAGACTTGCAGACACTGGGTAGCCACAGGCTGCATGCGTGTCACGAGTGCGGCCAAGTCATCTTCCTCTTTTCCTTCTTTCTTCAATACTAGGAACTAAACCCAGGACCTTTACAATGACTACATTCCAGCTCCTGTCTGTCTGTCTATCCCTCTATCTCTCTACTTTTTATTTTGGGACAGGGTTTCACTAAATCATTAAATTGCCCAAGTTGGGCTTGAACTTGTGCTCTTCCTGCCTCAGCCTCTCAGAGTGCTGGGATTGCAGACGTGCACCACTGCTCCTGGTTTGAAAGGACTTTTACAACGCTGTTTGCCAAGAGTCTTTGATCTTCCTTGTGACCAAGAAACCCCACCTGTCTGTGACACCACTGACTCACTACAGGGAACCAAGTAGCTCCGAGTGCCCTTTGTAAACCCTCACGTGAACACGTCCTGACCTCTGTTTTATGCCACTCTTCCCTCCTCCCCATTTAGACAAATCAAAGCTGCATACCCAGCTTTAAGACAGAAGACGGGTTCTGGCACATATTCTACCCACTTCCCCCGGGGTAACAGGCGGCAGAAATCGAGCTCAGGGTCACCCCGGGCACCAACCCAACACCACCCGCTGGCTCCGCAAACTCCCAGCTCACTTGCACTTGTGTGTGTGGGTGTGTGTGCGCGCGCGCGTGTGTGACTTGTGTGTGGGCTCTGTGCAGTTTTATCTCCTTCACATGTGTCAGCAGGGTCCAGACACAGGACAGTTATGTCACAAGGGTGATCCCTGATGTTGCTTCTTTACAATTTTATTTCTTTACTTTTTTTTGGAGACAGTCTCACTGTGTAGCCCAGGCTGGTCTCAGACTCTGCACCCTCCTGCGTCAGCCTCTGAGCGCTGGGATTACAGGCATGTGCCATCACACCCGGGTTTCGATTTTCCTTCAGTATTTCAGGAGAGTGATGGTTTTAGGACTCTTTGGGTCTTTTTCCTGGAAAGCCCTGTCACGGTAGTGGGTGAGACACCCAGGCACCCAGGCAAACTGACTGTCTTGCACTTGGGTGGGAGGGACAGGGTGGCTGCCGAAGGCCTTTTTTCTCATGCTCAGAAGCAGGGAGCCTCATCACCAGGGGTGCCTGTAGAGTGCCAGCTGGCTTCAAACCGTGACACCACTACTATTTGTGTGATTTTGCATGGGTTACTTAATTGCCCTGAAATCTGAGTTCCCCTGCGGAGGACACAGCATTCGTGCCCAGACCACATGACAGTGGCTGGCACCATCTGCCAGGGTCAGACTGGGCACACAGTCATGGCCCAGCATGTGGGGTGTGGGATTCGGGTTAGAGCTGCCTCGAAAGTGGCAGGTATAGGACACAGTGCAGAGCCCAAGGCACCCGGCCCTATGGTACCGAGACTTGGAGCCCCAGCTCCTGGAGCTCGCGTCTCGGGGACAGCACATTAAGCACTTGCTTGATGCTATTAAATCTCTGGGAGCCAGAGCTTGTCACCCGTGCCCTGAGAGAGCGGCTGCAGGTGAGGACGGCTGCCTGCTGAGACCCACATTAATGCCGCGGCAGGGAGCGCGCTGAAGGGATCCCTTAATAAAACCGAAAACGGATGGGACCGCGGCCTGAGCTCATTTCACAGCGATGACAGGGCGGTCGCGTTTTAGGATTGCCAACAGGTTCTGAGTGAAGCGCCCGAGTCTATTGAAACCTGATTAACAGCTACTCCGGGGCTGAAATCAGCTGCCGACTGACTGTGGAGAAAAATCCCCCTGCATCAGCCGAGTGCTCTATATCATGCCGGCCTGGACAAGCTGAAAAATGAGTTCGCAACTTCAGACCTGCGGTCAAACTCTTACTGAAGCTTTATGGGGCGCCGGGCAAGGCCAACTGCACAGCTCCCTGCAGGAGTGTCTGTCGGCATTTACGGGCATTGACGGGGCCACGAGAAGCCCTGGGGCCAAGGCCAGGCTGTGCCACCAAGGGGCAGGATGTCCTGGACACCTTTGTGGGCCCCTGTCCCCAGCACCACACCAGATGGCCCTGGAGCTCATCAGGCTCTGGGGAGCGATGGCACTGCACTGTGCCTGCTCCAGCACCGCACAGAGAGCGTCTTCATCGCCCAGCACCGGCCGGCAAATGGCTTACACTGCATTCTGCATCCTACTGACCTGCTCCTGCATTTACCTGTAAGCAACCTTGCCCAGGACGCAAGGCCCACCTGTGTTTCAGCTCTGTGGGAGACAGTGTGAAAGTCCCTCATAGATGCCAGGCCTCAGGAAAGAACCCAGCTGACTTCTGAGGGTTGGTCATGACCGCTGCTCTCTGGCTGTTTCTGATCTGCTGGGAAGCCGGGACACCCCATCCGGGACAGGGAGCAACAGGAAGCAAGTGTTGGTTAATGTTCCCCAAGCAGCCACTGCAGCCGCCCCAATTCTCCTGCAGGGACACAGCCTGGGTCCAGGAGCCTGGAGCTGTCACCGGAGCGAGGGCTTACCCAAAGACCCATGGAGGGACTGGCTTGGGTTTTTTTTTTTTTTTTTTTTAATGTATATTTTTTCCACTATTCATTTCCAACTGTGGGAAACAGTATGTTGTTCAACCCCTGAAGTGCTCTCAGTCAGGAGAAGCCCAGTCTGAATTTGCCGAAGCAGTAAAGAGGATTTATTTCCTCATGTAATTGGAAGCCCAAAGATAAGGTGAGTTTTGATTCCGAGACTGCCTGTGTCACTAGGGACACATTCCTTCCTTCCTCTGTTTGCCTCCTGAGGTGGCCACTTCATGTTTAAGCAGCTCATGTCAGCGGCCCAGGACGGCTGCTGTGAGCATTTCCCGCCCTCTGTGAGCGTGGACTGGACCGGACTGAAGCCCAGGCCCTGCTGCGCCATGGAAGCTGCCACCCGGGACAACCCCAGGGCCCCAGGAAGCAATGGCTCAGGTCCCCGCAGGGCACTGCAGGTGGTGGGGAGCATGGAGCCCGGTCGTGGGCCCCGAGGCAGCCAGGCCAGCTGGGCCGGAGGGAGAGGCAGACGTCACCAGGACACCGTGCAAACAGCGGCGATCTTAGGAAATGCAGAGAACTGCAGTGAGCTCGCCCTACAGCCCGGTGCAGAGAGACAGGAGCTGCAACAGACCTCTGCCCAGCTCCACTTAGGGGGAAACTGCCCCTCTGCCTACATCACAGTGTTTATTCTTCACACAGCCACGCCCTGAGGTGGGTGTCCCTGTCCCCAAGTGGAAACACTTTGCAAAACTGTGGTGCGACGCCCCAGCTAGGACACGGGTATACCAACCCATGCCACCTTCTTGTGTTGCTTGTGTGTGTGCATGTGCACAGGTGTTTGTGGCTCCCTAGTGTTTCATCACTGTCACGCTGCACAGCAACACGTCTCGGGGACCCAGGCTTGGCACAGGCAATGCTCTGTGAGCAGGGCTAAAGACATGGCAGCCCGAGGCAGCCCGAGGGTGGAAAGTCTGCGGAGCCATGGAAACCCAGGCTCTGGAGTGGCAGGGTTCGCTCAGGACTGCACAGCCCAGAGGCCTCGGTTTAACTCAAATTTCCGCTGGGCCTTGGGTTTTAATCACCATGGGGGCCTCCGTTAAGCACATATTCAGCCTCTGTGTGCTCATAAAGCTTTTGTCCATTTCCTGTTATGTTGTGAGCGCTTACTGTCCTCAGAAGACCAAGTGATGGCCGTCACACCTCCCCAGTGGAAGATTCAGCTGGAGGGTCACAGGTGGGCCGTTTCCTGGGGAGCTGTGGCCACGGGGCCCAGGGGTTAGAGCCACAGCAGGGCTCTAGGTCCTGGTCCTCACAGCAGGGCAGGTCATCTGCCCAGGCAAGGCCAGTCCTTCCTGCCCAGCGCCACCAGGGGGCACGGTGGGCAGGTGGGATGTTTGCCCCATGGGAACATCTCTGCTGGGCGCTCATCCAGGCGCCAGGGAAAGAAGAAAATCCCAAGAGATGGCGCCCGAGGGCTCTACTTCCTTCCCCTCTCCTGAACAGGAGCTCCAGCGGGTTACCCGGCCATCGCTTCAAGCCCTTCTTTTTTCCCTAAGTGGAGGACCTGACCTCCTGCTTCCCTCCAGCCTTGTGACCTGGGACAACCTGATCTCTTGCTTCCCTCTAGCCTTGGGGGCATAGAAGATCAGGCCCAGCCAGCTGTGGGGCCTGGAGCCACCTCTCGTCCTCACTGAGCCTCCATGTCCCCGAGAGTGGCTTCTTGGGCCTGAGCCTGCAGACACCCGGGTTGGGTGGTCCTCGTCAGGGCTGGCGAGGGGTAGGCGGAATCCTCTGCCTCCGCCCAGAGCTGTGACCATCACCTGTCTCCGTATGGAGGACCCAGCCTGCTCCCTGTGCTCTCTCCCTCACTGAGCTGTTGGGAGGGTCCCAGAGACAGCTGGGGGCCATGTGAGTCCCAGACCCTGCCATACCCAGGCCCACCTGTTCCAGCCCTGGCCATGTCCCCATCACAGCCCAGTGTCAGAGTCTGCCGGAGCCATCTGAGCCGCACATGGGTTGCAGGGCACACTGCCAGCATTGCGCTCTGCCGCTGTGTGGCGGTGGTGCCTGGGTGACAGAGGGTGAAAGGCCATGGGCGTGGGGCAGACAGACCTGGTGAGACCATGCTGGTGCAGCCTTGCCCAGTGCCCTGGGCCTCCATGGCCCTGAGCTGTGGACTTGGGTCCCGAGTCACCCATGAGGCACCCTGGTGTGTCTCGGCTTTACTTCCCACCCTCGAGGGCCGAGGGGCCCTGGCCCCAGCATGCAGACACCATACAGGCTCGCAGCCAGGACAAGGGGCTGAGCGGCTCCCAGCCACGTCCTGCAGGCCTGTGACACTGTGGCCTTGAGGGAGGAAGCAGCCTGTGCTCCGCCCGCTGCCACCTGAGCGCTGTGCGCCCTGGCCGTGGCTCTCCTCTCCTCTTCCGCCCCTCTGCTCTCTCTGGGCCACTGGGCGCTCAGGAGGGGAATCTGCTTGGTTCCACACTCCCTGTGCTCTACCTGCTGTCCCTGACCCTGGCTGTCCTGGCGTCCCCACGTCACCCAGAGCTCTATGTGGCCTTGTCCCACCCCTGCCCAGGTCCAGACACTGAGCACAGCCCCCTTACAGCCCCGTACCCAGAGGAGCCGCATTCTGCCCCAAAGCTGGGCCTTCAGCCCTCACCACCTCCCTCAGGGTGACCGGGCAGGTGAGTGTGAAATGCTCACATAGCAGGCAGCTCACACACATGCACACCCACATGCACACACACACACACACGTGCACACATGCACACACACGCACATGCAGTGCGGGCTGGCGACACTGGCCCTCTAACCACTTCTCACCACACTTCTAATGGTGCCTTTTCCGGGCCAGGCCCTAAGATGAGCCAGACGCAGGGCCGTGCAGGGCAGAACGGTGGTCCCTGGGGTCTTCGCAGCCCCACACCTTTGCTGGATCACTGACAAAGGCGTCTGCGGTCCAGATAAATATCCCGGGTGTCACCAGCGCGCGAAGGCAGTACATGGCTGTGAGGGAAGTGGTTTTCCCTTTGTCTGGTTCTTTATATCTTTCGGGAGAAATTTCCAAGTGTCATGGCCGAACACTACTCTGATTTCTTGTGCAAAGTTTAAGGTGACCTTTACCCTTCCTAATACATCATTTTGATGAAGCCCA
Organism: Cavia porcellus; assembly: GCF_034190915.1. NCBI lineage: Eukaryota > Metazoa > Chordata > Mammalia > Rodentia > Caviidae > Cavia > Cavia porcellus. The sequence continues at coordinate 164,535,486 of NW_026947484.1, forward strand.
AATTTCCTGAGATTCTCAAGACTGGCAGCAAAAATCCTTCAGAAACGGGTCCCCAACTGGTGACTTAAGAGGACATGGAGAGCTGTTCCTCCCCAAGCATCGCCATACATCTTAGTCCAGTGCATGTTGATAGTATATTAAAATTGAAATAAAAATAAAATATTATCTGTGCTATTAAACCCGGCCAGTTCCCCCTCCACTCATCTGCAAACTCCGGTTCTCTCGAACACACGGCTCCTCTCAGCCCACTGTTGGCAAAGATGAACAGCGGAAGAGAGGCCTGAGAGGTGAGACCTTCATCTTTCTGAAAAAAGTACCTGTCACCCTGCAGTATTTATGGGCACACACACGGACGAACACTGTGACACAGGGTGTCCTTTGCTGCTGGAGGACGCTGGCGGCAGGGGAGTGGCCAGTGGCTGGGGTAGTGGGGGCCATCTTTGGGGCCAGGAGCTTGCGTGGCAGATGGTTTGGGGCCCTCCACAGCCCGCCCCAGTGGGTCACTGGGAAGCTGGCCCCAGCCGTGGTGTCCATTGGGGAGCTGACCTGGGCTGGTAGAGGGGACAGGACACCAGTCTGGGTGGTGAGGTGGACAGTGGCACAGGGAGTGTCCTGCAACCGAGCTGGCCCTGTGTGTGCCACCTGCCCCTGCCATTTTGAAACTCAACCAAGGGACCATGGGCGGGGGTGGCCAGGGCCCAGTTCCTGCTGACACCGGCACTTTAAAGATGTTACAGCGGGTTCCTCGCAGCACTGGGGGCCAGGCAGCCCCCGTCCAGGACCCGTGGCTGTGTCCCAGGTGAGGACATGTCCCTGTCCCTGTTTCTGCCCTCTGGGCCTCGCTGCCCCCCAGCACACCTGGGTGACTGGGTCTCATTGATGGATCTGGGGACACACAGCAAAGGGAAAGTGCTGTGATCTGGAACCGGGAAACCCACACTTCACTCCTCCCAGCCTCGGTTTCCCCTGGCACCCTCTTTGCCCCACAGAATTGATCCAAAGAGCAGTACAGTGTTAAAGCTGAAGGAGTAGAAACCCCTGCAGCCTCTGAGGGCACAGTCTTGCCCACCTTGGACCCCCAGGGCCTGCAGATGGGTGCCCTCTGTAAAGCCTCCTCCTTTTCCCAGTTGCCTGGACCCCAGCTCGGCCTCAAATTGGGTGCTGACCTCCCCATGTGCTGGGTCCCTTTTTATCTCACAGTACCAGGAACTGAACCCAGGCCCAGGCGTGTGCTGGTCAAGCGCTCTGCCATGGGCTGCGTCGCTGGCCTTTTTCCAAATCCTGAGATGTTGTCAGTAAGTTTCTGAGGCTGGCCTCCACCCTGAGATCCTGCTGCCTCAGCCTTCCAAGGACCTGGGACTCCAGGCCCCACGCCCTTGCATCTTACGCTGTCTGAGCTGTACTTCCTGGTTACCTCGCACCACTGTCTGTGTGTCCTGCAGTGTGTACTGGTCCTGCTGCAGCAGCCAGCTGAGGGTGGCCAGCTCTCCCTCCGCAGCCTCCTTGGTCAGGACTCGCAGGCTCATACCTGTGCTGTGCCCAGGGATCTGTGCAATGGGCTCCATGGGGCCAGCCCGAGGGCCCCATGCAGGCTGGACGGGGCAGTGTGAAGTGCAGGGAGGACACAGGACACGGAAGACAGAGGGCGAGGTGCCACCTGGTGCTGCTGGACAACGCGAGGCCAGGTGAGGAGGCTGGTGGGCACAGGGCCCTTGGGACAGGAAGTGGGGCTGCCAGGCTGGGGAGAGCCGCGGGACAGGGCCCTGTGTGAGGGAGAGTCTGACCCGTGTCCCCAAGATGGGAAGCCAGGATGCTCTGGGAAGCTGCCGTATCCCGGCCACACTGAATGAACACATCAGAATCTGTGTTAGAATATAAACCGGCTGGATCCAGCCTAACTTATAGGCATTTCTGGTGGGAACTGTTCTAAAACGTGCTCTGCACCCCTGCTGCGTGACCTCCAGAGGCTCTAGTCCCTGCTTCCTCTGCCTATGGACTGACTCTGGGGCAGGTGCACAGGGGCTGACACTCTTCCTCTGTCGCTTTCTGCCCCTTTTCCAGCCTCAGAAGCTTTGAGTGGGAAACTCGCTCACAGCCCCAGCGCTGGGTGTCACCGGGCCTCTCCTTAGGTTAACACCCCGGCAGGACTCCCTCCTGAAGGAAGGCAGACGTGGCAGGAGGTGACCGCAGGTGCCCAGGAGGAAAAGGAGAGCTTGAGTTTTTTGATTACGTAAAACAGAAAAGCAGGGGTGACACCAGACTGCACATGCCTTAACATGGAGCCCTTTTCTCTGAAGATTTTTTAAAATAAAAGCAAACACCAAAACCTAATGGAACGCACACTTCCTTTGTCAGCCTGCCCTCGGTACCATGGTTACTGCAAACAGAATCCAACGCTGTTCGGGGTCCTTGTCCTCTTCAGGAGTGGGACAAGGATTTGGGGCACTTTGGCAACTCTGAGTGGCTCCTCACTCTCCTCGGTTCTTTTAAATTATGTGGAGATTTTGTTTTGCTTCTTCTGACTTCGGGAAAGTAAATCAAGTCTCTGACCCGTTCGGCCTGTGCTGTTTTCCCTCTCATCCTCTTGGCTTGGCTCCTCTAGGGTCCGGAGGCGGGGAGCCACCTCTGGGTCCCCTGATTCCCATCTTCACTTTGCTCCTCGTGTGGCCATTTAGCTGGGCTTGAGATTCTAGGTCCGGCTTCTTCCAGGGCTTTTGAATCATGATTCCCCCAGGAAGGTCTGAGGGCAGCCTGGCCACCCTGATCAGAACACCGGCCATCGCTTCTTTCCGGTGGACTTGGTGTGTCCGGCTGTGGTCCCTGGACACACTTCAGGCCATGCGAGCAAGTCACCCCGCCAGGGCCACTCAAGAGTGGCAAGTGCTGCAGCATGCAGCTCTGAGGGTTCTTTCAGAACTGAGTGAGGGAATGGTACTCCCTTTGGACAACCTGCAAATGGGGGCTAGTTTGGAATTTAGGGTTATTTAGGAGAAATGTCACTGATATTTACCACTCAGTGTTCCTCACCAAGGAGGGACTTACTAGTCAAATGAGTCATGGTTGGACCTGGGGGTATAAATGTGTGGCATTTGCTGGGGGCCTCTGCAATAAGACGGTCTGGGGTCGCCCCATCAGCCCAGCTCCCACACGTGTCCTAGTGCCCCAGAAATGGATTCTACCCTCCTGAGGACTTCTCCTGAGGTTGCATACTCCGCAGACCATCTCCCCTGTGGCCGTGATCAGTCTTCCCTGCCGAGAACCCCTGCTCGTCCCCACCCTGAGCCCGCCTGACTCTGCTCTGCCCAGTTCTCCAGGGGAACACAGGTCAACAGAGGAAGCAGGATGGTAACGTGGGGAGGGAGGAGAAAAACACATTAGTGGACACCGAGGAGGTGGCAGCCGATGTAAAGGTAAAAACTCAGGGAGGAGCAGAGCACGTGCTCCCCTCTGCGCCTCCCACGCTGCAAATGGCATTGGTAAACAGCTTCCGCCTGACGTGGTCACCGCTGACTTCTGGAGGAACTGGTCACATCACACGAAAGGTGGCCACATGTAAAGTACTACACTGTATAGTGGGGTCATTCTTAATCTTCTTTGTCACCTAAAACACTGAAGAAAAAACCATATTTGAATAAAGCGGGGTGCGTAAGGAGAGCTTTTGGATGGTACTGCTGAAGACAGGAGATAGATATAGATACAGACACACACACACATATTTTATCCTAAATACCTGGTACTTGCTAGAGATTCCATCCCAGCAACTCAAGACTCCGTCCTGAATTTTTTGTGGACGGCCAGCTTCAGAGGAGGAGAAAATGGGCCAAGATACGAAAGTATTTGTGAGTAGCGCTGGTCGAGGAGGGGGCACAGGAGGAAACCTCGCTCACCCCACATGATGCTCTGGGACCTGTTCACTTGCTTAGAGGCAGAAAATAGAGTGGACCTGGCTGCTGACCCGAGTGGACTCAGATTTGTGCTATTGAATGGATCAACCTGTAGAACAGGGCCCTCTTCATACTACAAATCATAAAATTTTATTTGTACCGGAAAAATATCTAGTCAGATAATAAGTGGATTTCTCATGGTGATGGGAACATATTCAATACTCATGTTTTCTGTTTTTTTATCAGTAGTTTCCCATTTTATTTTTTTCACTGAATAGGAATTATGTAATATACTGATTTAGTTTTTAAGTTACAAGGAAGTTGTCACAATGCCTCGTTCCTGTCTGACCTACAAGTAAACGATTTGCAGCGAAGTTAGCTTGCAGAGACTTCGCTCGCCGTGGGGTAGGTGCCCAGGCCACAGTGGTCCCGGGGGGCTCTGCGTCCACTTGAGACACTGCAGCCAGCTGCGAGGCCAGTTGTCCAGTGCGGGAGAGAGCGACAGAGAGTTGTGGCCCTGGAATGGCTTTGCGTGATGTAAGAGACAGGTGTCCTCTCACTCTGTAAGTACAAGTCCTCATGGGAGTCTTGTACTGAACTCAACCTCTTGCAGAAACTGCGTCGTGTGATAGGGATGTGACGTGGGGTGGCTTTGCAGGAAGTGCTAATGGGCACCAAACTATTTCTACCAGAGTGGACTATGAAACCCTCAGTGCCGTTTAAACTAATCACCCCAGTGGCATTCTGAGCACATGCAGGTTAATGACGATGATCTTAACTTCTATTAATTAAATTGAGTGTACAATCTGCCAGTGGAGCTCGTCACTGGCATTTGTCATGCTGATAATACAAGGCGTGGGTGCTTGGGGCCTTGGTCCTCATCTAAGCCCTCAGTCCCTCATCAGCCCAAAAATCTGTCACGGGTCTCTAAGGGCTTGGCAGGTCCCAAGACAACAGGGTAAACCGAGGCAGCAAGGCCATGGGCTGGGAGAGCCTGGCGTCCGCACACCACCCTCATATTCTGCCCCTGAAGTTGATTTCTCCTGATGCAGAAGGCGGGAAGGAAAGAGAATCTGGAAAATGGAACAGAGAAGAAGGCACAATTGTAAAATACAGCAATACATCTGCCATGAGTGTGTCTTACACCTGATGTAAAAAGCACAGGTGTAAATAGAACCAGCCTGACGCCTCCTCAATCAAGACACCGGATTCAGGCTCTTTGAATTCAGAGGCAGGCAGTGGGCTTGAGTGGCCCCAGCTCCTCACCCTGCACGGCCCGGAGATGCCCTCCAGGAAGTCACCTCTTCCGATACCCATCAGGAGGCCGCACTGAGGTCCGCCCGCCTCCAAGCACTCCTGGAACAAGGCACCACCGGAGGGTTCTGAACTGCAAAGTGTGGGTAAAGTCAAGAAGGCCTGATAGTAACGTATGTGCTAGCATTTTTAAGTCAGTGACAACATGTATATGTATATGTACATAAAAATAGATAAGATAAGCAAATAAAGTCAACAACAAATTCTTAGCTGGGCACATGGCCCAAGCCTATCATGCCAGCGCTGAGGAGGCTGAGGTAGGAGGATTGCTGTAAATTTGAGGCCAGCCTGAACTATACCAGGAGCCTCACTTAAATAAATAAATATAGCGAAATAAGACACACATGTAAACATCATATAGTTCCATCAGTGTGAGAAGCCTAAAGAAAAAACATGTATATGTATAATAAAAAATAGTTAAGATGGTTATACTACTGATTGTTCTGAGCTCGCTGAGTGTCTTGTGCTCTGGTTGAATGATTTGGGGGTGACAATGCAAAATGTATGTGCCATTGTTGCCCCCTGGTTGTTGGCAGATTTTGTTTCTTCTTCTTCTTCTTCTCCTTCTTCTTCTTATTCTTCTTCTTCTTCTTCTTCTTCTTCTTCTTCTTCTTCTTCTACTCTTTCTTTTTATTCTTGAAATAAAATGGATTTGGAAAATAAAAAATAAAGATACATAACCCAGTAATAAAAAAATCAATCAATCAGTAAATAAATCAGTTGATAAATTCTCGTAAAAAGTCTTAAAGTTGACTGACTGGATCCTGAACTCTACCAACACCCTGCAGAGCGTAACTCCGCGATGGAGGCCTCCGTGTCCTGGGCACCCTTGTAGCCCAAGATCAGGTGCAAAGATTACTGTGGAAATAACAAAAACGAGATTCTCTTTATACCCCAGCATAACAGAGGAACTCTCCCTGCACTGTGGTCAAGCCCCTTGTGAAAATACAGAATTTTAGGGTCTGAACCTTGCAAAGGCCCTGGGGCATCATGGCTTAGCCCTCTGCTCCACAGGATCCCTGGTGTATATGGTGCCCTCCCTGCTGGACCCCTCCGCTGTTGAGGGGCTCAGTGCCTCATGCCTGGTTTTGAGCCGTGATCACAGCTCCTCCATGGAGCTAAAACCCACCTCTCTGGAACTTCGGGTCTCATCCTGGTGTAACAGAACCATCTTCTCTGGAACTTTCTGTGTCCACACATCACAGCAAAGTCAGAGTAAACAAAGGAAATGGCCCGGGGTGTCTAGTGGGGGCAGGAGACGAGGCTCACCAGTTGTCGTGGAACTAGAATATGGGAGACCTCATAGCTGCAATTCCGAAATTAACATGGCAGTGTCTTCTGCACCTTCTGCAAGGAGCCTCCCGCGAGGACACAGGACGTGGCTGCTGGGAAGCTGCACCTCAAGATTGCTACCACATTGCCCGCATGTGCACAGACATGACAGGGACGTGGATGTGCTTCTCGGGGTGCACGGGAGCACTGCGTGGCATGCGCTCTGCACCCCTCCAACACCCGACGGCGCCTGAGTTCTGAGCCACATCAGCCCGGAGCCTGGATCAGATCCGCGACGGTGCCCTCTCCTCGGTGCTTTCCTGACTGTGCTGTGTCAGTTTCTCCCTCCACATGACACAGCAGTGAAGCAACATTTTCATGCTTTGTCTTTGTTTTTGTTCGGTTGAGACGGGCTCTCCTACACAGCCCAGGCTGGCTCTGAGGGCTCTGAGGGCTGAGAGGTCTTCTCGCTGGGCTTTCTCTGTGCTTGAAATATCAGTCACCAGGACTGGAACTGTGGAACATGCTTTAAATACATACCCACTCAATGCGTCATCACCTGGCATTGTTACTTCAGGACTGGTGGCTTTCAAGCTGTCATCGTGGCACTCAGGCCTTACAGATAAGTGGAGGTAACTCACAGTCCCAGGACTTCAGTTCATACCTGGGATTTGTGCAGTGCACACCCTGCACAGCTGTGCACGGCCGCCCTGCCACGATGCTCCTGTAGGCATGGCTAGAAGGGTTAATAAGGAGTGGGAACCCCAAATCGCCTTGCCAGCCCGTCATGTCTGTCCTGTGCCTAGGTCCTGTTCCCTTTGGCCCCTGGAGGACACTGCTGCACTCTCAGTACATTAATAAGTAATTGGCTGGCTATTCCACTGCTCGCTTCCAGGGCATCCGGTCTGCCTGGTCCTCTCTGTCCCCCCAAGGTCAGTGGCTGCACATGTGTACATTGGCTGGTCTGAGAGACCCAGGAGCAGGTGGGCAGCTCTGCTACTGGTGCCCAGAGGATGTCAAGGCCTTCTGGGCACCTACATTGAGTGCTTCCCAGGGAAGACAGGAGGCCTCTCACCAGGGGATGTGGAACCCCAGAAGGCCATGGTGTTGGGGTGCAGCCTCCACAAGCTGCAGCAGGAAATCCCCCTGGAAGAGCCATGCACCCCAGGTTTGTGTGACACCGAAGACAGTGACACAGTCTGGTCCCCTGGCTTGGGGTTAATAATGTGATGAGGTGAGGTGGACCCAACGCTGGGCTCCATCCTTGTCACAGATGCCCATGGAGGTCCTCTGCAGGCCTCCAACAACAACGCAGGGGAAGCCATGCTCAGGGAGCTAAGGACACCGGCTAGCAAACTTGGACCCTGAGCCCAGGCCCGGCCAGTGCTTGGTCCCCAGCATGGCACTCTCCCTGCCCTGTGCTCCTCTCTGTGCTCCAGGCAGCAGGTGGGTTAGCCCCACCACACCCCACTGAGGAGCCTCCACCCCCAGAGTCCAGAGCACCCAGCTGCACCCCACCCAGAGCAGGGGACCCTGTCCCCAGCCGAAGTCTGTGCCTCAGTCACCCCCTGAGGTTAAAGACAGGGTTGCCAATAAACCGTCCAGGTGTTGGTGTGCAACTCTGAGCATCCTTCACAGACTGCAGAAACCAGTGAGAAACTTGTGTTTGTCTCACAGGTGGTGCTTTGTGAATAGGCTCACTGGAATTTCTCCTTCCCAAGGATCGGGACGCACCAGATTCTTTTTGCTTGCAGGTGGAAATGGGCAGTGCCGGGCAGGAGGTGTGTTGCTGAGGACTCTGCCCTCGTCCACTTCTGCCATTCCACGCAGTCTTGTGGCAAGCGTGGCTGTCAGGGCGTGCTTTGTCCCCTCATTTTAAATACTTTCGGTAGACAGATTGCACTTCTGAGCTAATTTTCAATCAAAGCCTCCGCTGAAACTATATCTCTCAGTAAGAGTTTAGGCACCAGTGGTGAACAGGCAGAACCTGTGCCTAAATTTTGATTACGTTGATTCCAGAGTAACCGGCTGGCAGCTTCAGGGAAGATCACTCCTGCATCACCACCCAGGGTGCTGCGGCCCTTGATTTGTGAAAGTGGCTACCACAAGAAGTACCCCCAAATTTTGCTAGTACTGAAGTGATGGATTTTGTTTTATTAGCTACTTAGCTTGCCCTTGCTTTTTTATATGTTGCTTAAAAATAAACCTGCCTTTGTAGGCCTCCTGCCTCCCACAAGTCCCCTCTTTCTGCCCAGAACAAGGCTCTTGTTGATCTGCTCTGTCTTTTTTCTGCCTAACCCTCAGGCTTCCTGCAGTGCCCGAGACCTCCCTCTGCAACCCCTCAGGGCCGCTTGAAAGGCTTCCAAAATAGCATGACAGTCGATCAAATTCAGCAAGGAAAGTTTTAATGAACAAACTTAGTGAATTAGGGAGCCCCACGCAGAGCGATTAACTCTCATTTGCGCCTTGGCGTGGAGATAATTAAACCGGTAAAGCCAGGCCCCTGGCCCTCGGGGCGCTCCGGATCCAGGAGTGACTGGTCTTGTGGAGGGAGGGCATACAAGGCAAGCAGCAGTTGGGACAAACGCGTGCACAGCAGGCGCAGCGGCAGGGGCCGTGGGCACCGCGAGGCCTGGAGTGTGATGCCATGACCGCCAGGCCACACGCGTGCCTTTAACTTCCCTCCCCTGCCGGCCAGAGCTGCGGTCCTTCTCCGCTCCAGACCACTCCCAAATTGGGGCTCTTCCCAGCTTCTGGTAATCTGCTCACTACCGGATTCCAGAAGGTGGACTGGACCAGGGAACCCCAAAGCAACCCTGGGGACCTTGCAGAAACAGTGTCACTGGCTGCATACTCCCAGCTGCACGATGTGGACCCGGAGTCAGATTTCCCAGGTACCATGCAGCCCACAGCAACCCCAAATACCCTCATCCTGTTAGGTTTTTAAATCTCTCCTTAGCACTGTTTCTTTCCAGAACTTTCTGTAATATCTTCCCATAGAACCCATCACTATGTGGCTATTCAACAAAGCCTCGTCTGTAGACGTCACCAACAGGTGCAGGTCACCAGGAGCACAGAGCCCTCAGCAGGAGCAGTGCTGGTCGGCTATGCGAGGGTGACACATGGACGTATGTCACATGGCTGTGCCCTCCCCTTCTGTTTTGGGGTCCAAACTCAGGGCTGTGCAGAGTGAGTGGCCACCTGCGTGTCTGACTTATTCCCACCAGGACGAAGTGAGCACGACCAGCCACAGATCCGCATTTATAACCCTAAAAACTGCCCGGCATCCTTATATTTTGCTCTATAGATTTCTTGTCAGCTGCTGTGTCAGAGGTCACTGCCACCGTGTCCCCGTGGTCCCCATTAACCATAACCAGCAAACTTGTTCACTATTGATCCGCCGCGTCTAAGTATCTATTATGGCGGATGTAAAAGGCAGCCTCGCATCTTTCTAAACAGATAATTCACAAAGGCCAGAGGTCGCGGCCCGTGACACACGACTTTTCGCCACGTCTGTGACCAAGTGGATGGTGGGGCTGAGAAGTGGGCACGCAGGTCACGTGTGTGGGGCTCCAGAGGTGCAAAGCTGGGTGCCGGCCGGATGCATCAGCATCATATGCGTGACAAAGGGCTTCAGTAATCTTATCTCACCCCATTATCGATTCCGTGGACTCAAGAGCACAGGTTCTGAGAGAGTAGAGACAGAGCTGATTTCTCACCTCTCCTCCATTCAGGTGAGGGTGAACTTGGGGCGGAAGTCAGCACAGGACAATAAGGGGCACCACATGCGGGTCCCGGGCTGGGCTCTGCAGGTCACGCTGGGGGGTGGCGCTGCCTTCTGGGAAACGGAGGCCCTGCCATGTGGGAAGGGTCTGTGGGGCCAGGGAGCTCAGCACAGCCACAGCCTCCAGACGACTGACCGCAGTGTCAACCTCCGCTGGCTCACTGGCCCTGGGCGGTCCCTTGGAGGACCCTGAACACGCACCCCCCCCCCCGTGCCCATCTCAGCGCAGCACCTCGCTGGAGTGCAGTCCGCATCTGATCTATGAACCTGGCCCACGCAGAAGCTGACACCTGGCTCACTTCCCACCTTCTGCCCACTGGGGGAGCCACAGACAGTGTGCCCTAAGGAACTAGGCATGGTGACAACGCCTGTGATCCCAGCACTCAGGAGGCTGAAGCAGGAGGACCACCAGGATTTCAAGGCCAGCCTGGGCTACACAGAGATTCAAGTTCAGCTTGAACTGCATAGCAAGATCCTGGCTCCAAAAGCCAAAAAAGAAAAAAAAGACCATAGCTGGGAGAAAGTAAACCGAGGGTAACCAGAGCGAGACGCGACAGTTAAAGTGCCCTGCTTTGTTAAGTCTGAAACATCCTCTGGGTGGGTGCGCGAGAGTTCAGTGCGACGGAATACTGCACCCAGGAACAAAGGCAGGCAGACGACTCCGCAGAGCCTCTGCCTGGGCCGAGGTGCTGGGTGAACCGGACAGCACCTTTCTGGAGCACCCCTGGGGTGCACCCATGTGGGCACATACACACAATGCATGCACACATGCACAGACACATGCACACATGCATGCACAGACACACGCACACACAGACATGTGCACACACATGCACAGACACACGCACATACACATAACTCATGCATGCGTGTACTTCCACACATATACTCTTTCCCAATTTTTCTTGCCCTGACCACTTCATTACGCCTCCTTAACCTGTAACAGCTGAGGGGTGAGATGTGAAAGCTGAGGGATTTCAGAGCAAGCCATGGAACAGGAGCCTCACCTCTGTGTACAAATCGGCAGTCAGCAGGCACATGGCTGAGGGTCCCACAAGCCCTTGGGCTAACACAGCGGGTGCAGGGCAGCTGGGCGGCCCTGTTTGGACCAGGCCTGCACACCCCAAGTGAAAGCAACCTGCAAGAACCCCAAGAATGTTCTAGCTCCTGGAAGGAACCGATCTGAGCTCGGGGTCTGACTGGAGGGAAGCTTTTCTCCTTCACATGGAGGCCAGTTCCTGGGACAGCCATGGTCCTGGGGGACTTTCCCTTACCTGTTCGTGGCTTTTACCCTCTCTGGGAGGAGGAGCTCTTCCAAAAACACAACAGAAGCTCCCCTCTGTTTCTGGAGAAAAACGTTGGCACGCACGAACCTTTTTGTAAACCACAGGGACTCACGCTTTCCGTGAGGTTGTCCTTCCTGGCTGGAGAACCCTTATTCTGAATAAGAGGGCTTAAAGATGATAATCACAGATAGAATCTGTTCCTTCTCCTTCAATTCAGCCAAGGAAACAAAGCTTAAAGATAGCCTGGCCATTGTAACTTTCGGTCTTTAAGTAATACTGCCCTTTGTAATAATAATAATAATAAGATCCATGCCTTCCTAGTGGTCTCCACGGAACCTCTACATTTTGTAATAATTTTTATTTGTATTTAATGTTTGGAAACGTTGTAAAAGGTGACTACTGTTTCAAAATGTGACCTCAGTGAGGTTTAAAAGCTACTGAATCAGATGAGATATGAAAGCGTTCAATATAACGTATGACTTAAAGCTATGTTTTTAAAACTTTAATAGGAAGTGTCTGACTCTGAGATCACTGTTCCTGAAGCCTGGCAGACAGAAACATGTCTTTTAAAAGATCTAATTTATAGACCAAACAGGGGCCCGGCAGTAGAAATCATGCCTTTCCTCTTCGTCGCATGCCAAGCCAAAACCTTTCAAGGCTTGGGTGGGAATCTCAGGCAGCTCCGGTACTTTCTGACCAGGTTCATTTCAAAGCTTGCTCGGGTTCTGCGCCAGAAGGGTGTGGAAAAAAGTAATCACGGCATCCATCCTCAGGAAGCGCAGAGTCATGGGAGGGCAGATGGGTTGCTTGCCCAGGGGCTACTGTGACAGCAACATCACACGTCCAGCTCCCTCCATCCCGCAGGACTCCATCTTTGCTTCCCCTATCAAAGCTATGTGGCCTAGGCAGGCTGGTCCATCCTGGAATAAACCAATCAGAATCATGCTGCAAGGAGCTCAAGATCCAAGGTTCTTAGGAGCCTAGAAGCCCAGGTCCAACTGGCCCCGTGGGAAATGTCCAAGGAGAAGACACTGAGCTGGATTTTGAAGACTGAATATGAGTTGGTGTCAGTCATGCTGTCCAGTTGGTGTCAGGAGCACAGGTTCCAGGTGGCTGGGGGAGCTGCTGTGAAGACGGGTACAGAGGGGTCCACATTGACCAGAACCTGCAATAAAATCCAGGCCTGGTGGGAGGGATGCCAGCTGCAGGCTCTCAGCCCAGAACCCAGGGTCACAGTGAGCCCACACTGGCCATGGGCCTGAGCCTGCTGTCCTTCTCCCTGTCCAGGGCTTGCAGATGGCACACACATTGAAAGTGGCCAGCCCAGCCCTGCAGAGGGCGCCCCCATGCAGTGAGCATACCTGCTCAGATGGGCTGTGTTCCTGGGAGCTGCTCTTGGGGCAGATGCAGCCTCGGGATGCACAGAGCTCCCACACTGGAGGAAGGCAAACCACTTGCCTTGGAGGCCAAAGACAAAGTGACCCTGGGTGTGGCCAACACCTGCATGTCCACACTCCAGGAGTGGTGCCCGGGGTTCCCACAGAATGCTCACTGGGAACCCGGAAGCTGGGGCCCTGCCCAAGTGAAGGCCCAGCCAGCCCGCACACCCAAGGTGCCTGTGCCAGTTCCCAGCCACGCCACTGCCCTTCCTGGCCCTAAGGCAGGAGGACGGGCGAGGCCCTGGGGATCCAGCACCAGCCTGCAGGGCCTTCTTCCCCCGTACCCGGAGCTCCCCCGTGCAGGCACCAGCCTGAGCTCTGCAGGAGCGGGTCCCCTGTTAACAGGCTTGGCCCAGCGCCCTCCCCTGTAGAAACGGGCAGTGCCCACCCATCTCCTAAGGGGAAGCCCACTCCCACAGGTCGGTACTTAGACTCAATGGTACACAGGCAAACAATCCACGCAGGACCAGCGTTAGCTCCCATGGGTGAGGGACATCTGCGGCCGCTATCCTCCTGAGGGGCCTCTGTCCTGCCTAGTGTCCTCTGGGTGTCCTCTGGCACCCAGCAGTGAAGGGGAGGCTGCAGGCTCCCCCCACCAGATTGTCCCCTGCTCCCCCCTTCCTCCCCCGGCCCCCAGGGTCATCCCAGGCGAGCTCTTGATCTGAGTTCGGCCCATGGAGATCCCCCACCCCCACCAGCAGGAGGGAGGCAGTGGGCAGGGTTGAGGGGAGGCCCGCTCCGCTGTGGCGCCCAACAGCTGCTTAGGGTTAGGGAGGGAAACCCATTGACACCGAGCCTCTGAGCACCTGCCTGCTGCTGCAGCCTGCTCCTCGCTCCTCCTCTCCCCTCTTCTGCCCTCCTTTTCCCTCTTCCCCTCCGCTGCTCTCCCTTCCCCTCCTCTCCCTTCCTCTCCCTTCCTCTCCCCTCTTCTCCCCTCCCCTCTTCTTCCCTTCCCTCCCCTTCCCTCCCATTTCCTCCCCCTCTCCTCCTTTCTCCTCTGCACCCCTCCCCTCCTCCCCTCTCCTCCCTCCTCTCCCCCAGCCTGGGCCCCCTGGGGTGCTCTCCAGACATCAGAGTCTTGGGGAGCCCCAGCAGGAAGCTTTCTGCTTGGACGCCCCACCCTACTTGTTCCTCAAGTCTAGCTTCCTCTCCCCACCAGCCAGGCTCTGCTGCCTTCTCTGCGTGGACCCCAGGGCCTGGATCCTGGGCAGCAGTGTTCCCGTACCTGCCCTGAGCATGGGGGTTGAAGCGTTTCTGTTGTGTGAGTGGTGGCGGCAGGTCCTTGTGGGCAGGGTTTCTGTTTGGGGCAGGTCCAGCCTACCTCGAAGCGCAGGGCAGTTCTGCACCAGTACAGAGGCCCTCGGCCTGTGGTGTATCCAAGTGCATAGTCCAGAGGCCGTCGCTCCCCGTCCTCTTGAGGGATGACAATGGACCAGGTACTACCCAGCCACAGCCACAGTTCTCTGTGGCTCTGACTCCATACCGAGCCCAGTCAGACGTCAGATGATTGTTCTTCCTGCTTCCGTGAGGCAGATGTTGCTTTTCTCCCATTTCACAGATGAGAAAACTGAGGCACATGCTGTGGGCAGCAAGTGAGGTGCTGAGTTCGTGCCCATGCCCTGTTCCTCTGCTGCCTTGGCCTCCTGGGATCATAGGGGACAAAGAAGCCCAGCTGTGTGATGTGGGGTTGGGGAGCAGCAAGCAGGGGCCAAGGGGCTCTGTCCAGCTGTCGAGCCGGTGGCACTGACAGTACAGGCGGGGCACAGGCAGGAGCGGGCTTTCCGGTGTGGTAGGTGGTGACAAAGGGGATGTCTACCCGCCGAGCCACACAGACACCAGAGGCGGCTGCCCTCGGGTCAGGAGGGTCCTGTGCTGGCCAAGGCCATGGTGTTCCAGAAGGTCAGTGCTGGGTTTAAAATCAAAGTGTCTTGGATGTGGGGCCTGAGGTTGTCACCTGCTCGGAGGACACCACCTTGAGCATCTTGTGTAACCACCATGACTCAGTTTCTCCATCTGTACTGGGCGGGATGAAAGTCTCCTGTGGCAGGGAGTTAGGAAGGTGACATGTGATGATGACGCAGGAATCACTCGGTGGGTCTGGCACCTGCTGAGGGGAACGTGACACAAAGAGTGGCACAAATACTTCTGCTAATTATGCCAGATTTGGTGAAGGGGCGCTTTGGTTCTCCCTCAGAGCAACAGAAAGGAAGAACAGAGGGGCAGGGGGGTGTCTCGCTCATTTGACAAGGACATCACAGCCATTAAAATGAACCTGCTGCCTGGAGCCTGTCTCCACCACCACCACTGTCACACCTGCCTCTCCCCACAGGCCCACGGTGATCGCCAGGTGGCTGTCGGCTCCGAGCACCACCATTCCTCTGGCCGCCTTCAGCCCCTTCAAACTTCCACTAAAGGCTTCGCTCAGCGGGGCTGTGGAACTCGGCACCGAGGGACTCACAGCGCCAGAACCAGAAATTCCACTTGATCTGGGAGCAGGGTCCCACTCTAGACTCCCAGCTGCCCAGGCTGCAGGGGTCCCGCATGCCCTTGGCCGCAGGAGCAGCCCCTGCAGGCAGAGAGGATGGTGTGAGGCACCTGTCCTGTCCCCTCACTGTTCCATCGTCCCCAGCACTGAGCCCTGGGAGCACTGCGCTCAGCGAACTCCTAGAAGGCGAATCCCCCAGGAGCCCCCGGGAGGGGCAGGGTGTCATCACGTATGGGCATCATCACCTTCCACAGAGGCAGGCAACACTGCGCAGAGTGTAACAGTGAACAGCACAGCTGACACCTGGATCCCCCTGCAGGAGCCACCTAGAAGGACAGCATGGGGACACACAGCAGCACACAGATGCCTAGAGACATTCAGGGACCATGTGTCACAGGAAGCTCCCCTTTGCCTTTTGAGGTTGAAACTGGAAGTGGGGCCCTCCCTGCCACCCTGCCCTTGAGCACCACCAGCTGGAGGGGTGCTCACAGTGCGGTTTCTGAAGCACAAGGGCCATAGTGCCAGCAACCGCAGGCCAGGCCACGGCTCCTCTTCCTCCTGGGGCAGAGAGGGAGTTGCAGAGCTGAGTCTGCGTCCTCCAGCCAGCAGGACAAGCCTGCCCAGTGCCTCCATGGTGCGGTTCCTCCCAGACTTCCCTCGTCCCCAGGACCCACTCACATAAGTAACACATCCACTGGGACCAGGGAACCCCACCAGCCCCCAGGTAGCGCTTCCCTCGACAATTAAACACATTTTATTCAGTCGTCCAGGATGCATGGGTGACCACGTGAGTGGCCAGCAGGACTGTGGCGACTGCTTGAGGGACAGACACACACTGCATGTGAGTTCTCCTCTGTCTCCTCCGGCCACTGGGCAGCCGTCTCGGTTGAAAACGCTGATTTTGAAAGATACATCTGAATGCATAAATGGATTACTCAGCTTATTTGCTGCTGATTACTAATAAAGATCTGAGTACTTAAATTAATACTTCGTGAATGAAAATCCAGTTTAGAGCATAAAAAAACCTTGAAAGATATATTCATTGCACAAACACACATTTATCCGTGCCAAGCTGATTGGACATAAAATCTTACTTGGCTGGGGTTATAATTGATAAGGGTTCTGCAGTACGACTTTGGAGAGGTGTGTGCAGTTTGCCGAGTGTCTACAGAGGGCTCCCCTTTGGGGCACCGTGGGGAACCCATGGGGAGCCCGTGCTGAGGACAGGCTGAGACCAGGAATGGAGATCCCCTCCACTTCCCCACCGCTGGGTGCCCTGCCTCAAGAGGAGAAAGGAGGAGTGGCTCACTTTTGGGGTAGTAAACATTGCAAAGGGGACAAAGGTGCCAAGTGTTAAAGCCTGGGATCAAACAAAATTGGGTTATTGATTACAGTTGCTGGTAACCCCGTGTCTGTGGCAGCCGAATACCAGAGTCCCCGCGTCCAGGAGTTCATGCCCGATTTCTCCCGAGGTGTGTGAGGTGGTTGTGCTGCCGCCGGTGCCTCGCCAGCAGCTGACCAGCCCGAGTGGCAGCGCCTCGGTGCCTGGCAGCCCCTCTGGGCTGTGAAATGCACAAGGCCCTCCGTACCCCATCAGAGCCGGCGAGCCCCGGGGCTCCCGTGGAGCTGACATACATCCTGCCTTTAAGACAAGACGACGATTGCAAATCTGAGAATATAAATTATACTTTCATCTTTCTTTGGTTTTCTTTCTTTTGCTTCAGTTTTCATTCCAGAATAAACTTTCCTGTCAAAGGGACATTTCTGATGTGTCAGATTCAGCCGTGTAATGAACAGGTTGACAAATGTGGAAGGTGAGCAGACACCCGGCCGCCCGCAGCCGAGCGCCGTGACTTTCACAAGGATAACGAGGCTTTGAGAGATGGGGAAAATGTCGCCACCAACCTGCCCTTCTGCTACGTGGTAATTAGATAATTAGTCAGGCCCTAATTACGGGATCAGGGTGCAGGAAAACAATTAGCGGAAAGAATTACTACATAAAACGGAAGCCGAGATTCCTGAAAACAGTATTTAATTTTATGATATTAATATTTGCGGCCATAATGGACGGGCTCTGCCGATGCCGGCGCACGTGCCCTGCCCCTGGCCTCCGAGGGGCAGCGGGCTGAGCCCGGCTGACGGGCAAAGCGGGCGTGGCCCCACGACGACCACCCTGAGGTCTCCACCTGGACCCCGGGAGCCCGGGCAGGAGGGGGGCGCCAGTGGGCACCCTGAGCCGCGCAGCTCCGGGTAAACGCCGTCCTCCCAGGCCCCGGGGGCTCCTGTGTCTGCCTCCGGCTGCAGAGAAAAATGAGGCCGCTCATAAATTCTTCCTGCATACGGTAAGAGAGAGTAAACAGGTAAACAAGTTTTCAATGCCTTCCTCCGACTCAGGATTATTAACACATTGTCTTGTTATCATGATTAAAATTAAATGATGTTCCAGGCTTTTTGACAAATGAATTTGGAATGGTTACAGTAATGGCATTACTTTAAATTATGAAACCAGGGAGAAAAAAAGAGAGACAAAGAGAGAAAATTGAGCCTAACAGCCTGATCCTTAACTATTATTTACCTATTATCTGAGAGAATTGAATCTCGCTGTGCTGCGGCAGAGAATAATAAAAGATTTGTAGGCTTTACAAGGCCCTGTCCTCCCATCCAGCGAGCACCGATTCCCAGGGGCTCCATTGCGGGCGCTGGCTCAGCTTGTCTGATCATTTATCCATAATTAGAAAATTAATATTTTAGATGGCGCTATGATGAACCCATTATGGTGATGGGCCCTGATATCAATTATAACTTCAATTTCAATTTCACTTACAGCCGAGTAATGGCTCCTGGTGGCGGCGTGGAGATGGGCTGGGGCTTCGGAGCATGACGAATACAGATCACTGCACATTAGGGTGAGCAATTATTTGAACATGTATAAAAACTATTTACAAGCAATGTAATTGACCGGGGTCAGGGGGAGATGCTGGAAAATGGACAGGTTGACAAATTCTTGTTCCATACCAACAGAAAGGATTTATTAATTTCTTTGGCTGTAATTGAATTTTTGAAAGGTTCTTCTTAAGGCTGCTCTCCTAGGCTCGTCTGCCGCGCTGACCTCCCCCCAGATCTGCGGCCGGGGCTCCTGCTTGCCTGGGTAGCCCTTGGCGGAGAGCTTGCTGATGGAATTTATAAGAAACAAGCAGCCACTTTTGAAATAGATTCAGCCGAGAATAACAGAACCGCCAGCCTACTATTGTGTAACTTCCCCTTGGAAAAAAAAAAAGCTCATAATCCTGTGGATCTTCCAGCTAGCCAGGGCGGGATTCAATTCTGCATTTTACCCCTTTAAGGCCACCGTGAGCGATGATTTAAAGGTGAAGTAACCTTTCCGTGATATAACAAAGTTCAATTTTAATAAAATGGATAAAAGCAGCTTTTACCATTTGTGGCTAAGCAGCTATCAAATCCATGCCTCTCTCCTATTTCTCTTTAACCATTTCTGTTGCCTAAGATAATATGACCGATTATTTAAAATTCCCTTCTGGGAGGAAGAGGAAGAGGAAGGATAATTCTTTGCAGGGGCAGCTGCAGGGGCATCAGCACTGTGTCCGCAGGTCTCCAGCCTCCACCCGCAAGCCCAGCCGGCCTTTTCTTCCCAGCCAGCTCGGGCAGGGCCTATCACACACGATTTGGCGGCGCGAGCTGGAGGACCTCAGCTCTACAGGATGGGAGGAGCAGCTTCCCGGCTCCTGCCACACACAGCTTCGTCCAGAGCCCGCAGCCCCGGAGCGGCCGCGGGGCTCGGCCAGCCTCAATCACACCAGATCCGAGCACAAGATAAATTATGAAAATAGCTCGGTGTCTTTATTTGTTAATTTCCCATGGCCTTGGGACGCTGCTGCTGGTTCTGTCCTGGCATCGCCTCCTGCAGCCGCTCTTGTTTTTCTGATGTCAGTTTAATTGTTCACTGTCAGGGGCAGAACAGCAGATAACAAGCTTAGCAAATGATGTCTGCTGTTGCTACACATTGATTAATATTTTACATGTTATTATCCTCTGTCCATTACGACAGCAAATTAAACTATAAATCACACCTTCTGCCTATGTCACAGAATCATAAATTGTCTCTACCTCTTTCTCGCTCTGGTGCGGCGGCTGCCGGCTCTCTCTTTCATGAGAAAGCGGCGTGCAGGAAAGTGCTGTATGCTTTAGTCTGAGTTATGGACTAGTCAGAAGCACAATATACATCAGGTCTTATGAAAAATGGGGAGTTTGTTCTGCTATAAAGCACAAGAAAACTAAGCATCTGGGTAAAAGTTTGAAGCTGTTATGGAGAAACAATATGTTATCTCAAAAATTTCTGGTGCTTTTCTTGTAGCAATTACTGTAGCAAAAAGCAACAGCTTCGTCTGGAAAATGTACGCTTGTGGGTAAACACGCTCCCAGCTTTTCCTGTGGCTGTGTGGGACATGGATAGCAGCAGAGATTAAGCCCGTGTTAATCGGAGCCGCCCAGGAGAACCAGACCTCGACAAGACAGGCTGGTGCTCTGAATGCAGGGAGAAGAGCACCTATCTCTGTGCCACCTGCTGGGCCATGAACACACGACCCCAGGGGCACCGGCCTGCCTCTGGGTGTCCCTGTGGGTGGGACGGCCCCACCAGCTCGGCACCCACCGGGCCAGATCGGTGCTGAGGGAGTGTGTGGCTCCCTGGAGCCAGGTCAAGGTCACTTCTGACAAACTCCGGGGCAGAGGGTGTTTGGAGTGCTGGCTGCCCTGTGGGCACTGGCACGGGCTGCCGTGTCTCAGACACCCACAGTGATCGGGTTGGTGATACCTCCCAGGACCCATGCTGTTGGCGCTGGACGATGCCTGGGGAAAGGCCCGGGGAAGGACAGCAGAGGCCTTTATCACATCCACTCATTCATTCTTCACGAGGTTCTCAGTCTGTGTGGTTCATTATTTTTAGTGAGAGAAGGAAGGAACTCACAAACAGTGACCTGAGCACAATTCCAGACACAGAAATAAATCAGGAGGGAGCCAAGTTTTCTAAGCTCCTGCAGTAGAACAGCCTGATTGGCCGACAGACCCTGGATGCCTTCGGACACCACTGCGGTCTGTGCAGATGTGGTGAGCATCACCCACTTGATAAAAATTTACTGAGCATCTATTTTACACTCAGCCTGAGTTAGCGGAACTGAGGGTCGTGGAGGACAAGCTCATAAACAAAGATCCTCGCAGGGTGTGCCGGCATGCTCCTGTAGGAAACGAGGCATTTCGCGTGAGCACTTTGTTTTCACAGTGAAGACAGAGGCCTGGAATTTCCCAGAGGAACCAGCGGATTGGAGGTTGGTGGAGATGGGATCGGATCGAGGAGTCATACGGGGCAGACAGAGGCTGAGCTAAAAGTCCCAGCCCACAGGGACACGTGGGAACAGACCATTCGCATCTCCCTGACAGAGAGGTCAGTGGCCCTGAGGTGCAGCGTGCCTTATGCAGAAAGCAAAGCAAGCCAAAAGTGCCCTGCACCGGCCCTGTGTGGTTGGCGGGACTGGAGCTGAGGTCACCTGGCGGGATGCCTGGCGGGAAGCAGCTGCCATGTACTGCCATGCTTGGGGACAAGGCTGCTTGTGGTCCCCTGTGTGTCACACATCTCCACCACTGTTGCCCTGTGCCCGCTCCAGTCCCCACATTTTCCACAGACCATCCAGCAATCCAAGCACCCTGAGGAGCAAGGAGGCTGGAGGTGAATGAGATGGAGGAGAGGCTTTGGCTGAGGGAGGCCCTAACAGGGAGAGGGACATCCCCAGACCGTCAGCTTTCAGCTGTGTGCGGCATGGGCTGTACCAGCCTCTTCCTGGCTGCTCTGCTCGTGCCTAGTGAGGTGCCCAGTGCGCAGATGTGCATCCAACACTGCAGGAAAGGAACCGATCGCTTTGGGGTGTGTGCTGCCTTCCCATGGGCGCCATTCTGCCGGAATCCCATAGCCCCAGGTGTGAAGAGGGTGTGAGGTCCCCTGTGTACTCTAGAGAAGGAACCAGAGCACGAGGAGCTTGAGCCCTGGCCTAGGCTGCACAGCTGCTCGAGGAAGAGCAGAGTCTCTGTCTGACATCACCACTCAGGACGGAACTCAGGCACACAAACTCTCCGAGGACCCTCAGGCCAGTGGACACTGGACGCCCACACTCACTGCAGGCAACTGGGTTGGCTTCGTCCATCCCCTGCCGGCTGCTCCTCTCCCATCAACAGATGCTGGTGTCCTGCTCCAAGCTTCCCCGGTCCCCTCTGCAGTCCATGCTATTGGAGGCCTCGCTGTCCCCCAAGGCACGGATGACTCCAGAGCTGTTATCCCTGTGGCTTCCTGACTGGTCTCCAAGTGCTGGGCCAGGGCAGCTCCCCCCTCTACCCTCCCCACTCACCAGCCCGGCCTTGGGTGCGAGGAGTTGGCTGCCAATCTGGCAGCTGTGCAGGAAATCAGTATTAGACTCTTGGCCCCACTTCTGGGCTCCCCTGCCTTGAGAAGCCCCCAACCTTGGGCATTGGGGCAGAGCTCTGTCAGGGCACAAGGGGACCCGCTGTCTTCTGGCCCAGAATTTGCCCAAGGGCAAAGCCCAGAACCCACAAGAAAGTGAGCTGAATGCCTATATTAAACAGGCGGCGGTAACGGCAGGGTGATCACTCCGCACCTGTATATTAAATGTATTTGCTCTTTGTAAAAAAAAAAAAAAACCCTGCGGAAGTTATGTTTCAACATAAAGGCAGCCTGTGTTTCATAGCTATTCTAATTTATGGGCCGTACATTCCTGTGATTGTCTTGAACTGAATAGCCAAGTAAATAATCAGCAGAGCCACAGGTAAATCACTTGGAGGTGAACAGCGCCTGTCCGGCCTCCGGAAATGGCACGAACGTTATTTCCTAATTTTGCAGATTTCTTCATCTGAGTGCAGAAAACGCCTCCTCCTGTCGGCCTGGAGGTTGGACACTTCCCCTCCGCTCCCGCCGCGCCACCAAGGAGGACGTGAGGAGTGTGCGAAGCGTTTGGCAGACTCCCTTCTCATCGGCTCCTCCACTCAGAGGACGACCGCGTCCCTTCCCCTCCCCTCCCCTCCCCTTCTCTTCGGTGCCACCCCAGCACCCCAGCACGCAGTGGAGGAGCCAGCCAGGCAGTGGTCACCGGGAAACCGATGCTTCACCTCCACGGCCGCTGTGCACACACAGGTCAGTGTCTGGGAACTGTGTCCTCACTGTCGTGCACCCTCACCACCAGAAACCCCGAACGAACCTCTCAAGTTTTCCACGGTTCCCAAGTCTTTCACCTTGACCATGGTGCCGAGCAGGCCCGTTTATCCACACTCAGGTGCTAGAGAGCCACGTCGCACAGGAGGGCGCTGTGGACTCCAGGCTGACCTGCGTCCTCCAGCCTGGGGTCATGAGGGAGCAGGTGCTGTAGGTGGGGCACCCTCGGTTCCCTTAAACGTTGGCTCTCCTACCCACCGCCGAGCCCCCGGCCACCCTGGTGGCTTCCTGTCTCTCTGAATTTGGCTGCCTAGGTCCCCCCATCAAAGGGATCACATGTGATTTATCCTTCAGCAACTGTTTCAGGCAGCATAATGTCAGGGGTCTCTCGGTTGCAGTGGGGGTGAGCTGCCTGATTTCCAGCACAGGAACCTGACTTGGGGGAAGGGTCGTTCGCATCTCATCGACCACAGGGAGGTTCATGGTGCTTGGGGTCCAAGCTGCAGCAAATCGGGATGTTCACCAGCCACTCCACACCAGCCCCCAGGGTGGGGCAGCAGCAGGGTGGCTCTTCCAACCCCTTCCCACCCAGATGCAGATCCAGAGGTCAAGCAGGAGCCCCAATGCCTGCAAACGCAGGCGCTGATGAGTTTCAGGTGGAGGTTGCTTCAGGCAGAGGTCATCGGGAAGAGGTGGGCTTCGTGGGGACAGGCAGGGGTGGATGTTGGTGTGGACGGGAGAACACGCAGGCTGGCGTGGAGTGACCGTGCTGCCCTCTGTGGTGGCCCTGTGCCAGGCACAGCACAAACATGCATCACAGCGGTCTTGAGTGTCAGTCTCAGCTGTGGGAAGCCCAAGGGGAGCTAAGAAATGGAGCCTGGGAAATGGGGAGGCATCCAAAGGGGCTGGAGAGGAGCCCCTCGTGATGAGCCACAGTCTCCCTGGTGTCCCAGCAGACACACCAAAGGGCTGAGCAGGGGTGGAGGTGGCCGAGCTGTCCCACAGTGCTCAGGCACACAGGGCATCATCTCACTTGAAGGTCTTGGTGTTGGAAACATCTCAAAGGGAAGCAGACGGAGGCAGCTGGCCGCCGAGAGACCACAAACAATTCAGCAGCCAAGCGCAAGTCCACAAAGGCAGAGGAGGAGGACTGCAGAGAGGAGGGACCATGATGCTCCTGATGGGAATCTGAAGCCCAAGACAGAGTTAGACCTGAGTGCCTGCCTGAGGGAGGCTCAGGTAGGAGGTCTTAGGATGCCGTCCCCTCAGGACAGAGGTGAGACATAGCCATGGTCATGCAGAGACACGATAGCCCCAGACCCTAGAAGGTTCTCAGGATGTGTGGACAGCTCTGCAGGTGATGCAGTGGCCAAGGGACATGAAGCTTTCTGCCAGGGTTAGCTCTGGGCCTGGGCTTTCAGGGGACAGGAGGAGGCAGCTGCAGGGACTCCTGCCCAGTAGGAAGCCACACAGGTGACCTCACAGCTATTTCCTTCAATCATCACAAGCCCAGCTGCACCCCACCACTTCTGCTGGTTTATCGGGCTGATTTTTCGGGATCTCCTAAAGACCCCAGAATTAGACACGAATGTGGGGAGCAGTGGAGGGAATGTGTACAGATCTCTAGAGAGGAGACTCTGTCCGGGGACTTCGACTCAGAAGCAGTGGTTTACAGAGAGCAGAGCTGAGACTGCTCCCCATAATCACCAAACAGAGGAGACACAGGAAGCGGAGCCAGAACCAGTGAGGAGTCAAACGCACCCTAAAAGAGTCCACAGGGCTGCTGCAATTACACTTAAATGTGACTCAGTGCTGGCATCTGGAGAGCTGATAGATTTGCACAGCTGTGAGAGGCCACAGCCCCTCAAGAGAATGGGAGAGACTTCTGACACTGGCAGCCCAGGGACACTGTCCGTAACACAAGGAAGGGCACCACAGAAGTGAGCATGATAAGGGCGGTTCTCAGAATGAGCCACTGGAATGCCGCTGGCGAGGTCACGTATAAATGATTTCATTCAGGCCGGAGTCAGCTGCTGGGTCACATCAGTTCTTAAAGCACCATCGGTGAGAGAGACTAAGACTCAGAGAGGGGAGACAGTTCCCACCTGGTCCTCCACCTGGTCCTCTACTCAGCCTTCCATCCAGGCCTCCATCTGGTTCTCTACCTGACCTCCATCCTGTCCTTCATCTGATTCCACTCCAGACCTCTATCTAGTCCTCCACTGAGTCCTCCGCTGAGTCTTCCACTCAATCCTCCATCCAGGGCTCCATCCGGTCCTCCATCCTCATGGCTGACGGAGGCTGCTAGGGCTGCACTCTCAGCCATCACATGAGAACATGAGAACTAGATC
Organism: Cavia porcellus; assembly: GCF_034190915.1. Lineage (NCBI taxonomy): Eukaryota > Metazoa > Chordata > Mammalia > Rodentia > Caviidae > Cavia > Cavia porcellus. Next base: position 164,560,532 of record NW_026947484.1, read on the forward strand.
TTCTCAAAGGAGGACAGGATGAGGAGGAACTGGAAAAAAGCCAGCCATAGTCCCTAGCTTCTAGCGGTTTTGAATCCGGCTGGTATAAAGATACACACAAATTTAAAAATGATAACAGTCGTAACCATTCGAACACCACCACTGGGCTCTCTCTTGTCCTCTGCTGATTTCCAAGTACCTGCTGGTGTTGGAAAACTCGTTGTTCTACCTGGGCCTTCACCTGGCTTTCTGCATCCTGCTACCTTGACCTCCGATCTAGCGTAATACCCACCCTGGCCCCATGGCGTGCCAAGGCGCACTTGGATCAGGACAGAACCTCGCATGGTGAGGACGGGGAGGGACGGGGCTGTGGGGTGTGCAGAAGCCTGGGGAAGAGGGGGAGACAAGGGTGGGACTAACGGTGCAAGACTTCCCCAGAGAAGCTGGGGGGACTTGGTGTCTGCATAAATCCAGAGGGAAGACGAAGACAGCAGTGTGGATGGGGGAAACTGACCCAGGGTTGGCTCAAGGTTGGCGTGGAGGACGTTAGAGCCACCAGCCAGCCAGCCCCGGGTTAGGGGGGGAGCGGGGAGCTGTGAACATGGGGCTAAGACGTCCTGACGGAGCCCTGGAGCAGAGAAACACTAGGCTTCCTGAGGAGAAAGGCGACAGCAGCCTTGGTGACCCAAAGGGAAGGAGGCGGCAACAAGGACAGGGCCACCCATTGGGAGAGGGGCGGCAACACAGGCTGCCAGTCCCGGAGTCGTCATGGAGGAAGGTGGAATGCAGGAGCCGTGTATTAACTAGAAAATGAAAAACCAGAAAAGGAAAAGCAAATTTTCTTCAGCACCAACTCAGAGAGGAGCCTGCCGGGCTGCGGAGCCATGGACACTCGGGTGGGGATGAAAATGAAGGTTGTGGGCATAAACTGCTCACCAGAGAACCTCTCCGTGACAGGAAGGAGAAACCCAAGACCGGGTAAAGCCCTGGAGTCAGGGGAACAGTGCCTTTCGGCTGAGAGCAATCTCCTCTGGGAATGGGGCAAGGCAGGAGAGAGGTGGTGGTGTGGGGTGCCAGGAAAGTTCTAGAATGAAGACAAGTAGGCTTCCTCTTTTTAAAACCAGTTTCTTTCTCTCTCTCCCTTTTGTGCTTGAGGGTTTTTTATTTCAGAACAGCCACAGGTCTCGTGTTTACACCCACAGCGTGGGGGAGGCAGGGGCTGCGTCCTCTTTGTGCTCTGGAGGCGCTGGCCCTGTAACCAGCTCCGTCAGACAGTTTGCAGCCTGGGGGAGCAGAGTGGTGGACGTGGACGCCAAAGCCCCTCCCCTGCACCAGCGCCTTTCTTGCACAGCTGTAGGCAACATGGCCAGGGCCACCACGCTGCCATGAGGTCTGCACCCACCTGGGTCACCACTCTACAGGGTGTTCCCTGCGGCTGCCGACCTGGCCGAGGAGCCGTGGGAAGGGGACGCCCACCTCCCTGGTGTCCTCTCAGGAAAGCCAGTCTTCCCCACGGCATGCTCCTCCAGTCTGTGCAGGACTGACTCAGGCCTGGCCTCTGAGACTCGACCAGCAGGGCCAGCCAGCGGGCGGCTCACAGGGACAGGACAGTTGGGGGAACCAGTCTCCGCCCAGTCATCTCCACCTGGGCCCTGCGCCACCCTGGAGGCTGGCACAGCCCGGTGTCTCGTGGGTGCGTCTGTCACCAGTTTGCACAAAAGTGAGTTCAGGATTCACTTTCCTCTTCGAGATCTATGGTCTCTAACAGTGCCAAGTCAGAGGCAGTGCTCCCTTGGACCAGCAGGACCCACAGTGCCCTACATGACATGGGACAGGGGAAGGACCCTGGTAGCACCTCAGGGGAGGACACTTCCTCCACGGGACTGCCTGAGTGGAGCCAGCACCACCCAGGGAAGGGGAAACCAGCAGTGTCCAGCAGTCTGCAGTCTGTCTGACCTGACCCTGCCGGGCCAGCATCTGGAAACAGCCCTAGACAGCATGACAGGCAGGCGGGCGCTGGCTTCCCTGTCCCCGTGGAGGGTGGTGACAAGAGCTCAGGCTTTCAAGGCCAGGCAAGGGCTGTATTACTGTCATCCTAGGGGCTGGGGGTTTAGCTCAGTGGCATAAGCACCTGCCTTGCAAGCAGGCGGTCGTGAGTTCGATCCCCGGTACCGATAAAAATGAAAAAGACAAAAAAAAAAAAAAAAAAAAAAAAAAAGAACTACTGTCATCCTAGATCTCTGGAGGCTGAGGCAGAAAGATCACTGGGAGCCTGGGCTACATAGTGAATTCAAGGCCAACCTGGGTTACATAGCAAGACCCTATCTCAAAGGAAAAAAAAAAAAAGAGTTCTGGCTTTTGACTCAGATAAGAGTGAGCTCGATCACCACTCCTGATAACTGTGTGTTCTTGATGCAGATGTACCTCAGTTTACCCATCTGTATACAGGGTACAGCAGCCTTTCAACAGATGGCTGTGTGCAGGGCAGGGCAGCCCCATGCCGAGCGGGTGTCTCCAACAGGTGTGCATGGTGCTGGGACATGCAAAGGGTCACCACATGTCTGTGGATGAGGACTCACCTGGCCTCAGGTTCCCCATCAGGTGGTGATGCTGCTGCCCCAGCCCCTCCCAGCCCCACTGTTCTGTTCTGTAGTTACACGGAAATGAGCACAGAACCCTTTAAGGTGACAGTTCTGTGCCCGCACTGCCTGGCTACCTTTGGGCAGATCCTCCGGCTTGCTGTGCCTGGGCAGCACCCGCATACCCTGCCACGTGGTCCAAGTGTGATGCCCTTGGGTGAAAAGCAGCTCGTCCCCACCATGTATGCGCCCCCTCTGGGTGGCATCCAAGGCTCCTCTGCATACATTGCCCGCCTGCCTTCCCTGGCCACCCCCAGGGCCCAAGGCTATGGGTGCCGGTGCACCCTCTCCTCTCCTCTGACACCCACGTCACCCAAGCCACTGCTTAGGCTTTGATGCTGCCCCCAGCCCTCCCCAGTGCTCCCAGAGACACTGAGAAGTGCGTGGGGCTCCCAACACCCACTCAGAGGCCAGGGCGTCAGGAAGTTAGTACAGCACCAGTGAGTCTCCGACCTCACACGGGTCTGTTTCCCTCATCCCCACAGCAACACCCCAGTGACATGATGACACGGTGTGTGCAGGACACCAGACACGGCCTCCTCATGCTGTCTCTCAGTCCCTGTCATTGGGCTGCCATTGCCATCTTACAGACAGGTGACAGAGGCCGAGGAGGGGCGGGTCCCGCCATGGGGTGACGTGGGGAGGGAGCCGCCTCCACATGGAAAATCGCTGCTCCTGCCCCCACAGAAGCCAGTGCCATTCCACTCGGAACCCAACCACGTTGAGGACAGCTGGGCACCTCCCAGGAAGTGGACAGGAGGGCAAGGTGGTGCATTCTCCTGCCTTGGTTCCCAGGACTTTGTCTGCTGTTTGTCTGCTATGCAGGGGCTGCTGGGTCCCAAAGCCCACATGTCAAAGGTGTGGTTCCCATTTGGTGACATTGAGAGGTGGCAGGCATGGAGGGGGAGGCACCCAATGGATGGACCCCAGATCCCTGGGGTGTGGGACCTGCTCCTCCTCTTCCTACCTCTGTCCCAGGCTCTCAGTATAGCAAGTTTGATCACCATGGATCTGCTGTGAGCCCCTGTCTCAGAGGCCCAAGGAATGGCCATATGACCATGGACTGGGCCCTCTAGAGCCATGAGCCTACAAGTTAATACCTCAGGTATTTCCCTGAGGGACTGAAAGCTGACTGACCCACTCCTCAGCATGCACACACATATACACATGCGCATGTGTGCACACACATACACACATACACACACATACATACATGTACACATATACACGCACACACATGCACGCATGCACATGCACACGTGTGCGTGCATGCTGCCAGCGGTGCCCGTAGTCAGCCAGCGGTGCCCGTAGCCACATCAAGCTGCTCCTGGGTACCTCCCCAGACACCTCCCCAGCCCTTGGAGGGCTGTCACCTACCGAGCAGAGGGACACTGGAGCACATCTGTCCTCTCCCTAAATCAGAGGGATTTGGTCTGTACACTGACACTGTCACTCGAGGTCACTAGTGGATCCCATTCAGAATGAGGACAGCTTCATCTGACAGAAGGGCCCAGCTTGCCGCCCCCCCTCCCAGATTCTAATTCTGCCATGGAACAGCTATTTGCAAAGAGCCCCTGGTGCGAATCCTCCCTGACTTCCCACACACCACCCATGTGCTCCCCACCACATCCACCTCTGTGCCCAGGCACCCCAGCTCCCTGCCAAGACTGGCCTTTGATACTGGCCCTGGGCATTCAGCATGGAGTGGTCCAGGCTACTGGAATCCACTGTGGACAGAGAAGCAGTGAGAAGGCCCTGGGGTCCTGATCTGGCTGAGGCCTCACCCAGGCATACGCCCCGGGCCTCTGTGTGCCACTTCCAAGAGAGGGTGACCAGCAGACATCCTGACTCCAAGCAGTGGTTTGCACCTGAGCTCCCACGGACACATGTGGGTGGTGTGAGGAGCCCGTAGTATTCAGGATGTATTGTTACATTTGCTGTTACAGCAACTCAGAGCTCGTTTCCTGTGGTTTGTGACAGAAACACAAACGGCGGCCTCAGTGACACTAGTGTTCTTCAAAGATGGGGCCAGCAAACAATTGGTTGGGGTTCTGACTGTACCACTGGGATAAGCTCCTAGGAGGTGGCAGCTATAGCTACAGTTTGGCTGAGTCTCCTGAAGACCCATATGTGAGAGGCTTGGCCCCAGCCCACGGGCTGCTGGGAGGCAGTGAAACCTTTGGGAGGTGGAAGCCAGAGGCATCTTCTACCATCGGGGCATTATTTCAGGGGACCCTAGGAGCCCCTCTCCCTCCCTTTCCTCCCATTGGCCTCTAGGCCTCCCTAAGGTGAATAGCTTCGTCCTGACAGGGTGTGCCTTGCTACAACGTGGCCAGCCACAGACTGAGACCTCTGAACCCTGAGCCCACCTTCTTTCTAAGATGATTATCTCAGGCACTCGCACAGTAACTGAAGGCTGAGTAGTGAAATTAGCAGCATTTATGAGTGCTAAGGGCATGGGAGACACTTTCACTCTCTCCAGGTCCTGTGACCCTGAAGTAAACCATCACTCCCCGTCCTTACGTCACAATCAGCTGACATATATCAGCCTCCTTCTAACACACACATCTGCAAACCCTGCAACCCAGAGGCCAAATCCATCTGCAGACTGTTTGTCCACAGCCCTGCAGCTAAAGATTTGCATATTTACACACATACACACACACACACACACACACACACACACACACACACACTCCTGGCCTGCAAGGCCTGGAACATTACACTCTGGCCTTTCAAGACAGAGCTTGCCCACCCTGGTCTAGACCCAGGCACTCCTCGCTCACGCTGACGGCGGCTGTCATCGCCGGCCGGGGAGCAGGACTTGGGAAGGAAGCCAAGGCCCCGTCCATCTCTGTCTCACTGCAGGGTCAACCGGGAACTGACGACACTCTGCCAAAGTAACAACTCCTTTTCTGAAAAGCAGAGAACAGAAGAAGCCCATGGCTTCCTTTGGATTCAGCCTGGGGCCCAGACTTGAGGATGTGAATTTGAGGGCTTTTGAAAATGCAAATGGTCCCATTACTTCCCTTCTTATAAATTCAAAGATAATTTTAAAATGCCCAGAGGACATAAGACAAGGTAAAGAGGGCAACAAATGGAATGGGAAGAGAGAACACATTTCACAGACAAGAAATCAGGAGTCATCTCTGTTTTTGGTGGTAAACATAGAATTGTCACTTCAAGGGTCAGAATATTGTTTTTTAGGCAGAAAATAGCTTTCAAAGTTTGCACATCCCAGTACAAAAAAGAGAAATATCGGTATGACAGGCCAAGTACAGAGGGGAGGGCATTCGATTTTAAAAATGCTCACAGTGACGGGAAAACTATAACTTGCAATGTGAACCAATTCTTGGAGGCCTTAACATTCATTTTCTGGGGATGGAGGGGGCAGCAGAATCTACATCGGAGCCAATCGAGGAGCGGCAGGCTGGAGAGGTCGGCCCGGCGCGGGCTGCGCAGCCTGTGACTTTGTTAAAATGATGGTAAGCGACAGAAGTTACGTCTGGGGTCAAGTGACCGCAATAACAAGGGACAGGGAGCACTCTCAAATCATTCTCCGGGATGGAAATGACACGAGCTGACACAATATCTGGGGTGAGATGAAACTCGGATCCTCTGCAGCTGAACACTTCACCTGCTGATGGGCAGCCTGACCCTGGCAATCCCCTCATCACACGCCGGAGGGGGCCAGGAGGAGGCCGGGGCCTCGGGCAACGCCCGGAGCAGCCCCGCGAGAGCCCGGGCAGCTTTGTCGCTGCGTCACAAAGGGCACTGTCACAAGTTTCACTGCTCAGCTCAAAATGTTTCCAATCAATGTTTGATTAGAAAAATCGGATTCTGTCCCCTGCATACGATAACTCCTTCCCTTATGTCATTTTTCTCCACTCTGGAGATCCCAGCCCAGCCTCTGCAGCGAGAGGATGAGGGTGCTTTCGCTCAGTACCGTCTTCGTACTGCTCACAGAGCCCCACTCCCGTTCCAGTGGGAGGAAGGCCTTAATCTCCTAATTTCCAGACTCCGTCGGGGGTGGCAGAGACGGTCAGGGAGAAGACCTCGCTGAATTCAAATCTCTCTCCCCACCGTGTGGGAAAGGAAAGTGGTCTGCAGATGGTGGAATATATTAATCTGTGATAAAAGACCAAGATAAGGAAGCCAAAACCATATTTGAATTTAAAGCAAGTATTAAAATTAAAAACCCAAAAGGAGAAATACTACATTTAGTCAGCTGTTACGAAAAACCTTCACGGCCCATCGTCCTCCTTGTAATTGCCGTGCTAGGATGCACCTCGAGGTGGGCCGTGTCCGCCCGCCTGTTTACAGGAGGTCTGGGGTGTGGGCCTTGCTCTCCGAGAAGAGAGGGGCAGAGCTTAGCCATGGCCGCCCTTCCCTCCGACACACACCAGACCCTTCCCTGCCAATACATCCGGCTGCAGAGCCAATAAATACAGATGTCAGGAGAGGGTGCATCAGCATGTATTTAAATGGGGGCGCGGGAAGACTGCGCCAGCCTGCGCCTGGGAGCTGTCAGCCCTCAGAAGAGATTAAACATCTGACCCTCTTCATCCCCAGCATTGTTCCACAAGAGACGTTTCTGTCACTAGTCCTGCCACTTGGCTTTCAAAGACGCCACGGAGCCCAGGGCGACCTCTGCTACATTTCAGTGTTGTTTATTGATTTCTGACCCAGTGCTTAATAGTTTTCCCAGTCCCCCTGAATGGCTTTTGTAAGCAATGGGGTTTGTACATCTCACCGATCAATACCTTTTATATTTACAATAAAATTGAAACTGCTTCTCCTGGGGGCGCAGCCCGGTATTTGTCACCCTTCAGCGAGGGAAAACTATGTCATTATCTGAATTAAAACATTTATTTCTGATTAAGAGAGTGTCCTATCTCATTAATTTTCCCCTTTCCAATAGAATGGGAATAGAACCCTATTGATTTTTGCAGTTTTACACATCTCCACTGCTGGGAAGATAATTGAGAAGTTAGCCAGAATAAATGAAGTTTCAAGTCTAGTGGGCCAGCCAATACCTTCCAAATTCAAGGTGTTTTTATGAAGCTGGATTTTAATTTGTTGGCAAGCTGAAGCAGTGGGACTTATTCGGCTGAGTAAATTGGATTAACAGTAGGATGGGCGAGAAGCAAGTCCTAGGAATGCCAGCCGCAGGCTCCCCCTGGGCAGCAGCCACGATTTGGATTTAGGCTAAGACAGCTTCAAATCGCCCTCTTTGAACTCCAGCTCACTTCAGGAAGTGTGGATCACGGCCCGGAAGCCTATTAACTTGTGTTTCCTTTCCCTGTACCCAATGCCTTCAAAACAACCCAGATCTAGTCAGGGTGTGAACCAGACCTTCAGACTTTCGGCACCAATTGGTTACATTTTGTTAGAATAATAGGACTAAATCCCAGCCTCATTAGGAGGAATTCCCTCTGCTTGGAGCCCTTCTCCAGACAACCTTCCAATTACAAGCTCCTAGGGACGCACAGGGAACACCGAGCACTTTGACATTTTCCTCACCAGGAATTAACCATCATTTGTTCTTATTTCCACGTGCAAAACCCAAACCCCTCAACTCCCAGAATGGAAAGAAAAGCGCAAGCCTCCAGGGTTAGAAGGATGCAAGGGTGCAGATAAATTAAACCGGAGCCATCTTCGTTAATGTCTTCATCTGTTACCTTCTCTGCCATTTATTCGCTGCTGGCCCATTGCTTTTAGCATTCACGTTCACGTCCGTGCAGCTTTGGGCCCCGTAGGAAAAGTAGGTGCCATCAGTGCATTAAAGAGACAGGTGGCACCAGATCTCCAGGTGACAGCTGGAAATTCCTCCTAGGAGAAATGTACTCAGGGCCTTCCCCAGTGACCGGAAATAGGGGTCTCCAGGGAAGAGCTGGTCAATGTTTACAAAGCTTCAGTTTGAGAAAAATTTTGAAGATCTCATTTCTCCTGGAAATAAAACGAAATGTTGAAAATTAAAATTATTTATAGAGAAGAGCATTCTGAGTTGGATTTATGTAACACAGCAGGCTAAATTAGGCAGGCATTGTGTGCACGTGTGTGTGTGTGTGTGTGTGTGTGTGTGTGTGTGTGTACTCCTATCTGCAGACAAAAAGGAAAAGAAATAGGAAGCGCTTCAAGAGGACCTACTTTAAAAAAAAAATCAACACAGCAGATTAAAAATGCCTTGGAAGTGAAGAACTTAATTTCCAGCTGCATTTTAATGCATAGTCCAAAGTACCAAAGTATGCAAAGGTTGAATGCATTCATCACAAACAGTTCTGTTTTCTCTCTTTATGCCAATGAGGAATTACAGGATTACCAATGACCTTCCTCCCAATGAAGCCCCATAATTATGGTCATTTATTACACAACTGAGATGAATGGATGGGATTTACATAGAATAAAAATATTATTTAACAGCTGCGTTATTGATGTGTGAAGCGTAATTTTAATTTATTTAAATGCTATAAATATATTGGTAATGTATTCTTTTCAAATTAACCTCCTGAACCACAACTGGAAAAACTTCAATTAATATTGCACTAAAATCTATTTTCTCCTCTTGTGCAGCGCTGTGTATGGCTGGAAACACACAAGCATACACATAAGTGTGTTTTACTTTTCTCCTTGATTCATGATTTCAATTTGAAATTGAACTGCAATTGGAATCATTTAGAAAAATATATCTTTCCTTAAATAAAGGGTCACTATTAAACTTTAAAATCATTTTCACTACAAATAGCACATGCAATGATTTGAGGGAAAAGTCTATTTATGTCCATCGGACGTATCACGGTATTTTTAATCTTTGGTGTACTTCCACGGGAATGATGGCTGGGGAAGGCATCTGAGCTAAGGCTCTATCCCATCTACTTAGCATATGAGCACGCTCTCCGTGCCTTCTGAGCACACACTGGCCCTGTCGTGTTAAATCACGCGGCCCCAGGAGCAGCTTGCAGGTCTCCACTCAGAGGTGGACTCACGTATTTTCCTCCCGGGTTTATCTCCTTTGTATTCTGTCCATCTGCCCCTGGCTGTCATTATTCCACGCTCATCAACAGAAGAGTTATAGTTTGCAAAAACCTATCAGGTAGGCTGGACACCAGATAATTGAGGTGGTGAACAGCCCCAGCAAAAGACAATTGATAGTGATGGTGTCAGAGGCTGCACCTAACAAGATCTGCACCCCCTGTCTCCTTTAGCCTCGCTCCGGAATGGACCCCACATGGCTGGGTGATGGGGGGCGGGACGTGGAGGAGCACACGTTCCCCACAGCGACGTCGGGATGGGACAGCTTTTAACCCGGAGGCAGGTTATTAAATAGCAGTGTGAACTACTAAGAGATGATCTTGACCCTCAATACATTTTTATCAAAGTCAAAAAATATTTGACACCAGTCAGCACGCTGCCACGGGAGGGCACCAGAAGGGAAAGGCTTTGCTGGGGATCTGAACTGGGCACCCCAGAACAGGAACCCTCGCCCATTGGCATTTTAGAATCCGTAATGCTACATGGGGCTCTCAGTGCCCAACCTCACTGGGTCATGTTTGCCTGAAAGGATGCTAAAGAGGGACAACTGGGCAACCTTATTAAGAGCTTCCTAAGTTAAAAAGAAAATTCTATATACGTTCTTAAATGAGGGCTGTCAACTGCTTGGAGGCTGACAAGACTGAGCATAGATTTTTCATAAGAGGCTTTTCAAGTGTGCTTTAATTTCTGTTAAATGCTGGAGCTCCATGAGTGTAAGGGAGATTTTAGGGTTCTCATGGAAACACTCGTGTTTTTTCTGAAATGCCCCCTAGATTTTTGAAAGCTATCTTACCCTCTTGGGGTGTTTTCCTCACACCCTGCCTGCCTGTTCCTGCCTTTCTTTTTTTTTTTTTAATCGAGGAGCCATTGTAACTTTTAAGCCTTTGTCTTCAGATGAATTTTAAGTCTAAATACTACATATTGTAACACTCTCATTGCAGAGGCAAAAACTAGACTTAAACCAGAAAGGCTGAAGAAAGCCCCAGTTTTGCATGGCTATTAAACACCCTATAGTCTATATAAAAATATGCCAACTTGAGGCTGAATAGTAATAAAATAGTACGGGCCTTGCCCTGCGGCCCGGCTGAGTGAGCCGCACCCCTGATGTAATTGACGAGCTGCTCGCTGTGATGCATTCCTGCTCAGCCCAGCTCCTCATCATGTTGGACAATAGGTTAACTGGAGAACTCCACACTGGGCGAGGTTCCTCCCCACTGACTCCGACTACCCTGGGCTCCAAGCAAGCTTGGCTCCCTCCTCTCCCCGCAGGGCGCTCTGAAAGCCGGTTATGGGCTGGCTTGGTGGAGCTAAGATAGGCTGCTTTACCTTTCCCCGGGGTCAACTACCTTCGAGAGGGAGCGGCTATGGATTAGCAGGAAGATATACTGCCCTGTGCACGGCCTGTGGAGAGGCCCTCAGATGCACGCTGGCTCTTTGGGGACTGGCATTGCTTCAGCCTGAATCCTGTTTCCAATTAGTAAATAATTCTCTCTGCTGAGAACTCAGCTTCTGTAGAGAAAACGGGAGCTCGAGACACAGCCTTATAGACTTGGCCACGCTGTTTACTTTCTAAGAGCTTGTGGGTCAGAATGCATTGTCCAAGAGGCTAAGGCCCTGGAGTCCAGGCAGGGGCCCTGCAGCCCGCCCTAGGCCCTGCCTGTGGGACCCACCCAGCCCTGGGCCTCTAGGTTGGCCCTGGGCCCCATACCTCCATCCAGCCATTCACTGATTTATCACAAAGTGATAGATGTAACCACTGTCATCGGAATTACACTGAGTTATGGCAACATGGTCTTCTGTCCCACAAGCCACTCCCCCCGCACACCATAACTCAACCCCTCGATGACAATGATACTATCCACAAAATTTATATTCATGATTATAAATTAATTCTTTTTTTGGCTGGACCACCAGCAGCATGTACTTGTAATTTCCAAACAGCATTTATGGCATTCACTTGGGAATCCTATCCATCAAGGCCAGCGACAAAAGAGGGAGAGGCCAGTTGTGTCTGCCACTGGCTCCGGCAACAGTTGGGGCAGGGAGCAGAGAGGCCGGGTAGGTGACCCAGGGCTGCGGCCATGCAGATGGCAGCTGTGAGTAGAAGTGAAGTCTGGCTGCACAGTCACTTCACCAGCGACTTCCTCTGAGCAGTCTTGGTCCTGCTGATGCCAAGGTCAGCTGCCATTTATGGGGACCCACTGTGTGGAGCCTCATTCTTTGTCAACAGGAGTCCGTGTCCCCCAGGCTGTGCTGGATCACACCCATTTTGCAGATCTAAAGGGCTGAAGGACGATAGTGAGGCTGCAGATCTAGGAGAGGCATCCATGTCCAGCTGACCTCGGCTAGCTGGGAAATCCCATTCATGGCAGCGTTCAAGGTTAGTGTGCCAAGAATAGCAGAGGGACCCCACCAGTGCCACTAGCAGGGCTGCACTGTTTGTGTGGAAGTACAGTCATTACAGTCACCCGTAGTCCTGTGCCTCTAATAAGGGTTGTCTAGAGAACCAGCATAGGGGTGAGGGCCTGGGTCAGGGGATGCTGGAAACTCACCAGTGCCCCTGCCTGGCCATGGTGAGCCACAGCCTGTGAGGAGGGAAGGAGGGGAACTTGCAGACATCAGGCCTCAGTGCTGGGTTTAGTGACCTAGAGTTTGGAGACATGGGTACATGACAGGATTAAATGCTCCTCCTCCAGTAGGGGGGACTCTCCATGGGCTGTGGAGCTCCCAGAGCCCAGATGCCCCACATGGCTTCCTGCACCCCAGACCTTGGGAAAGGGAGGGCAGAGAGGGGAAGGGTCAGGTTTGCAGAGCAACTCTGGGACCTTTCCTGGGCTGGGCTGAGCTCATTTGGGCCAATCTCCTGCCCTTCCCTGTCCTGGCCCCTGTGCCCCGGCCCTTGAGTCGTCCTGACTGCACCCAGCAGTGCCCTGGCCGTGAGACAGGCCAAGAGTCAGCACAGGGCCAAAAAAGGGCTGCTCAGCTGGGAGGAACAGGATGCAGAGGCTAGAAAAACTGTTGTGAAGACCAGGCAGGGCCCATGGTCCACCACCTGTCCTCTGTGCCCTTCCCACCTCCCCACAGACATTGGCCTCATCGAGAACCCTCTCCCCAAATCCTCAGTGCTCTTAGCATGCAGCTCAGTCTTTGGGACCAAGTGTTGACACCCAGCAGTTTTCAGACATTGTTTAGTAACCTTCATGACAGCCCTGCATGGGCACTATTAATCCTATTTTTTTCCTTTGCTATGTTTTGTGTTGTTTCGCAGTATTGGAGATTGCTCAGGGCCTTTGCACTGAGCTGCTTTATTTTTATTGTGAGACAGGATCTGGCTAAGTTTCTAAATTTTCCAGGTTGGGCTCAAATTTAGGATCTTCCTGCCTCAGCCTCCCAGAGTGCTAGGATTATGGATGCATCACAGATCAGGAAGGGTGGGATCTGGACCCAACCTCCCATACCCCACATGTTTGTGATGAACATGGCACCCTTCCAGGAGATTCTCTTGTTTCTGAACCACTATTTTTCCCAGAGAGCAACAACTGTCAAACAGCTGGTGGAGCCCCACCCTCCCACTGAATCCACCTGACAGGGGCAGCTGTCCTGGAGCCCCACCCACCCACCCATTTGAACCAATCACAGACTTACACACTTGGGCCAATCAGAAGGCTCGAATGTGAACCAATCACAGGTCTGTATTTGGACTAATCACAGGCCTACACTCTTGGGCCAATCAGAAGGCCCCAATATGAACCAAACACAGGTCTGTACTTGGACCAATCACAGGTTGAGAGCTGTTTTGTAAGCAGCGTTCCCCCGCCCTGGGTGGCGTGGGCTTTTTCCTGAGTACTCGGCCTTCCATGCTGCGCCAGGCCCTTTTAGCATTAAACCTTGCCTTGGTGGCCCCGTTAACCCTGCCTGTGATTTGTTTCTCGGGTAGTGTGGGTGCCAAGGTCTTCTAAAGCTACTCGAGGTTCTTAGTCTGAGTTGCACGGACAGACTGGTCATCTCAAAAAGAGTAATAAATATCGGGATGTTAGAGTGTGGGGCCAAAAAGGGCCGGTGATGGAGCCCTGCAGCATCAACCCAGACGGACGGCGATAGGAGACGGATTCGCAACATGAACCACCAGCATGGTCCAGCGTCAGTGCGTGGCCCTGACGCACAGAGCTTCCTGATTCCCATCTGAACGTAGCGAAAGAACCTGCTCACAGAGTTTGCCTTCCCACCTCTCCCTGCGCCTTCGTTTCTAGCGCATGTGCTCCTACTTATGTATTTTCCATTTGTGTGTTGCGGATAATAATTATTCATGTAATTCCTGGTGATACGCGGCGGGGTGTTGATGGTCCTTCCTGATGTAATGACGCGTGGTAATTCGCAGGTTTCCTTCCTCGGGTCTTGGGGTGTGGCACCTGATTTGTTTCCTGCAGTCCCTAACCCAGCAAGAGCCATCCCTGAGTGAGGTGGGCTTGAAGCACTACTAAATCTCCATGAACCCAGGTTAAACACAAGGCTTATAGTGGTCCCCTGCTCAGCTGGGGACCGCTCTGTACAGTTCTGCTCCAGATTCAGTTGTCTGTTCAAGGAGCCAGCTGGCCATGCCGCCCTTGCCCAGACCTGCCTCCCCCCCCCCCCCCAGGCATGCTCGGAGTCCTGGCCTCCTGCTTGGCCGGGGGTCCACACCCAGGAACCTGGGGCACTCCCTCCCCGCCTGGCTTCTGTGCATCTCGGCGCTCACTTGTGCGTTTTCCTGTGACAGATTCCTCCAGTCCCCTGCATTCAGCGACTGCCATATCAGCCTGTGCTTGACAGTCTCGTTTCCTTCCACCATGCTTTTAACATACATGTGATCGAAAAATATGGTACATGTTTTGAAAAAACTTACCCCAGTGAAAACACATTGGCAAGAATAACAGGATGAGTGTGCTCAAAGCTCAGAGAGAATTCTGAGGATGCTTAACAACCCTGTGTCATTTACTGCAATAACTCTTTAAATATTCACCGTATTTTTTTTCCTCTTGAGTTTTATTTCAATAACCAACAAAACAGAGCAGACCAATGATTACCACTTCTTCATAATACCAGTGAGTCAAGCCAAGAGGGGCAAGCACAGCCAGTGCGACAAGTTAGATCCCAAGGAAGGCGGCCTCAGCCCTAGCCAGCTGCTGGAGGCGTGTCCACAGTGGAGCTAAGGTTCTTGATGGTCTCATCAACAGACGGGATAAGCCACACAGTCTCAGAGATGCTGCTGTCAGGGCACGAGTCTGCACCATAGCTGGCTCCCACACAAAGGCTTCGGAGTGGTTGGTAATGTCCTCGGTGTTGATGTCCACCCCATACCACATGCCTCCCTGGGCCCGCTGAGCCCACAGCTTGTCCAGGGTGTTTGTGGCCTCAAAGCCAGCATTGTCACCTAGCTGATGTGGGGTAATCTCCAATCAGTGGCTGCTGTGTTAGTCCTGGAGTAACCCCAAAGGTACTTAGCGCCATCCCAATGGCCTGCCACCAGCCACAGTCATCTCAGTGGCCCTTCTGATGACTATGACAGCATCATGCAGAGACCATACTGCCTCCTCCATAGACTTCTCAGCGCCACCATGGAGCATGAAGTGGCAAGTCTTGGCCTTGGGGCAGCCAGTGAAGAAACGGAACCTTTTGCCTCCAATCTGGGGCTCTTCAAACAGCTGGCAGTGCCCGGCACATCTGCTGATGGAACAGTCGCTCTGGTCTAGGTCAAGACTCACAGGCCACCCTTGTCCCCTTCAGATCCTCCCCGGCACACAGCCATCATGGAATACGTCCCCATCAGTGAAGTGCTGATAGCCATGTCCACAATAGGGAGTTTGGGCAAAATAATTTTGGCTCCAGAATTACAGATCCTCTGTAACGTGTCCAAGGGACTGGTCCACTCAGCATCAGCGATTGCCTGATAATCCTGCCGCGCGGACTCTGATTTCAGCGTCTTTCTCAGCTTTCAGCCTGAGTTCAACACTGAATAAGGCGATCATGGGGTGACTGTACTTCTTAGGCTGCATTTCAAACCCAGCATAAGACAAAGCTGAATGAAACACCAGCCTCCAGCTGAGACCCCTCTAGGGCTCCACCCTGTGCCTTCTGATTCCAAGCACTTTAAACCCAGCAAATCATGGAGCACCATCACCACCAGCTTAGCGGAGGAGGCTTTCTGCCGAGTTGGCGTGGTGCTCAGAGCTGCCATAACATACCTCTCCAGTAGCCTCCTCTGCGCCCCTGCATCTTGCTTCCTCACAGTCACAGCGATCGCTTTGCTCTTGTTAGCTGCCAGCCATGTGGCCATGCAGAAAGCTCAAATGACCATCTGGGGTGCAAAGCTTCCCCCAAGTATGGTTTCACCTGCGTCAGAAACTCCATAGCCAGCAGGGTTACTGAGCTAGTGCCGTCACCAGCCTCGGCATCGTGGGGTTTGACAGTCTGCTACGGTCTTTGCTGCAGGATGGGCAATGTTGAGAAGTTTCAGAATTGTGGCCCTCACTAGAAATCATTGCTCTGCCTTGGCCACCCATAAAAGCCTGTTCATTCCATGGGGCCCCAGGATGCTCTTACAGCCCCAGCAGTCACTGGTGGGCACTGGTGTTTCGCATAGGTGAGGGGCCCTCTGGAGCTGCCTTCTCCTCCTCCAACCCTGTAACTGGGGTGGGCGTCGTTTGGCAGCTGCTTCATGGGCCCGCTACTCCTGTCATTCACCTTACTTTTTAAGCACCTCTGATTGATCAAAAGTTTATGGCAAATTCTGTCAAATAAAAACAGTACCCTGTGTCCTCACCCACCTTATTCACCGCATCTGGCACTGTGTGACTTCCGGTTCTTCCCAAAGTCCAAATCACCATGGAAGAAAAATGTTCTGAATCCATTCAGGACATCGAAGCAGCCAGGACAGCATCACTAAAGACCCTCAGGAAGAAGCACCCCAGAGCTGCTGCAGGACATGGCCAGGACAAGGGGACAACTGTGTTCTTAGGTCTCAGAGCAGGGCAGTAAGGTAACTGCACTGAGGAGGACAGGGTGGGAGGCCGGAAGGTGCTGGGCACCGACACTGAGCCACACTGCCCTCAGGGGGTCGGCACCAGCCCAGGATGGCAGCCAGGAAGGCTTTAGCTGCTGCCTCCTTCCTCCTCCTCGCCAGGACGTGACCCCTCTTGGATCCCACCCCCAACGCCAGCTCTGGCTTCCCTAAGGTCAGGGCCTGGGAAGGCGGCCCTTCAGCCTGTGAGGTTCCTCACAGGACCGTGGTGGCCAGGCAGGTCCGTCCCATCCAAGTAAGAGTCTGCTCAGTGGCCACAAGGGTCGGGGGAGGTTTAGAGGGATGGAGGCCTGGCCCAGTGACTGCCCTGGCCCCTGACCCCAGCCTTGCTGCCCCGAGATGGTGCAAGAGCCAGCTGGGGCACAACAGCACAGGGAACCAGGGTGCCTCGCCCAGCAGCAGCAGCTGTGCCCCCTGACCTGCACTCTGGACACCAACATCCCAAGTATGGCACCTGGGCTGACGCCCCTGGGCCTTGTGCAGGCCTTCCACAGAACAGGGGCCCTAGGAGGGTTTAGGATCCTGGTGACAACACACCCGATAGGGCGCCTCACACGGGCACATCCCTCCTCTGTTCTTTTTTTCTCTTTCTAAATTTCATTTTCAATTGACTTAGGACTCTGACTGTCACCTTTATGGGGCACCTGGAGGTGCTTCGGTGCCCAAACATGATGTGCCATGATCAGGTGAGGTCGTCAGCACACCACCACCCCAGACAGCTGCCCCGCTGATGGTGCGAGCTCTGAACGCCACTATTCCAGCCACTCCAAACCACACACTGGCCCAGTCCTCTTCCCTGACGAGGGGTGTGCATGTGTGTGTGTGCTTGAATGCATGTATCCTGACCCCTGCCCACAGGCCCAGGCTACAGTCCAGATCCAGACCATGTGATGGCCACAGCCCCACCTGGGATGTCTCTGAGAAGCAGGCAGGGCTGGAGGTTGCTTAGTGGCTGGGGAAGGGACCGGTACTGTTCGCCCCATCCTGCTAGGTCTGGCGGGGAGAAGGTGGCTCGGTGAGGAGGGCTGGGTTCGGCTTCCGGCCCCATGAGGGAGACTGTGACCTTGAACCAACTGGTGACAGCTGTGCCTGCCTGGCTACCGTGGGAAAAGAGAGGGCAGGGACACCACCAGCTGCGCCCGGAAGCCAGGATGGATGCATAGGCTCCCGGGCCCTGCCTGAGGGCTGGACTCAGCGGTGATGGAGGCTGGGGACTCCGAGTTATCTGCGTCCTCATGGTTCTGTGCATAAGAAGACAGTGGGGGTGAGACACCAGGAGGACCAGGAGGAGCTGTGCCGAGAGACCTGGCCCGGCCTCCCCCAGGGCCTGTGGGTATGCACCATCCACATCTCGGGTCCCAGTAAGGGCTCGGGGAGAGGGGGCACAGGTCACACATCGCAGTGAGCACACTTCCGAGTGCAGCCACTCCCTGCAGAGCAGGAAAACTGCAAGGAAGATTTGGGCTTCTGAGTGCCCCTGGGCGCAGCCCGATCCAGGGAGGCGAACTCCCAGGGAGTTAAGACTTGGGTTCAGTGTTCGTAGCTGTGTTCAGAATAATGGTGCCCTCTCCTCTGCCTTTTAGAAGAGGTAACCCAAAGAGGACCCGGGCCCCTACGGTCCCTGCTGGTGCCATCTCCCAGCATCCCCACAAGGGGGACAAGGACATACTGCTGCTGCCTAGGAGGTGGGGGTCCCTCTCCTTTGGGTCATCCCGCCCTGCCCAGCCCTTTCAGCTGGCTCCAAAGGGAGCAGCTGGGCTCCTTCCCAGGGGCTCAAGTTTCCTGCACTGTCGCTCTGAGCTGCCTTCTGTCCCCTAAATGGCATGTGGGTGGGAAGGACTCAGGAACATTGGAAGGGACAAGTGTTGGGCCATCCTTTTTTACAAGGAGGAATAGCTAGCTTTTCCCATGGGCCTAGATGCCATGCCACACCACAGACATTCCACAGCGGGACACCCCGAGGGAACACAGGTGAGCTTCCATCACATGGAGGGCAGAGTCCAGGTCCACACAGGTGACCAGGGCAGAGCCACCATCGCAGGCAAACTCTGTCCTCTTCATCCAGGGGCTGGGTGGGGCTGCACCTGCATACACAGCACATTCTCTTCCCCCTGGCCCCCAGGCCACCTGCCTCTTCACTAGCTCCTGCCACTCAGGGCACCTGGCAGCTGTCACTTCAAGACACGAGCTTGGCCATGCTGACACAGATGCCAGTCACCTGCGTCCAGAGAGTGGCTGCCGAGCCCAGGCCTTGGTTCTTATGGTGCTGGCAGAAGGAGTCTCTCTGACTTCTCTCATGGGGACACACCTGCCACCCAGGCACATCTGTCACCTCAGTTCCCACTCGTGCCTTCTCCCAGGTGGCGCTTAGCCACTCTCCCCTCTGACTCAGCCCCCTGAAGCCTGCCGGGAGAAACCTGCACACCTGTACTTGGGACCAGGTGGTCAGACTATTCTGAACAGTTCGGTTCTCATTGGACAGCCTTTGGTTGCGCTGCCCTGGCCATTTCGAATGGATTCAAAACGTTTCCTTTTTGTAGCCATTTTGACCTTGGGGAGGAGCCAGGAGTTGCACGAACCAGATCTGGTGAGTATGGTGGAGGAGGGCGCAGTACCGCGTGTTTCCGAGCTGCTCTGCTGGATGGCACTCGGCAAGGGCAGGCACTGAGTTTCTCACACCTGGTAAAGACCCTCAAGAAAGGGGGCTCCAGAGCTGCTGTAGGCAGTGTCGGGAATGACGGGATGTGTGTGTGTGAACCAGGAGGACGCTAAGGAGCTCCACAGCGGTGAGGCTGAATGTATTAAATTCACAATGTATTACTTACTGTTCACCGTGTTTCAGGCACCCTGTGTATGTGTGTGTCTCCCCTCAAACCTAGCAATCTGTTTCCATCTAAGCTCAATTTCAAGTATTTAAATGCAAAACAAATCTCACCACACACACGCACATGCACACACACACACCTGAGGAGTCCCAGGCCCGACCCTCCCCCGGGACACGCTGTCCCTCAGCAGCCAGTTGGGGGGGGGGCGCTTCTCTCCTGCGCATGCGCACACACCCCTACCCCGCCACCCTGAGCCCGTGAGTGACTGAGCGGCAGCGATGTCTTCAGCTGCATGAGGAGCCCTGCACCCAGCCACCTGCTCTGCTTCCGGACCAGGGCTGTGTGCATTCTGGGTCTTCCACAGTGAGCCATTCATCCGCTTTCAGGCCCTGAAAGTGTGCGTTGTTCAAACCTGGAAAGTAAGTTATCCAGGTTTGACCTTTCCTTGAAGACTA
The DNA here is from genome assembly GCF_034190915.1 of Cavia porcellus. NCBI lineage: Eukaryota > Metazoa > Chordata > Mammalia > Rodentia > Caviidae > Cavia > Cavia porcellus. Next base: position 164,580,519 of record NW_026947484.1, read on the forward strand.
CCTCCATCTCCTCAGGTGCGATGCATTTTCTGGTCCCAACCCTGGCTGACCTTAACCAGCCCCAGGACCCTGGCGGTAGAAACCTGCACCCAGCGATGTCCCACTGGGTGTCCCATGAACCTGGGACCAGCTGTGACTGTCCCCTCCCTGTCTGAAGGTCGTTAAGGAAAACCAAACAAAGTAATTAACAGGGAGGAAAGTACATGCTTGTACCAGCAGGTAAAATCCAAGAAGAATCTACAAAGTCTTTTTTTTCCAAAGTCTTTTCTTAATTTTAATTTTTGTAAGTGTATTTTGCAGTAGGTCGTGGCCACATTCACTGCGGCAAGTGGGTACTGGTAAGAATCAGCAGCACTTAGTAGAGGGAACTTCCGGTTTTAGGAGAAAGCTACAGTCTAGAAATAAAGATCAAAGCCTGACAACCATGGAAACTTTTCCATCACATAAAGTGAACAATTGCAGCTCCCCTCCCAACCATCGGCAGGACAAAACCATATTGAGAAATGGTACGTACCCAAGGGACTGCCAAATAAATACATGCTTAAATGAAACTGAAGAAATTTAATTATGTGTATGAACAGTTACACTAAATGATTTTCCCGGGAAGCCAGTGGGAAATCAGACCTAACAAGCAGCCGCCGAGAGGCTCTGCTGCCGCAGGGCGGTTATCAGCTTCCTCTCAGAATCGCGTCTCATGCCAGCCCTGGGCAACAGGCCTGGGTCAGGATCAGCACCGTCAGCTGCGCAATGAAACTGGCGGTTGCTGAGCTCGTCTGGCCTTAAAATCAAGGCTCACACAATTCTTTCTCCTCTGCCTATCCAAAGACCAGAGCCTGCCAGTGCCAGGGTTCAGACACAACTAAAATTGCCCAGCTTTTTTTAAAAACAGAGAACAGGAGATGAAACTCATGCTATTCCATTTCACAAAAGTCATTGACAATGAGGGAAATAAACAAATTGGTTCCGCTCTCAGGATCCGGGGAAGCAAATTCTCCGCAAGGCCGAGCTGCCCTGGCCAGCCTGGAATCCCCGCAGCCTCGGCCACTGCAGAATGCTGACGCAACCTTCGCCTGGGCAGCAGGAAGGGGTTGTGGGATTTATGAGGAGCACATTTTGGTTTTGTCAGGTTTTTCAACACCAGCTGTTATAAATTTGAAGGAGGACCATCCTGCTGACGCTCACGCTGCTGTGTTAGTGTTGCTGCTGCAGCCGCTCTGCTGCTGGGAACCGTGCTCACATTTGTGATGGCACTGGGGGACAGTTTATCCCTGTGGGAGAAGGGGACACCAACACCGCTGATGCAGGTCATCACGGTCACCATCCACGTGACCACAGCAGTCTGGGCACTGTGGCAGTGGTGCCCACACTCAGGAGGCCCCCGATTCCTTTCTTCCTCTCGAGTTCTCTTCTGTGAGGGACACAGTGAGGAGGCCCAGTATCCCGCCTGGTCTCCCATGATGGGGCACAACATTGATTATGGTGGCTTCTCTGTCCCCAATTCGGAGCTTGCAGAGACCTTTCAAACACAGTAGGTTTGTGTCTACACTCACACCTTCCCACCTTCCGAGCTTTCGTCTTCAACCAGCGTAGAGCACAGTCGTCCTGACAGCCCCCTCGGGAAGAAGGCACCCCAAGAGGGTCACCAGCTGAGATCCGCCCTGTGCTGCCTGGGCGGTGGTCCCCAGCTCCTCAGAAGCGGGGAGCACAGGAGGTGGAGCTCCCTCTGGGTGGTGAGCACAGCTCCGAACTTCTGAGCTCTGGGCTGGATTTCTGAGGGGCAGGAGTGGGGGGGGGGGTCCCTTTACGCTTTCGTTACCACAGCTCTTGTCAAGAGTGGGACCTTTTGCCTCTCTCCAAAGGAGATGCTCACAAGGATCCTCTCCACCACAGGCGTTTTAGTTATTAATTTTTTAAGTAGTTGTCACCAACACAAAATGGTTAGGCAGGAGATGTGACTCCCTGGGGATGACAGGACCAACTGTCCACTGCACCCCTGTGAAGTGAACTGGGGCTACCCTTGTGCGTGTTCACCCAACATCCTTCATCTCATTGGCTGTCACATCAGCCTATCATTAGAAGAGGAGGCCAAGTCTCAAGGGCCACACAGCTTACCTTGGAGGAGATAGCTGGCGCTGTGACAGCCTCGCTCATGCCTAGCATCTGGGATTGCGGGCAGAGGCCCTGATATGCTGCCCTGTGAACCCCCAGTGCCTGAGTTGCTGGTAACTTGGGGTTACTAGGCCTGTGTGGGGCAGGCACAGGATTTGGACTCTGCCTACCAAATGACTTGAAGGCCACACTCATAACCAGTGCACTGCAAATACAGCTGCTAAAAGTTGTGTGGGGGAAAAAATTAAAAGGTGGCATTGTGTGCATGTAAATTCCCGGTGTCTCCAGGTATTCCATGTGTGGAAGAAAGGCCAAAAAGGGCGTGCCTGATTAAATATGGGTGGAGAGTTTTAAATAGCCTTATGTACTCCCATTTCCTTCAGGTGCAGTGTATGATTTTTGTAAATAAAACATTACAAACATTATTTTTTTTAAATGCAGGCATTAAAAAAGTATCTCAAGCTGTTCAGTAAGTCCTGACTTACAAACATCAGAGTTGCAAATTTACAAATACAAACAGACCTCCAGCTTGGCTTTGGTTTCTTTTCCTTTACACTGTGCATTTGTGTCAAAGTGGTGTAAGGGTCACTCTGTCAGACTCATGCCTGACCCTGACTTAAGAACTCTGTACCAGAGCTCGCTTTTCTGGCACAGAATGGCTGGTAAGGTGGGGACTTACTGTATTTCATGAATTGGCTTAAATCCTACGCGATATTAGAGACGCTACCAAACACTGAGCACAACCAAGCCGAGAAGGATTGAAGGGGAAGAGGAGGAAGAAAAGGAGAAGGCCCTTGGCGGGGCCGGGAAGCCAGAGACAGAAGCTGCGGTGCCAACGGCTGCGCGTCCCTTGTGGTCCCTCAGGGTCCATGGGACAGGAACACCGAGTGGGTGTCGTGGTTCTGGGTGCCATTCCCACCCTCCGGGCACCGCAGAGGTGACTGAGAGGATTCAGCGCAGGCTGGACGTTAGGTCACACAACACAATCATTGTCATTGGTATCAGGCCGTGGAAAAGACGTCTTCCCTCTGGGGGTGCCCGTGCATGTGCGTGTCATAGAAATGCAGAGCCAGCGTGGCGCAGGACTGCCCACCGGCCACCTTGCGGGGAGTACGCATGCCCCTGGGAACTGTTCTCTGAGATATTTTGTATGTGCACAAATTTTTAAACTAAAAAGCTAAATGGAGTTGCTTGTTTGTTTGTTAACAAATCCTTTGAAGTAGCATCCAACGCTGAGCCCATCCAGGATTAGGGGAGCTGTGTGTGCACAGCCATGATGCCTCCGCAGCCACAGCAGCAGAAAATGGGTCAGATGCACGCAGAAGCTAGGGCTCCAGGAGCAAGGCAAAGGGAGTTTGTCCACTCCGGCCCAATCCCCAGGAAGCGGGCACTGCTGGCTGTTCTGGGGAGACCTATGGCTGCTCAGTGGTATCCAGGAGGGGACTCGGCAGCCTGCATCATGGTCACTGCAGTGGTTTCTTCGGTGGTGTCTGTGTTGGGGTCCTTGCACCCCATATGGGCACTTGCCCTTGTCCCCTCCCTCTGACTGAGGGGCCAGGAGGACAAAGCACTCAGGCCCCCACCTCAGGGCCCCCCCATATGGCCAGACTGTCATGGATAGGACAGACAGGGCCTTGCATACCAGTGTTCTAGCAAAATATGGCCACGTACAAACTAACAGACACAGCAGCAGTGATAATACTCAAAATCAGGTGACACCAACTTTCCGGAGCACAGGTCTGCAGAGCGCTTCCTAGGAAGCTGAGGACAAGCTGACCACATGGGAAAGAGGTGGACAGCACTGTGGCTTAGCCTCGGGGAAGGAGGCACAGATGCGGCCTTGGGAAGGGAAAGACAGAGGCCGCACATTACTGCTGACACCGGGCAGTAAAGGTCCTGAGAGCTGAGTCTCCTCACTGAGTCCCCTCATTCCATGCTTACCAAGTGACACTGACAAGTACAACAGGGCCTTGACGGCAGTGTCCTTCCTTGGCTCACAGCAGCACCCCTGGGTGACACACCAGGGCCTCAACTTGTGCTGAGCCCTAGCCTGAGATACATATCTTCCTCATCTTCTGCCTTAATTCCCTAGAAAGAGCCCAGGACATAGCAGCTACTCAATTAATGCTTGCTGAAGGAAGAAAGGGCTGGAAAACAAAAGGAAGGAAAATTCAACCAAGCTCTTCAGGATTTCCCAAGCCCCTACTCAACAGTTGCTGGTTACCATGGCAAAAGCAAAAGAACTCTAAGAGATCCAGCCCCCATCCACAAGAGACATCTTTACTTAACTTATCTTTAATAAGTTAAAGATAATAAACTCACTTTCCAGTCACAAAAAAAAGTGTGAAGAAAAATGATCACCCCATTTAGGACAAATTGAAGGGGAAAAGTCGTACCTACAAGGAAATACATACACATTAATTTATCGTGAGTTCACGAGGGTGACTTCTCTTCTGATCTGTAACACCGCTAAATGGAACTAAGGTTCAGTTGGTAAAGTTTATACCAAATAAAAATTCTAATGGAAAATCTCAGTGAACTGAAAATCTCCTTCACCCAGGAGCTCCATTGTCTGCGTGACACCCCACCTGCATATTCCCCAGCCCCTCTGGGCATCACCAATAATAAACCAGGGTCCCTTACATACACAGGTATTGAGTTCTTATGCATAAATTAACTGCGACTCAAGTAAGGAAGAAAAATCTATTTAAGTCTGCATTAATCTTTTATTGGCTTTTCCACTTGTCATAAACAGTTTGTAACCAGATATATATCATCATGCTAAACATCATGTAAAACCTCTCACTCAATAATCCAATTGATATCCAGGCAATATATCCAGGGGCAACAGTTCTCAAATGGGCCATTTTATAACCTAGGCAAAGGTTAATCATCCTTAGCTTCCTACTCAGGATCTCACCCGAAGTCCCACTGTCTACAGTGGCTCTGCGACAGTGCCAGCTTTTACAGCAAGTTAATTATTCTTTACTAAAATTAATGCATTCCAAAACAGGAGCCATTAAACAATAGACTGAGAGATGTCAATCATCTTTTATTGTTGTTGGATTTTTTTTCTACACTTAAATTTTTTTGGTTTAGAGCAGCCCTGTTGAATACTCAAATTGGATCTGTCCTTCATATCTTTATTTATTTATGGTTTTCTCCATATTTCCAAATACATTAAATGAATCTCTACACTATATAATCTTCTACAGTGCAAGGAAATCTAAATAAACTAAGAAATTAAGTTAAAGTGGAAGGAGGGTTGACAAAATTAAAATGAGATACACCATTTAAAAAAAATTGTGAGCCTAGAAGGGAGACAGTACCCCATGTACCCTCCAGGAATTTTGTATGTTTATTAAAGTTAAACTACAAATTTGGCCCTGAACTCCACCAAGAAATACAAAAAGAGAAATAGAATTATTCATTTGTTTGCTTATATACTGATTGTTGCTTTGCATACTAGGCAAAAGGCATTTTATTAGACACCTGATTCTACAACCTAAGCTAAGACTCCAGCGCCCCTGTGAGAGGAGCACCCTCCAGCTCAGGCAGATTTTAACAGCCCATTGCCGTAGATCATGAAAACAGCATGGAGAGAAAGAAGCACATTCCGGAGAGTGAATATGAGGAAGATTCAGCGGAACTTTGGCTGCGAGGAAGTGAAACCGGAGCTGAGCTCCGCAGCCGCCTCCTCACCTCTGCATCCCGTTTCTGGATGCGCTCTGGAGAGATGGCTGCCCGGCCACAGGAGCCACTTCTGCCACAACAGCTGTCGTCCAAGGACCATGTCATGCCTGTCTGGGGTGGAGAAGAGAAAGACAGGAAGCCAGAGTATGCTGGGGACTCCATGCTGCCTAGAGAGGCCCACATTGCCCATGTTGGCGCCCCCTGGAGCTTTGCAGCCGTGAGCAGCTAAAGGAGACTCAGGCCTGCAGGGTGAGAGTCCTGGGACAAAAGCCTGCTGGCTTCTGAGGAGCAGCAGTGACCATAAGAGACCCACATGTCCTCAAGCCTGACTCTGTCGCTGCCACATGACCCCTGGGCCACCTACGGACTCTGCCATCAAGAGGCCCGTCACCAGGTGGGCTCCCTTTGGCCTTGGACTGTGAGCCAACATAACTCCTTTTCTTTTATTGAATACACAGCCCCGGGTGTTTCACCGTAGTGATGGCAAACAAACAAACATAGCCACCCAGTGAAGGCATTCTTCAAATAAAACCTCAAGCAGAAAACAAACACAAGCAGGGCTGCTCAGGGTATAGCCTGGTTCCCAAGTCCCCAGAACCCTGTCTCCTTTCCCCTTCTTGTGCTCTTGCCCCAACCCCACAGCAGCTCACAGACACCCCCAGAGCCCCTCAGGGTGTGAGGAACACAGCCCAGGATCTATGGGATGTGGGGCTCACAGGGTGTGTGAGGTCAGACCAGGCGCTTAGGACCGAGACCGGAGGAAAGTGTTTACGAGTCCGAAGGTGAGGGCTTCGCTCTGCACCCCCCACGAGATGTGGCTCCATCAGGCTGTCTCAGTGGCATGGGGACAGCTGCCCTGTCTGCCACTGTCAACAGGGAATTCTGGGGGTAGACCCCCCCCCCTTGCCACCGCACACTTGTTAGGCCTGCAAATAAATTTGCAACGCAGCTGAATTTAATCTTCCGATTCCCCCCGAGAACCAATTTCTCCAAGCCATTCCCATGTAGACAAAAAGATTTTGTCTCACTAAACCTGCTTATTGACCAAAACTGTCGCCTCTGCTCTGACCACTGACCTTATCTGAATATTCAAATCCATTCTGGAGCGCAAGTTCAAATGATTTTGGTGCCCTCTTGAAGCCCTGTTTTCATAGTGAGCTGATTACGAATGACAATATTATAAAGGCTTTAATTGAGATTCTACAAACAATTTGCGCCCTGGATTTACAAACCTAATGTGTTCAGAAGTGGGGAGACTGCTGAGCTACTCTTTCTTTTGAAGAGAAAGTTGGCCATGGTCTGTAACTCTGTCCCTCCTCCTGGCCAGGGGACTCTGCCCCTCCAGTCTAAATAATCATCAGCCCTGGGCTGCAAACAGGAAACGTTCATGCACCATATTTTGTAACCTCTGGTTCCGATGCATACCTGATTCGGGGCACTCGGCATGCGTAGACTCTGTCTGAGCTCCCACCCCTGTAATGGGGCAGTGAGTTTGGGACACGGGTCCTCAGGCATGTGTCTGCATGGCCTTAGGCAAGTGACCTGTCTCCTTTTCTTCCTCCCCTCCCCGGCAACGAGGGGGCAATGAAAGGGTCCCGCACCCACCTCGTGTACAACATTGACGTTCAGCTAGAATAAGTTAATTGATGTCAGAGGTTAAAAGTCAAAGGGAGCCCTGCAGACGCCAGCTGTTTTGATTAGGCCGACTGGATTTTCAAACAATGGCCACGCAGCTGGGTGAGGCACTCCCAGATCCAGTGTTCACCAAGCATCATGGGAGAGCGTGGGTGCTCATCACACGGGACCCTCATCAACTCCCAGAGGTCTCTGCTGCAATCAACTCCATTTCAGAGACAGGAAATCCCAGGTCCGGAGCGCGGGTGTGATCATTCCAGAGCCACACAGTGGGAAATGACAATCATGTCACATCTTCCTGGCACCCCTACTCAGCCCTGGCATGAAGGGAGTGTGGGCACCCCTGGCCCCTGTTCTCCCCCAGGGACCTGGTGCCCACCTGACGGCCTTGGTTTCCCCATTTGCAGAGGGGGGAAAGCTTGCTTACTTGTGAAGAATTCAGTACCCCTTGTCTAAAAAAGCAGCCATTAAGTGGGAGCCCTTTCATCATGGGTTGTTGGATCTTGGGCAAATTCGGTGACCAGAAAGGCAGGAACCGTACAAGGAACGTGGAGATTATGTAACAATTAAATGCTAACAGCATGTGGGCAGGAGGCAGCCAAGGGAGCCCTGAACCCCGCACAGCTGGGGAGGAGCAGTGCTCTCTCTCCACCTGTGCTTTGGGGGCCTGCCCTCCAGCAGCAGAGGGGAGGCTCCCTCCGGTTTTTCCTTCAGACAGAGTGAAACCCAGCCGCTCCCAACAGCTGGCCAAGTCCTATCCTCTTGAAAGAAATGGCCCGTCCACTCTGTAATGTCTCAGAGTTTCAAAGTTGCAAACTCACCGCAGGTGATTTATAGCCCAAATTGACTGAACTCCCCTCCAAGACAGCCTATTTAATCAGAGTTAACCGGGGAGAATTATGAAGGCCCTTAATTGAGCTCTGCTATGGTGGGCTTTCAAAACAGCCTGCAAGCGCCGTGGAAAATAACAAAATGAATAAACTACACTTTCCTCGAGTTCCATTTCCAAATATGACGTCTGGAATGAAGAGTTTAGCTCTCTAGGTGGTGATCTTCATGCATAGTATAGTGTTTGTCCTGAATTTCATTGCTTTGAAAAAAGGCATGAAAAGTCTTGATTTAGTTGGCATTTAATGTGATTTTTATATAACTTCTGTGATATAATCAGTCGCAATGGGAATCAGTGGGGAAACTTAAAGAGCAGTAAAACCTTCAGCTAGTGTTCTTTCTGCTTTCTGATTGGCTTGCTGGGTATACAAAGCCTGAAAATCCCAGTTCGCATCCACCTACTCTATTTGTGGAGGCCGCGATGATTGAGTGTGGTCCAGCGCCGCCCCCTCTCCAGTCAGCAGCCAGTCAGAACTCGGGGAAGACAATAGGCGTGTGGAGACGGCAACCGAGGATGTGTGCCTGTAAATCACGGCCACTTCTACGTAGCCAGAGCAGTAATGCGCGAGCTGCAAAGCAAGGGCGCTGATGTCTCCTGCTGTCCATAAACGAAAACCACGCACAGCCACGCACCCCTGACTGGTGTTCCACAGCAGCCTCCTCACTATTAGATTCTTTGTATTATTGTTTTTAAAGCCAAATGCATATTTGACTGTTATTTAAAAGCAGTGTTTTTCGTTGGGGTCCATAAGCATTTCTTTCCAGCAGATAAACACACTGTGTTCCTGCCCACCGACTAGCCGGTGATGTGCTTATAATTCAGATGTATTCAATTTCTGAAGCCCCTAATGAAACCAGAAAGGAGGTACCATAGAAACAACCGGCTACTTCCTACATTAGTCAGTTCAAATTTGGAAAATTATTAGAACCGTGAGGAAATATAAAATGAAATACACTAGCACCACATTGCATTTACATGTTTTAAATATGCTTCACCATGCATTTAATTTCGATTTAATGAAATAGTTATTATATGCAACCAAAACAGTGTTATTAAAAACAAATTTATGGAGGATTAACGGCTGTGTAATATATCTATACCCACCTAGGCCAGAGTCTTTCATTTTCAATAATGTGTTTTTAATCATTAACTTCTATTTATTAAATGCACAATAACACTGTAATTCTACTGAGTGAGATTGATTAAGGTTCTCTTTGGAGTTTGGAGAAATACTGATTGATAATTTAAGCAATATGAAATTGGCTCTGCATTGTATGCTACACCAATCTTTGCATATTTATTCTGTTTTAAAATACTCATCATCAGGCCATACGCAGCTAACAACATGCAGTCCAGGCTGGGCCTTATGGGATAAATTTGCTGCTACTATTGACAATCTGAACAAACATCAGCACTTAGCAAAGGTTAAAATATTGTTTGTTGAGTTTTCTTTTTCTCCCTCTCCATTTTTCTGTAGGAAGAATAATCTCTAAAAGCTACAGGGCGGGGAGAAGAATGAAGCACAAATCGCAATATGAGAAGTTTTGCTTCTGAGTAGTAAAGGAGATTAATTCACTTGACACCAACCAGCTCATTACCCCAGCTACCAAAAAATGAAATATATCTTATGGTGCCATCCTCGCCCTGTAGGTCATAATATTATAGTGATCACAGCAGGGCTGGGGTGGATGGTGGAAAACAAGACCCCAGCCGGCCCTCTCCAACACCCCCCTCCTGCCGAGGAGTAGCCCTGGTGCTATAATCGTGTTTACCCATTACCATCCCTGTACTTTGTTACTTTGGACCTGGGGATGCTTAAAAAAGAAAAAAAAAAAAAAAAAAAAGAGGGAATTTGTGAAGGTTCTGGAAGCTCTCACCAGTGAATGCTGTGCTTAGGGAGACCATTCCCTGAATTCTTGGAGTGAATCATGTATGCCTTCTGTCTTAGTTACTTTTCTCTTATTACTGAGACAAAATTCCCAACACTCAAAGTTAAAGGAGAAAAGGTTTATTTAACTCACAGATTGTGAAGTTTTCAGTTCATAATTGGCTGGCTCCAAGGCAGGGTAGGTGGCAGATGGGGATCACAGAGGAGAGACAGTTCATGCAGGCAGAAGACAGCAAAGCAATAAGGGACAACCACACCTCTTTCTGTCCCTTCTGTCTTATCCAGGCTACTTAGGTCAGGTAGCACTCATGCCCTCAGTCCTAGTGCCCTTGGTCCCAGCACTGAACCATGAGTCCATCCCAGCACCACACACTCTGGATCCAGTCCCTCTGAAAAGCCTCACCTATGACTGCATGAGGCTTTGGGGGACCTCTAGACATAAGACATAACATCCCATCTCTGCCCCCTCCTAAAACTCATGCACAACCCTTTATGCAAAAGGCATTTATCCCATCTCTAAGAGTTGCCAGAGTCCTAACAGCTTCAGCCTTGCTAAGAAGTACAAGTCCCACATTTCCTCTGAGACTTAAGGGAAACTTTTAGTTGCAAGCCCTGTATGAATGAACAGAAGTTAAATGCTCCCAGTATTCAATGGCATAAGATAGACACAAATGGGAGATAGCAAGGAATGGGAACAAGCAAGACCAAAGTCCAGCAGGGCAACATTAACTCTCACAGTTCCACTTCCGGCATCCCGAAATATCTGTGGCAAGTTGTGAACACCAGAGGGTTTGGGTGGTATCACTACACCATTGTTAGTGGCTATAGCTCCCATGGCTTCTCTCTAGAGCTGATTCTGCTCCTTCCTTGAAATTTTCCTTGGACAATACACATTGCTGGCCTCTCCAAACTTCTTGGGTCTCCCCTGCACCTTCAGCTTCACACTCACAGCTTCACACACTGCCCTCTCAGGGCAGTGCCTGGTCTCACAGGCCTTCTTCTGAAAGCTGGGTGGAAACCTTCCTGACCCAACAACTCCCGTATTCTGCACCTGCCTAAAACTAGAACCAGATGAATGCTGTCAAAGTCTGCAACCAGGTGGAGCAGCCTTAGTTACCTTCTCTCTTGGTGTCCTTCTCTCTTGGCCGTGTGAGTCCAGTGCCTGTGAACCAAATCCAGAGGAACAACTTCCCTAGACTGCCACAGTTGTGGGACATGGTGCTCTGGAGCTCCCCTCTCAAAACAAAGGCTTTTACCTTTGCAATTCTGAGGCTGCAAAGGCTGGAGTCCTGCTGATTCTTGTAGTATCCTCATGCCATCTTTTCTATTGTCTTTTGAAACATTTGGCTTTTCCTTGCTAGTCTTTTCAGCAATCAACTTCTCCTCTGTTCCATCTTTGTAGGTTGTAACTTTACAAGAGCTTCCTTTCTGGCCAAACTCACAGCATTTTCAATTATTCTTCTAGGCTCTTTGCTCTTGATTCTCAACATAAATCTTGCTAAAAGCCCCCAACAGCAGCAATGCCACTGCATCAACATTAGAATGCCTTGAAATTTCTTCTGCAAGATTAATTAGCCTGCCACCCTTAATCTCAGTCTTAGGCAAAGTCTTTGGACATGAGCAAAATGCAGACAAACTTTCTGCCAAGCCATAACACACATTGTTTGGAGTCCAAAAGCCAATGCAGTCCTTCTTCCCAGCAGAAATCCTATGAGCATAGTCCTTACCATTAGGATTTCTATCAGCCTCCTGGTCTTCTGAGCTCTGACTAAAATCTCCCATTAAGTACACCCTAAGACATTTTAGCTCTACTTTTCTGGGATGTCTCTGAACCTTTCCAAACTCTTCCCACAAGCCATTCCCACAGGCTCCTGAACCACATGGTCAGGTACAGTCACAGCATCGACCCCACTCTTGGTACCAAATTCCATCTTAGTCACTTTTCTCTCATTGCTGAGACAAAATATGCAACACCCAAAGTTAGAGGGGAAAAGGTTTATTTAGCTTACAGTTTGCAGAGGTTTCAGTTGATAATCAGCTGGCTCCAAGGAAGGGAATATTGCAGACAGACATCTCAGAGGAGAAACAGTTCAAGGCTGGTAGAAAGTAGCACAGCAAGCAAGGAATGACCACAGCTCTTTCTTTCCCTTATACTTTATCCAGGCTACTCAGGGCAAGCAACACTCACACCCTCAATCCCAGTCCCCTGATCCTGGCATTGCACCATGAATCCATCCCAATGTCACATAACTAGATCCAGCCAGCTCTGAAAAAGCCCCGCCTATGACTGCATGTGGCTTTGGGGACATCAGAACACAAGCTGTCACACATCCTTCGCTCACCTAAATTTTGTAGCCTATTTGTAAAGCTCACACCCACAGAAGAGATGGAGAAAACAAATAAGGATACTAATAGCCTATTTCTGCTCACAGCCGGAAGTCCTGTCCACCCTCACCAGGCCACAGGCCCTGTTGTGTCACCTGTCTGGGATGACTGGAGAGTACATTGACAGGTCAGGAGTGATTGCTTTGGCCCGTTTGTTTGGTTTCTCTCTGGCTTCTTGTTGGACCCTGTAGTACTCTCCTCCTGTGCTGGCACTTATAAAATAATTGTGAGCACTTACTACAGCCTTGGGTTTATCTCATTCAGTGTTTATGGCAACTTGCAGCACTGGGAGTGACCAAAACTAACTTCCACTGTCTGAAGTCACATGTTCCTGGCAACCCGATGAGCTGAGTATGGTTAGCAACCCACTCAGCTGGTTAGCAACCCACTTTTAAAGATGAGGCTGCTAAATCGCAGGATGGCTCAGTGAGTTTTCCAAGGTTAGAAAGTTAGTGGTGAAAGATCAACAGTGTGGACCAAGCAATTGTCTTTAGGACTGACTGTCGCCATAGTAGGAGTTATTGTTCCTGTTTAGATGAAGAACAAATGTTCAGAAAGGTGAGAAAACTTGTCCAAGTCACACAGTGACACGGCCAGCACTACAGCTAAAATACAAGGCAAGGCACTTAGCTCTGAGCCACAGCACGCATCCCACAGACAACGCCACCGTATGGTGCCCACTGTCCACCCCCAGCCCTAGGGCGGGAAGTATTTCTCCTCCTCTGTCTCCAGCAAGCTGAGTGTGCACAGGCATCCTCCTGGCACTTCGGGGCTTCCCTTGGACCTCTCTGAGCCAATGTGACTCAGGCACAGTTCACTGCCCTCCCCGCACACCACAGGCCTTGCTGGCCAGCGTATTGCTGGAGGCTGGTACATGGGGCACTGGAGAGTGGGCATCTGTAGTGATATACTCAGCCTGCCTGTGAGCTGTGGTCCCTGCAGGCAGAACGGGGACCTCAGCATGGTTTAGAGAGCAGACTGAAAACTGCTCACCCAGAATCTGTTATCCTCCTCCTGGACATAGAGATCCCTCATGCCCCCAGCCTCAAGGGTCAGCAGGAACAGCCACACGACATGGATGAGTGGGGACTGTGAGGAGCCACCCCTGTCTCTCCAGAGTAGCTCTGTCCCTTCCACCCACAGGGCACAGGCACCAGTAGTGCTCAGGAGGGCAGAGAATCACAGGGAGGAAGCCTGGGCCCCTGAGCTCCTGCACGGGACAGCACAGCCTACTGACCCGTAACCCATAACCATGACCAGACAGAGAGGTGAATCTGTACCGTTAGCTGCCATCTGTTTGTCCCAGCGATCTGCACTATCCCACCAATACCATCTCTGATTAGCACAGAGGAACATTAACGCCAGCAGGTGTGCCAACAGTCCTGTGTTGGAGGGAAATCTCCAGCTGCCTCCACTGCAGGACTTCACGACGTCACTGGGACCCACAGCTGCGGGCGCCTTACCTACACATAGGGTGGAACCAGCTTCACCTTCGCTCTGGGGCGTGTAGTTTTCAAACCCGCCAGTGACTCAGCCAATGTACAACTCGAGGTGGGGGTGATTTGTCCAACCCGGCAGCAGACTGGGGAAAGCCCGGCCCACGCCTCCTGTGCCCCAAAGAAAACCCCAGGGACTCCGGCGGGAGGCTTCTCTTCATCTTGCCCTACATGAACACGGACTCGGGCTGAAGCTGCATTTCCCAGGTGCTATTCTTGGGTCTCCTTTTTTTGAATGTCTCAGCACTGAGAGGAAAATCCCATATGCTGGACCCAAGGAACAGCCTTCCAGGGCTGCTTCTCATGTTAGCAGCTGTCACTCAGGGGTGTTGTGCCTTTCCCTGCTGCTCGAATACACTTTACATTTTGTCACCAAAGAAACGGGTGCTTATTGCAGAATGTTTAGAAAAGAAAAAATTATTTAAACTAAGAAAGGAAGCGGTTAACTCCTGCAAGTATAGGAGATAACATTGCATCTAAACGGAGAGTTGTGATATGCTATCTGCTACTAACTTGGGTTCTGTGGTGTGTAGGATCCTACCCACGTAACACTGTTCACCGCTGCAGTCACCTAACTCAGCCATCAGTAAACAGAGGCCCCGGAAGATCAGGTGATTGAAGGGCAGACACGGGGGCTCTGCTCCTCCCCGTCCTATCCCAGGGAACTTGCAGTGACACCTGTGCAGGCGGGAAGACCCCAGCTGTGATGAGCTGCCACACTCACTTCCAACACATCCACCTTCCACCAGAAAGCCTGGGCGGGTCATTCGTGGCATTGAGTGGATGAAGCCCAAGGATCTGGAAGAATGTGCAACAGGTTGGATTACTTGCCCCCCATTTTCCCTTTCCTTGCTGTCATCTGTTCCTGGCCGCACTGACCTTGCGCTGGTCCATGTGATTGGCTCTGAACAGAGTGATGTAGGCAGGAGGGACTGGGTTCCAGCTCCCAGTGGGCACTTGCAGAGGCACCGCATGTCCCTTCGACTGTGGGCTGCTTCTTGTTCCTCCTGCCCTAAGTTAGAAGCGTTGGTGGCTGCTCAGCCCAAGCCCCAGAATAAGCAGCTCCTGGCCTTGGCCTGAACTTAGTTTGCAGCTTAATGCAGTCACACGGACAAGAAATAAGCATCTGATGTTGTAAAACACTGGTTTTGTGGGTGTTTGTTATGCCATGTTATCAATGCCATAGCTGACTGATACAAAATAAAGGACTGTGGCTGTGTAGAATCCAGTCCACCTAACACTGTTCACCCCTGCAGTCACCTTATCTCAGTCATCAGTAAACAGCCCCCCAGAGGATCAGATGAAGCTTGTGAAGGTTACATCTTCTGGGAAGTGTCTGGGATTCTCTCCCAGCATTCTGGCTCATGGGTCAAATCTATCTCTCTTTCATGCTTCCCTGGAATCTGCCTGGCTAAATTTCTACACATACTTGTTCTTAACAGAAGACAAAAACTAAGTGTGTTCAACACTTTGTTGCCAGCAATGATATTAAGATTGGGATTTATTTTTACTTATTTTCTTTACCAGGAAAATTAATTCTTCAGGGCTTCCTCTTACAGGGTAATTGTCTGGGTCCCGCATCCAGCTGAGAGCCCGGGAAGGCTGGCGTCTCATGTGAGATTTCCACTCTGTGCTAGCACAGTACTGCACATCCTACATTTAGGAATAGTCTTGATAAAGCAATTTTAGATCTTAGAATTTAAATGGGGGCCTATTTTCCACAAAACTTGTCCATATATTCAACAATACTCCGTCTATCAATGCTGTTAACTGAGGGACTATGGTACCTTAATCGTATATGTTCAGAGCCATAAACGTGCATGTTGGGCATATTGTTTGTGTGTGTGTTTGTGGTAGTGTCTCCATAAGTAGCTTAGGCTGGCCTCAAGCTCACAGTGATCCTCCTGCCTCAGCCCCAGGGTGCTGGCATTACAGGCCTGTGCTACCACACCCAGCTATATTGGGCATGTTCTACAAGGCATTTGATTGTCCCTCCTCTCTCACTGAGAACATCTTTCATGACCTATTATCTTCCTTCTCACTCTGTCGTGAGGGAAGAATGCGGATTTTGGAGTCTCACCTAAGAGCTCACTTGTCTTGTCCAGGGCACACTTCCTGCTGTTCCCTCCTTTATAAAACAGAAATCTGGGACCTCTCAGAGCATAGGGATGATTTGGGAAAATGCCCACAGCGTCTCTCCCTGTGATAGGTGCTCTTCCTGCACCTGGGGAGATGCCTCTGTTGGACCTTGCTGTCTGTGTGCTGGGTGGCCCCATGGCACTGCCTTAGCCCTGTCTCTGGTCCCACAGCTGTCAGTCCCAACAGTATCAGGAAGGTGACAGCTGCCTCTGCTGGCTGTCAGGCTGCCACCAGCGTGTGCTCAGCCCAAATCTGCTTGGAATTATATGTCAAATGGAATAGCGGGTCCTGAGAAGAGCTGCACTCGAGCCCAGGCCCAGTGAGGGACATCCGGGCGCAGCTGCACTGGAACGCAGCCTCTTTCCTCTCTGCTCCAGGGTCCACGCCCCGACTGCGGAGGGCTGAGGCTGCTTGTGGAGTAAAACCCTGGTGGGAGGCCCTGCTGGCTGTCTGCTGAGAGCCGCGTCTCCGCAGGGGTGCTGCCGGTGCCCTGCCGACAGTGTCTCCGCTGTTGCTCCTATCACTCTTGCTCCAGGACTGTTTGGCATGGTGCCACTGAAAGAGCACTGGATTAGGAGCCTGGAGCTCTGGGCTCCATCCTCAGCTCGGCCCAGGGACTTGGAGCCCTGCTTCGCCCTGGCAGGGCTCAGTATCCCCATCTGAAGCAGGGCAGGGTGCTCTGCTGGTCTCCCCACGGCAGCCTTGTATCCAGGTTCCCAGCCGGGCTTCATGGGGCCGCAGCGCCGGGAGACAGGCCTTGCTCTGGGGCCCCCATTTCCATGCCAGCTGGGGGCGCAGCCACAGCCAAACTCTTACCCATTTTCTAGTCTCTTCACTATTTCTTTAGATAATGATTTTGCCCTTAATTTGGGTTTATCTCAAGGAGAAAGCTGTTGGCTGTTGGAAAGTGATTTTAATCTGGGCTGCAAAGCCCCTTCCTTAAGAATGGCTTCATTAACATTTCCAGGTTCATAACATTTTCATTTATTCATCTTTTTGTTTTTAAATGGTTTTTTAAGTTTTCCAGAGACAGTGATCTCAGGCTGCTAATGGGCCAGCAGCGTGGGCCGGGTCTTCAGGGATAGGTGATCTGGGCTGTGAGGCTCACATCAGGCAAGGGGAGAAACAGAAGCCGAACGGCTCCGGCACGCTAATAAAAGACGCAGCAGCACTTTAGCTCGTCTCGCAGTGACGTTCAGGCTGCCAAGCAACGAGCGGACTGGTGACCTTGGAACGGCAGACCTTCTCCTTCCTGAAGCCGCTGTCCACCGGGGAATCCAGTCTCACCATGGACAATGCAGGGCCCAAAAGAGAGGGTCCAGGGAGTTACAGCCTTACTGAGTTGGGGAGCCCTCAGAAACGGGATGACACCAGGCAGTGGGCACATGTGTGCAATCCTGGGAGGATCGATGCGAGTTCAAGGCCAGCCTGGGCCATGTGGAGACCCAGCCTCCAAAACAAATAAAGCGAAAACAAAAGAAACTGGGTGAGAAGAAACAACGCTTCACACTGTGCTCTGCAGACGACAGGAATGCCGATGCCACCAAAATTTCAGGAAAGTCCAGGCCTGCACTCAGGAGGCCCCAGCTCTGGCAGGTGGCAACCAGCAGGATGTTCTTGGACAAAAAGCTTCATGTTTCTGCTTCTGTTTTCACATCTGCAAAATGGAACCGTCGTCATCAGCTCTGCGCGTGCAGCGGCTAAAAATTCAGGTGCTGGATGTCTCCACCGATGGCCTAAGGTTTAATGGGCTCAGCTGCCACGGGGCCACAGACGGCACCCACCCTCCATCCCCCAGGCTGACCGTGTGGTCACGTGGCAAGTGAGACCTGTCTCTGTGATAAGAGAGATGCCAGGCAGCGCATTCTGGAGAAAGGATGCAGAGTGGCACCTGCTGTCCTGTGAAAAGCAGAGGGGAGGCCTGGGGCCTGCAGCCCGAGGCGGCTGTGAGAGCCATTCTTGCGACAGGGACTGTGTGGCACCTCCACAGCGCAGCTTCTGGGGCTCCTGGGAGGAGGCCCCGTGTGTGGCTTGGTCCCAAACAGCAGTTGTGTCTGTGAGGAAGCGGGGACCGTCTTCAGAGAGGGACAGCTGTGGGGCCGTCACCCATGCCTGAGGGGCCCGGTTCTCTGGGATTTGAGAACCACACCGGTGCACGACCCAGTGCCCAACATGATCCCCTGTGGGGGAAGCCAAGGGTTAAGCCATCCCGACATGCCTCACTCCCAATTTATAAAACAGAAAATCTTCCATAAATCAAAAGTTACAAACAGACTTTGTGATGTCATAACTCTTGTGCTGGCCCTCTCTGTGATTGATTCCTGTACATACATCCGGCTGATTACCATAATGTGCTCTTGGGGGACCATCGGCACCGAGTGGGACCAGGAAGCGGGCAGGGAAGTAAATAACAAATGGACCCAGCTCCTCCTCATCGAGAGTGATTCCCATCCAATGCTCCATCATACCGCTGGGAAAGAGAGTCGTAGGGTTTGGGCAATCAATTACAGATATGTGTAGAGGCAGACACAATCATTTCACTGATTGTCACCGGTCCCAAGCAGTGACACGCAGAAGTGATCTGTCACTCGATTCCCTCTGACACCTGAGAAAGATGGCAGACACTTGTGGACTCACAGGTCTGGGATTGGTCAGCTCCCGAGATTGAAAAATCACCGCCTTGCTCTCTTATGCAAACCTCTAAATACCTGCGTTGCTGAGATTCCTTATCTTCCTGGCAAACATTCGGAAAGGTTCGCCATAGGTGACTAATGGCACGGCGGGGCAGGACTGCCTGTCTCCTCCGGCCCTGCAGTTCAAGCTGTCACTGTGTCCTGGAGGGTCAGGAAGGGCCCAGGGACCCATCCTCCCATCTTCAGGGACCTTAGGGTCTGCAGCCTAGGGAGGCCCAGATCGGCCCTCCTCACCCCACTGTCTGATCTCCCCAACCCACGCAGTGTTGCCCGCTGGGATTTCTCTGTGTCTGCACCGCAGCGATGGTGCCTTTTTCCGGAAAAGTCACTTCAACAAAAACAGGCCCAGGCTTTGTCTTCACACTTGAAACACAAACAGCATCCCAGAGACCCAGGGCTCAGTGGACCCGCCTGGCACAGCAGAGGGCCCAGCGCCATGGCTGACACTGTGCAGCTGAGAAGAAGCTGCATACAGCAGCTGGCCCTGTTCCCCGCAGTTTCTGGTCTGTGAAGTCACCCGCCTCAGATCAGAAACACTGAGAACAACTTCTGTCTGCATGCAATCCACACAGACATTTTCCTCGTCCTCCTTCCCTGCGTCACACAGGGTAACACATGTCACATATCCTGCCGGCCACCTGGGGCCTTGGAGTCACCTAGAGATGCTGCAAGTTCAGGTTAGCAGGCTGTGCCTAGTGGACAGGAGCACATGGGCCTTGGTATCCTCAGAAGACTGTGACCCCCCCCCCATTAGCCACCAAGGGACCACGAAAGACCAGGTAATTAACCACCATGGTGTCACTAACAAGGCTGCCACTGTGCACGGACACGTGGCATATTGCTGTGTGGCTCTATTTCACCCCAAGCCGACTGCAGGGGAGGTCCAGGCACAAGTGGCACAGGTGGCCCGGGTGTGGCTTCTGCCAGGCTGCCTGCCGATCCAGTCTGCAGGCCGGGTACACCTTGACTCTTTGGGCTGCAAGTTCCCTGCTGTAGTCTCTGGAGAGACTCAGGCAGCCCAGCGCCGCCAGCACCTCACCGGAGGTGGCTCACTGCCCACTGCCCACCCCAGGCACGATCCCTGCCATCAGCACATTTTCTCCTGGCACTGGAGGATCTGAAATGAACCCAGCACAGCCCCAGACTCCTCGGTGTAAATCACAGAGAAATATGACGACCTTCTTCGGGAAAGGCAGCTCGGGTTCACCCCTCCCAGACTAGATCAGCCGCGAGGGTCTGCGCCCAGCCCATTCCTGCAACTGCTTGACTCTGAGTCCCACAGAAGGCTTGGTGACAGCCCTCAGGGTACAGAAGGTCCCCATTTCCCACTGCTCACACTGGCCCACTTTCCACTTCTAGAAAGGCTGGGGAACAGGTACTGGATACAACCAGCAGTGACAACCAGCCTTCCACATGGCCATTGCTGCTTCTTGCTGCCCCACAGAAGAGGCCCTGGAAGGAGCCAGGTGCCCAAGGGGCAGAGGCGCAGGGTCCAGGAGGGACACCCCCTCGGGCACAGAGCTGTGCCAGCCACAGCCTGGGCCCACCCTGCCCAGGAGCTGGGGCCACGGAAAGTTGGCATGGGTGGTGGCCATGATCAGCGTGGCCTCCAAGTGATCACTGGGTGCCAGGTGCTATGCCAGGCGCTCACTGGGGACTCATACGGGACCCTCTCCCCCTCTCGAGGCCTCCCGCTGAACCCCTAAAACTCCTGCCACCTCTCCAGTGTTGCATGGCCCAGGCAGCGGGCCCAGGGCCACGGCAGGTCGACCTATGGGTGCCACCAGAGAACTCAGAGAAGCTGCAAAAGCCCTGGAAGAACATCTCTAACTGAGTACAGAAGTCTCATAAAATGCCACGGGCCTGGAAGATGATTTCATAAGTTATTTTGATGGCAAAAAAATGTATGAAACAGAACTGACTAATTCATAAATAACTCCAGCGTCTCATCCATTCTTTCCCACATCACAGCTTACAATGAAATAATTGTTTCTAATTCTGCCGGGTATTTTCTCATGCTTTCTGGGCCCCTTGGTAAATCTTATTAGTTGGGTAACTCCTAAGACATTTGCAGCTCTCTTCTGTGATGAGAACAAGTAAATGTTCACAGCAATTTGTTTTTAGTACAACACGGCATTAATTTCATCTCTGGGACCTCTTTTTTTTCAAATTTTTCATATCAGGGAAAACGGGCTGAAATTCCCCCAAAGAAAGGCTCACAGAGCAAACAACAACAAAAAGAAAACCCTGTGCTTGTGTACAAATCTCAGCTTGCGTTCCATTTACTGCGTGCATTACCACAAACCAGGGTGACCGGTCACTCCATTTAGACAATGATAATCAAATTATCCCACCCAGGACCGCATGTCCTACAGATCTGGGTTTAAATTTAATATAAAAACGCAGCATTCCTTATTTGGAAGAGTTTATTAAGGGTTACAAAGGAAAAGCTTTTTCAATAGTCTATAACTCTCTAATGGCCTTTTTCAAATAAAATGGCAGAGAATTTGAAAGGAAACTACATCGGTGGGTGCGACAGTGAGGCTGCGCTTGGGCCCATAAATCTGGCGGGCCCACAGATTGCCTAAGCCAGCAACACAATCTGTCCCCGCGCCCAGCCAGCCTCATTTTAAGAAATGTATGTGGTCTCCACCTAATTTTATCACCTTCATTTGTAAACTAGTCAATCAATCAAAGCATCCAGGAGTCTAAGTAGGAGAAGGAGTGTATTTTCATGCATTCTGAGCGACACGGTCCAAAATTAATCTCCACGGCATCAGACGTTTCTTGGCCTCATCTCAGTAGACCGTCATTAGGGTCAGCAATGTATATTAAAAAGAGTTACCGCAAACAGTTCTCCAGCCGCCCTGGGCCAGCTGCCCGCCCGCCCCCTCCCACTCTCATCCTCCTCTGTGGGAGCCAGAGATGCTCCCCAGCCCTCTGCAGGGAGCATCTCTTCGCTGGGGGCAAAGTGAGGAAGGGGGCACCCACTCCCCACAAGCCTGGGCAGGAGCAAGGTGCTCTGGGTGGCACTGGGTTCAAGAGGCACCAGCTGGGACCCCCAAGTATGGGCGGCAGCCAGGCAGAGTGGCCCAGCTGTGGGCACCTGGTGCTGTGCCCTCCTACCCCCCAGGGCCTCACTCCCAGCTTCCTGTCTGTGCATCAGGGACTCCTGGGCTTGGGGTGAGGCCCCTGGTCCTGTGACTTCTTCAGGTGCCACCAACACAGGTGTCCTCTGGGGTCTAGGCTGTCGCGCCCTGGGGACATACTTATCTACCGAGGGACAGAAGCCAGTGGGTGGTGATAGCTCCCTCATCGAACCAGGAGCATCCCGGACTCCTTTCACCCCACACCCAAGTCCAAGGCATCAGAAATCTCCGCTTCCAGCTTCGGCCTGAGCCCGACCATCCTCCCTTCCCGTCCCCCCCCCCCCCGCCCCTGAACTCCTCTGGGTGCAGCTGGCCACATCCCTCTGCACCCGCACCAGGCCCCGGAGCTGCCCTTCTAGGACACAAATGATTCTGGCACTGTTCCGCACCAAGCTTCCAGCAGCACCCATTTCTCAGGGGAATCACAAGGTCCTTGAGCTGGGCTGTTTAACTCAGAAAAAGGAACCGAGTCTCAGGGCTTAATGAGATGCATTCGGGGCCCAAGACCGCCCCCCCCCCCACAGTCATCTTGGGTTTTTGGGCTCTGCTCAGTGCTGGGCACGGACTGAGCAGTTCAGTGTCTTTATCTCCTGTGAGGACCTCCACTAGAAGTCGGGGACTGGGGTGCCTTCCAGCTTGGAACTCCCGCTTGGTGTAGATGCATCAGGCACACATATCTCATGGCTGAGACTGTGCAGGACCCGGGTGCAGAGGAACAGTGGGAAGGGACGGACTAGGATGAGCCTCCTGGGCCTCCTGGGATGGGAAAGGGGCTCTCTGCGAGGATCAGGAGGTAAGACACAAAACCCGGCAAGGCGGCGTGCGGGGCCTGGCAGGCAGCGCATGTCCCTTCCTTTTCCCTTTGCCAAGCAGGACTGAGACAGCAGCGTTTCTCTCCAGCCCACTCCCCAAGGGGCTAGGACAATGAATGAGCAGTTGATGACGAAGGAATCAGAGGATTTGTGCCACGAAAGGAGGGTCCCTCATGAGTTGGAAGGACCTGGAGGCCACCCCTTCTCGTCACCCTGTGGGTGCCCCAGGTGCAGGCTCCCGCACCTCCCGGAGACCCCTGCCAGCCCTCAGTGTCCCATCACTCTCTGGTGCGGAGGGCCTCAGCAGGCACCAGGAGATCGTCACTGGTTGCCACTCTCTCTCCTGGGCATAAGCAAGTAGAGCCCTCTCTCTGTGCCCAGTGCCAGGACTGCGGGACAGATGGACACAGAGACCTCTGGGGACACCTAGCTTCGTGGCCAGTGAAAATTTAGTGGCCTGGCAGCCCTGCCTTTTCTACCTGAAGAGCTGAGAATTTCTTTTAATACGTGTTAGAAAAAGGCCACGAGACCAGTCCTCCAAACTGTGCTTGTTGGAATAGATCACTTAGGGCCACGTAAACACAAGGCAAAGAGCACCCATGCCAACGCCTGCCCACGAAGCCCACACCCCAAGCCGTGCAGCAAAGCTATAGCGTCCAGATCGGTGTTGAGGAGACTCAGAACGGAGAGTCTGCTTTTTACCAGGTAGGAATGCGAGGAACACAAGTGCAGCTCCAAGTGGCCAGGCTGCAGCAAGGAGGGGCACTGCAGGTCTAAGGTTAAAAAGCCAGCATGGGACTTGAACCCAGGACCCATGTCCTCCAGTGGCACGGAGGGGGGGAGGGTTAACAGTGGAACGGTCAGGTTTCAGCTCCACCCTGCCTTGGCCGTGAGGCCATGTGAGGTCACTTAGCTGCAGCCCCGGCCGGAAACAGGAATCATCACGGTGCTTCCAGCCAGGGCCTGTCAGGGCATCCAGGGCTCTCAGCATGGGGTGCCACAGTCAGGCCTGGAACTGCCAGGGACTGGCTTCTCAGGAGCAGGTTCTTCCTCTGTTGCCCTCGTCTGACTGAGGTGCACCGCAGCCAGGCCCAGCGAGTGTTTATTGATTGGCTGAGGGATTCTTGAATGCATACAGGAATAGAGTTCTTTTACACACTGAATTAACCACAGGATCCAGTGCTCCTCTCTCCTTTGTAAAACTGAGAGGTTCAACCTGAAAACAGAAAATGGTTATAAGCGTTTTAGCCCTGTATGCTGTGATAATATGTGCACCTAACTCCAAAGGCAATTGGACTTGCTAAGGCCCTCGTATGCTACGGTGAACCCCATAGGAGCAGCGCAAAAGGCAGCGTCTCTCATGGGCCCAGGAGTGGCCAGCGCCCATGAATAGGAGGAGGCCAGAGTGGTGGAAGTGCACTCTTGTCATGCAGCACTCAGGAGGCTGAGGCAGGAGGGTCTCTGAGGGTCCAGGCCAACCTGGGCTGTACAGTGAGCTCAAGACCCGCCTTGAATACACAATGAGAGTCTGTCTCCAAAAAAAGTTTTAAAGCATTAAAAAAAAAATGAATTGGAGGAAGGTCCCAGTGGGCATATTTGTCAAAACCCACACAACCGGACACACATAGTGTGAACCCCAACATCCCAGGAGCCTTGGTTAGAAACACTGAGCCCGTCCTGGCTCCTGAGTTGTGACAGACCACACTGGCGGATGCCTGAACAACCAAGGGGGTGCAGGAGGGGCTTGTGAGCAACTTTCCTGCAAGCCTGAAACTGCTTCAAACATAAAATTCATTGTTTTAAAAAAAAAAAAAAAAAAAAAAAAACATCAAATCAAACACACAAGTGAGCTCCAGGAGCTGGAGAGATTATTCCGAAGATTGCACTCAGTTCCACCCAGGCTCGAATCAGGAAGCAGAGTGCAGGCCAAGGGGGTCTGGTGGAACCTGGCCACAGAGGAGTGGCCCAAAGGCCCCAGGACGAGCCCCCACCCCCGGGGGACTGCAGCCCTGTCTTGGCCCAGGACCCCAAGGCAGGACCCATGCAGGCACAGAGTCGATCAGGCTCCCAGCAGGGCAAAGCCTCGCCCCTCCCAGTGTGTTCCATCCAAGGTAGCGAGGACTGCAGCCCCCTCGGCCCTTGGCAGCCCCCAGACCCCAGCACTGCCCTGTGCCAGGGACGGTAGCTCAAGCTGATTCACTCTGTGCTCACAAACCACCCCAGGCTTCCCTTAGTCTGACCTTTAAAATTGAGGCGTCCTTGCTGCACCTCGGGGAACCCACAGACTGTGTCTTCACCACAGGATCGGTGGGCTTGACAGCCATGCACACCTGTGTCACCCGGCCCTGCGCAAGGGGAAGCAGAAGATGCAGGCTGAAACCCTGCCAAGCGTCTCTCCCATGAGAACCCAAAGCGTAAGCAAATCACAGAGCAAAGAAAAGATGACATGGGGACCAGGAGATGGAGAGAGGGGATGGAAAGAAGGACAGAAAGTGACTCAAGGTGCTCTGAGTCCCGGCGCCAGCTGCCCTCAGGGACCATGGTCATCACATCCTGCAACCATGGCCAATACAAATAAAAGGCTTACAGGGCCAGGGCTTCCAGCACCTGCGACCGGGCCGGACTCTCCCAACACATGAACCCTCCCGACTCTGTCCCTACCAGGAAAACCCCTTCTTCATCCTGCAAAGCCGACCAGAGGTCCCCAGGACTGAGCCTGCCCACCCCACGCTCCCACTCTCCACACCAGATGGGCAAGGCCCATGGCAGAAGTCTCCATCCATTCACCGCCATCGCAGCTCCCACGGCACCAGGAGTCCGTGTCCCCAGGGCTGGGCTTGTTTTGTTTTGGTTTGGTTTTTGTTTCCTTTCAGAGCAGCACCAGGGACAAAACCAGTACCTCACAGGCAGGCACTTGCCATAGTGCCCCCAGCCAGCTCCTTTACCCAGCTCTTTAATACTCCACCCACCTTCCTGAAACTTGTTTTTTTACATAAAAATTTACAACAATAATAACATCAAAGACTAACACAGACTCCCACGCACCAGTCAGTCCAAGAATCTACATGAACATGAACACCCTTTCCCACATCGGTCCTCTGAGGTAGATGTTGCTGTGGGTCAAGGACATCTAACTGTGGCCATCACCGTATTGTTACTTACATGGGAATTTACTGCTTTGCAGATGAGGAAACAGAGACACTGATTAACTAACCTGCTCCAGGTCACATAGCTGGAAATCACCTCGTGCTTTTACACAGCCACTTACCCTGTGTTTTTAACAGCTGCATAGTATTCCACTGTGGCTTGTGGAACACTATGTGGGTTATTTATCCAGCTCCTTGGAGGACTTCTAGTTTTTAGCAGTGGCAATTCAGACCGAAGACAACCCTTTTGCACATGTGTTGCCTCTTTCTTGTGGCATTCTACCCCCCTGGCATGGAACTAGGTCCACACCTTGATGCTACTGCTAAACTCCCGTCCGGAGGGCCCAGGGGATTTGCGTGCACCCCATTCCCCAGGTGTGCCGTCCTTCCGAGCTCTAGTTCTGATCTGACTGCATGGCACCAGTATTGAGTGTATTTCTGGGTGTCTGTGAGCCCCTTAGACTCTCTCCCTCCACCCCTCTGCACACTGTCATTTGTGAGGATCAGCTGAAGTGGGAAGTAATCACATGTGTGGGGCTACAGCAAGGTCAGCCCCAAGAACACGGAGGCCCAAATCGAGCCTGTAACCAAGTGGTTCCAGCTCCAAGGAGGCAGGGCCAGGCCAGCCAGCCAGACAAGCTGTAGGGCAGCGGCGTTGAGGCTGGCGTCCTCCCCAGGGTATAGACCATCCTGCTGCCGCGGGGGAGCCGTTCCTCTCTCCCATCAGGAGAGGCCCCGCCCCAGCTTCCCCTGCCTTCATTTTCCCATCCTCCGGGGTGCTAGGAGTCGCCTCTGCCCTCCCCGCTGGCTCCATGCCTCCTTTCTGTTTACAAAGCTCTTTCTGTGCTACACCCCAAGCCAAGCCCCATCTCTTGTGGATGATGCAGCTGCCCCACCTGCCCCTGGGTGAGCATGGTGGTGGAGTTGTCACCGTGCTGTCCTCATCACCTCACTGGTCTCCTCTTCTGCGAGGCCTCCTCTGAAGACCCTGGGGTGTCGTCCCATCTCGACTCTGGAGGGAACCTGCATGGCCACCGACTCCCATGGCTGAGAGCCCGTGTGGCCAGGGACCTCTGGCACTGGGAGAGTGTCGTGGGCACACTGTGAGCCCTGAGCCTCTCCCCTCGGGCAGCACCAGTCCTAGATGGATGCCCGAAGAGACACAAGTCACCTCTCTGATGTCCTCAAGGGAGTGGCACTGTGAACAGTGCAGACAGAGCGAGACCTCCCTGGGCTCAGGGGACAGCGGGGCACAGCCACAGCACCACAGAACCACTCAGAGGCTCCACCGTGGGAGGGCCACGTGCTCCTCGAGCTTCGTCCTGGGTTCAGGTGGCCCTGGAGCATTGGCAGATGTGCACGATGTGGCCAGCATGCATCCCTCTGTGGGGGCAAGCGACAGGCCAGGCCCAAGGCTTCCCTTTTTTTTTTTTTTTTTTTTTTTTTGTCAAAATTAGCAAATTTAATATTGATACAGCATTTAATTGTCAGGTAATTTAAAATGTGCCAGTTGTCCAATAATGTTTGTGTTTTTGTTTGGAGACAGGCTCTCACTCTAGCCCAGGCTGGCCTCGAGCTCTCAGTGACCCTCCTGCCTCTGCGTCCTGAGTGCTGGGATCACAGGCCCATAGTGCTCTCTGTGGCTTTTCTGCTAGGCTCCCTCAGCACACTCTGCCATCGGATGCTTCAGCCTTGTCAGTCTGAGGTGCCACGACCTGATTTGCCTGACAACATATGGGTACAGTAGAAGAATCCAAGCCCTTCCTGCATGCATGTCCTGCTAATCGAGCCGATCTGATTTCCCCTAATTAAATTCAGATGATGAATTTTGGACGAGAAAACCCAGAAGCTCTGTGCTCTTCTCAGTGGATTCCATCAGAAGGCGCCAGATGCCAGCTTCACCAATTACTGGTAAAGTCAATTTCCCCTTAATTTTTATTTTTGCAGGCTGCGTCTGCAGTGCGGGTGATCTCATTCCTCACAGAAAGGAGGCGCACACACCTCACAGCTTCACCAGTTCCAGCCCTGCCCTGGCCTCCATCACCGTCCCATGCCTTGCTCCTGTTGTCCCTCGAGGCTTGCTCTAGAGAGAAAAGCAAAATCAAAAATTGCTTTAAACAAATACTGTCCTCTTAACAGTGAGAACCAGTGAGTACTGGAAAGCGAGTTCTCCTCGCCATGGCCAGGGTAACCACAGAGAGGACGCGGTGCCTGGGGAGAGGGAGGAGTCCCCTCCACATCACTGTGTCCCCGACCCTGAATCCCTGCAACCAAATGCTAACACCAACAGAGAGCTGATGTCAAGAGCACATCCGTCAGGGTATGAACAGGAGGTGTCCCTCACCTGCCAGGGTGTGAACAGGAAGTGTCCCTCATCTGCCAGGGTGTGAACAGGAAGTGTCCCTCATCTGCCAGGGTGTGAACAGGAGGTGTCCCCACCTGCCAGAGTGTGAACAGGAGGTGTCACCCACTTGCCAGGGTGTAAACAGGAGGTGTCCCTCATCTGCCAGGGTATGAACAGGAAGTGTCACCACCTGCCAGAGTGTGAACAGGAGGTGTCCCCCACCTGCCAGAGTGTGAACAGGAGGTGTCACCCACCTGCCAGGGTGTGAACAGGAAGTGTCACCCACCTGCCAAGGGTGTGAACAGGAGGTGTCCCCACCTGCCAGAGTGTGAACAGGAGGTGTCCCCCACCTGCCAGAGTGTGAACAGGAGGTGTCCCCCACCTGCCAGAGTGTGAACAGGAGGTGTCACCCACCTGCCAGGGTGTGAACAGGAAGTGTCACCCATCTGCCAGGGTGTGAACAGGAGGTGTCCCCACCTGCCAGAGTGTGAACAGGAGGTATCACCCACTTGCCAGGGTGTGAACAGGAAATGTCACCCATCTGCCAAGGTGTGAACAGGAGGTGTCACCCACTTGCCAGGGTGTGAACAGGAAATGTCACCCACCTGCCAGGCTATGAATAGGAGGTGTCCCCCAACTGCCAGGGTGTAAACAGGAGGTGTCCCTCATCTGCCAGGGTATGAACAGGAGGTGTCACCACCTGCCAGAGTGTGAACAGGAGGTGTCACCCACCTGCCAGGGTGTGAACAGGAGGTGTCCCCACCTGCCAGAGTGTGAACAGGAGGTGTCACCCACCTGCCAGGGTGTGAACAGGAAGTGTCACCCACCTGCCAGGCTATGAATAGGAAGTGTCCCCCAACTGCCAGGGTGTAAACACAAAGTGTCCCCCATCTGTCCAGATATAAATAGGAAGTGCCCCCCCCACCTGCCAGGGTGTAAACAGGAAGTGTCCCCAAGACCCTTGCATGTAGGCCTTGACCCGCAGGCAGCAGAGCTCAGAGGTGGGGCTGCAGGAGAGCCTAGCTCCCGAGGGTGCTGACCCATCAGGATGAATCTTGGCTGAAGGGGCCCCTGAGAGGTGGGGCCAGCACAGCAAGTGCTCCCTCTGGTCCCAGCCCTCTCGTCTCTGTCTCCCTGCTTCCTGCTGCCAGGAGGTGAGCAGCTCCTCGACCGCTCCTCCCCGCTAGTGTTCCTTCCCTGCTGGGCCCGGTGGAGGAAGCTGCTGGCCATGCACTGACCCCAACGTGGTGAGCTTCCTCAGGCTTCTGTCTCAGGAAAGGAAAGCTGACCGACACAACACCTTTCACAGGATATGAACTCAAGACTGCACTGACTCGAGCAAAGGGAAACTGAGGCAGTGGGTCCACCACGCCCACGTGCTCTGCACCTAAAGATTCAACCAATTGTGGACTGAAAATAGAGCAAACAATGCATCTGTACTGAACACACACGGTGTTCCTATAATTACTCCTCAGTATAATGTAACAGTGACTTCCACAGCATGTTCACTGCATTCTGCATCACCAGTGACCTAGAAGTGATTTAAGTGTACAGGACACAGCCAGGCAAGGTGCTGCGTTCCTGTAACCCAGTATGCTGGAGGCTGAGGCAGGAAGATCATCATGAACTTGAGGCCAGCCTGAGCTACACGGTGAGTTAAGGCCAGCCTAGACTACAAGTGAGACTCTGTCTCAGAAAATCTCCACAGCATTTTATAGGCGGGCCCTGACCCCTTCCAGATGTGGGGTCCTGCTGCTGGTGATGGGGGGCAGTACCAGTCCCCTCAGACACTGAGAAATAATTACATTTCTGTAAGTCACAAAACTAGAGATTTTTATATAGTGTTATTTAAGCCAAAAAGGGAATATCTCAGGGTTTGATTTACCAAAAATATCCAGTTTCACAAAAATGACCTCCAACCTAGAGCTTTCTCTAGTTCAAGAAATTGAAACTTCTGCCCTGTGGTCTCCAAAAACCGTGGGTCAAATTCCCCTAATGGACAGATGTAGGCTTCCAAATAAAACATATTTTATCATAGGTAACTTAAAAAGTAATCACATAATTAATAGGTGAAAAACAGAGAGAAAGATTGCTGGAGATTAAGATTAAGCCCTGCAGAAGCGAATGTTCTAACAGAAATTGGTTTAATTAATAGCACATTTTACATAATGATTACAGGGTAATTGTGCGGAGTAGCAGTCTCATTAAATATATCCGTGCTGCTTTACAACACCCGGAGGCTAAAAATAATGAGTTACACTGAAAATCACTGTGCAACAGGTCCATAAATAACATTTAAGCCTATAGAAGGCGCATACTTATAAATAATAAATATTTGCCTTTTGTAATTGAAGGAAAAATGATATCCTTCTTTTTCTACTACCTTGTAGATTGCCATGTTATAATGCTGGAAAGATTTCTCCCCTTGCTTTCTCTGGAAGGTGCTGAATAATTTATTCAAATGCTAATATTCCACGCAGCCTGACTTTGAGGGACAAATATTCCTACTTCGAGAATAAATGCCAGGCCGCTGATTACCTCTCCTGCCTGACTTTCCACCACGAGTCTCCCAAAACCACCACCGTCTATTTCGCTGTCAGACGGAGCGAGGGCCAGGTTTCCGGCTGAGAAGCAGCATTTTTCTTTAGTTAGAAATGACGCCTTCTCCGTGAAGCTTCCTCCCTCTCGGGGCTGCGACGTGTGGCAGCTGCTCTGTGAACAGACGGGGCGCAAAAGGCTTTCCCACTCCCAGGCTGTCCTTTGGCGGGGACCTCTGGTGGCCGGGCCCGGCCCTTGGCAGTTCGTGCAGGTGGACATCCACAGCCCTGGGTGTGGGGCCGTCCCAGGCCTGGAGGGGTCTGCCCCCAGATGTGGACAGAGGGACAGGGCTGGAGGACAACAGAGGATGGGACACAGGAAGCTGGCCTTCTCCCCAGCGCCTAGCCCAAGCCCAAGCCAGGCCCAGTGTGGGGACCGGGGCAGCATCCAGCTCCCTATTTCAGGGCTGCGGTTCCTTCACTGCTGGGGGGGGGGGGGCGGGGAGGAGGATGGCAGGGGAGGGGAGGGCTGTGGCACTAGGGATGCCACCCTCCTCGCCCCTGGGCCACACTGGAGAAGCCACCCAGCCTTCCTTCCTGCTCTGCAGAGTGGGGTGCAGTCATTGGTGTCCCTCAAGATGCCCGTGGGGACTAAGTGGGAGCAGCTCAGTGTGCCACAGCCACGCATCTGTGTGCAGAGATGGCTTCCTGCCCCGAGTGGCCCAAGCTGTGGATCTAGTACCTCAGGGGCAGCAAAGGCCAGGCCTGTCGGGTCCTGGTCAGTGGGGGGAATAGCACACCAAGGCTGACAGCCATCACCACCCATGAAGCCTGGGCTGCGGGTGACCATGCTCCTGGGGGCCAGGCCTGAACCCCTCTATGGGGTGGCTCTGGTCCCCGGCCAGGGCAGCATTAGCATGAAGGGGGAGGGAAAGGGGGAGGGAGGAAGAGGGGCGACTCAAACACCACCTGCACGCAGACGGAACCGACCGTGACAGCAAGAGATGTGGCCATGACCCCTGTTTAGCACACGTCCCATCACCCTGCCACTTCCTGCAGCAGCTCTGGAGCCTCTCTCCTGAGGGTCTTCATCCAGTGTGGTCAGAAACAGTGCTGCTGCCCGAGCACCATCCAGCGGACGGGCAGCTCACACAAACGGGCACAGTGTCCCTGGCCACTGTACTCACTGCATCCGGCCAGTGAGACCTCCAGCTCCTCCCCAAAGCCACAAAGGGCAG
Source organism: Cavia porcellus (assembly GCF_034190915.1). Lineage (NCBI taxonomy): Eukaryota > Metazoa > Chordata > Mammalia > Rodentia > Caviidae > Cavia > Cavia porcellus. Next base: position 164,612,672 of record NW_026947484.1, read on the forward strand.
GAGAGGGCAATGCCATGACCCACCCAGGACATGGAGGCAGCCAGGACAGTGCGGCTAGAGACACCACAGTTCGCAGTGTTCCCTGTGTGTTCTTCTGCGAAATAGCTTTGCGATCCTTTAGCAGAATTGCAGGTGCAAAACAATCCTGGCTTGTTATTATGTAAACTTTACTAATGTCATTTGAAATGCAGCCGTGATGTTTCCAGCACTTTCTGCTGCCACTTGCAGCAGGCTGAGGGTAAACAGGCAGGACAGGCTTCCTCCTCACATCACAGGCACGCCAAAGGTCAGTGCTTACCAGGCTTACTTCCGGCAGCTGCTTGCTCGTGGCTGTAGTGAAACTGCTGTGGCTCCCACCATCACAGTTATAGTCTGGCAGGAAACATAAGAGAAGGGCTGAGACTTCTCCATTCCTCTTCATCAGGAGCAGACTGGGGTCCCCAGTGCCCTCCACAGAGTCACCCAGGACCCCCTCCACGTCTGCCCACAGGCTTACAGCTGGCTGGAGATGGGTGCCCCTCCCACAATCCTGTCACAGCTCCACTGCCACTGCGTCTCAGCTCTCCAACACACAGTGCCGTCGTCACCACCCTGGGCCCCTCTGCCCGCCCACCTCGGTCCATGAGAACCAAGGCGTCTGGAGCAGGGTCCTCATTCAGGGCTCCCAGGATGCTCTGGTCAGCAGGGCATTGCCGCCAATGTCGCCTTGGTCAGGCCAGGCCAGCCTGGTGCCATCCTCCGAGCAGTGCCCCCACTGTCTCCCACCAAGCAGGAATCCAGGGAGCAACCTTGAAGTTCTGGGGAGGGAGGGAGGCAGGGAGGGAGGCAGGACGGGCACCACCGACCAGAGGAGAGTGCCGGGCAGATGGTGCCCAGGGTGCCACCTGCACACACTGCTTCCTCCTCCCGCCCACGAGGTCTCCGAGGTGCATAGGTCCAGGCCATGCGGTGGGCGTCAAGAGGCGCCCAGGGGAGCAGGCACACAGACCTTCGGGCTCACTCCGCCCTGCAGGCGGCCTAGCCTGGGCATCTGAGCTGAAGACTGAGGGGAAGTGGTCAGCTCGGCCCTCGCAGCGGGGCCAGGCTATCAGGACAGGGGACAGGAGGCCTCTGCCCCACAGCTAAGTGAGCATAACCAGCTTGGTTGACGTCACCTCCCAGCCCAGCATGGGGACTTCTGTCCTTCGGGCACCCTAGGGTCAGTGTAGCGCAACCCCCAGTCAAGCAGATGACTGTGCTTGGCTCCACCTAGCTGAGGCTTAGGCAGGACACTGTACTCTGCAGAACCAGCTTCAGCATTGGCCCTGTGCCTGGCAGCCGGTGGTTTCCCAGCTCCTCCGCCCGGCCTCGTTCAGTGCTGACCAGGATGCCCAAGGCCCGGCTGTGTCTGTCCCACCTCAGCCTCCCCGTGGACCCTGGGCTATGATTTGATTTCTAGCGTCAGCTTCCAGCCTGGGAGCAAGGGCACACAGGGCACAGTCGCTCCAGCTGATGCTGTGCATGACACTCCCATCCTCCTGGCCAGTGCCCACCTGTGCACTGGGACAGAGGGCCAGGTGGGCACCTAGGGTGCAGCCTCGAAAAAGTGTGTGTTGGGCACATCCAGCGCCTCCTGTGGACCAGCAGGAGCCACCCATCTTGGGTACTGGGCTGATGAGAAACTGTCACCACACAGCAGAACCTGTGTGCCACTGGGGACACAGCCAAGGGCCAGGTGTGCAGCGCTGGCCCCACTGCCGGCTCATAAAGAGGTCTCTTGTCATCACACGATGAGCTTCACGTGGCTGTGCCCGGTGACCACCTTCCAGTGCAGGCATGGTGGAGCAGAGACAGGTGGCAATGCCCTTCCTGCCAAGTGAGTGAGGAACAGCCAGTTGGCTCCCACCAGCCTCTGTCAGGCCCCTGTCTCTCACATGCTGCCCTCTGTAGCCAGGTGTGGTAGCAGCACACGTCTGTAACCCCAGCCAGCTGGGAGGCTGAGGCAGGAGAGTTGCAAACCCATGGACAGCAGTGGCTCAGGTTGACAGCAGGTCCTTGCTGAGGGGTGGGAATGTCCCCTTCCTCTCAGCTCTTCCTCCCCAAGGCCATAACCTCAGAGTATCCACGAGGACATCACACAAGCCCCACCAGTGTCCCCTGAAACTGTTATGTTCATCAAAACCATCAAGCAGACCCCAAGATGTGCGATGACCTGAATGGCCTGAGCTGTGGGCCACATCAGGACATCATGTGAGCCAGGACTCTGCATGCAGAGAGGATGTCAGCCACCTTCATGTGATGGGGTTGGGCCACTGGCAGTGATACCTTGCCAGGTGGGCACAACGTCATTGTGGCACACGGGGTTCCAAGCACAGGGGACTCAAGGCTGCCATCCTGACCTGCACCCCCCAGATGCAGCTCTGCAAACTCTTCCTCAGGTTACTCCTTAACGCCCACCTTGTCAGAGACAATCAGGTCACGTCACAGGGCAGCGCCACCTGCAGCCCCTAGGGTACACCCACCAGCCCTGGGACGGGGTCAGCTCCCTGCCCATGTGGACAGAGAGGCCACTGGGCCTGGCCCAGGGTCGGGATGGGGCCATTCTGGGACACTGATGATTTCCTGTGCTCCCTCCCTGTCCTTAGCGACAAGTCAGTCCCCTCTCACCTGCGGTCATCAATCCCTGGGACAGCGTCCAGCGCTCCAGCCTGCTTCCAGAAATCCTCCTTCTGAAACCCTTCAGTCCTGTCCTGGTCTCTCCGTGAGGACTGGCCCTCACTGAGCCCTGCCTTCCCATTAGCCTTTGGGGCAGAGACTGCTGTGTCACTCTGATCGGCCCAGCTTCTCGGAGAGGCGGCCGGCCTGGCTCACACTAGTGATTTCCTTCCAAAGCGGCAGAGGGCCAGGAAGGATGTGGTGGCCAGCTGAGCTGGGGACACTGAGGCCCTTCCTGTCTCATTTGTTCCCTGTGCTGCCACGTCTCAATTCCATCCCTTTCATCCTGGGCGTGGAGCAGCGGCTGATGAGCCGATGCCCCTGGAAACTCAAGGGTTCCATCAGGCCTTGCAGCTGCAGTTCTCAACTGCCCGGGCCCACCTGGGTTGTAACAGAGCCCATGCTCAGGGCGCTGCAGAGCATTAATGGCTGGGGCCCAAGAAGCACCGTAGAGGCCAGTCCCCAGCCCCTCACATGCGCCGCCCTGCATCCATCCAAAGGGACCAGGGTGGGTCCCCTCAGCCTGGGCTGCCTGCATCCCTGCCCCAAAGCTGGCTTAGCTTTGCAGCCTAAAGCCTAGCAGGTCCGCTGCCCGGTGCATCCGGGGTGGAGGAGCGGTGACCCTGCCCACCACACTCGGACTGGGCCTCCGGAAGCTCAAGGCCACGCAGCGCACACCCCACGCGTGCTGGCCTCCATGAGGCTTCCTGCAGGGCAGGGCTCCAGCGTCTCTGGGACCCGAAGTGGATGAAACAGTTCAGTGACGGTGAAGATCAAATCTCGAGTCTCACGTCTCTATTCCCCGCCACACGTGGCCATGACATGGGCCCTCGTCAGCCTAACCATGACTAAACAGGCTGATGAATGCTACGCATCTCCTCATCACACATGCATATTTTTAAATATAATTCACTTTTGATCTGCAGCCTTGTGCAGTGGCGAATGAAAACAGTCAAGATTTCTTCCACTGTCTGCCTTTGAATGTATTAAACAGCCTCGCTGTCAATAGATTATATTCTTGTACAGTGATAATGGCCCCCAAACTAAGAGGCCTTGCCAGGCATTGCATTGTCACAGTTTGATGGGAATGGTTTTACTTGGGGTTCGTCTGCCGCACAATCCAGGCATAATCTGGGTATACATCACGGCGTGACATGCACATTTCCTGCTACTCTGCTTTCATTTCCAGAGGCAGCAATCAAATGAAAACCACTCAACCTCACCCAAATGTATAAATAATTTTCATTCAAACATATTAACAGTCAAAATATGAGAATTTATCACAGAGTGCTAGGCCTTTTAGGAAGCAATAAAGACTTTACTTTTTAAACATATTTCTTCTTAGAAAAGTAATACAAATAGTAACTTGCAATCTAAAAGCCGCCTTGGAAAGTCCACACAGAAGCTGGCTACGCCGCAAACTTGGTAGTGCGAGGCTTTGCCACGATCTGAGGCCTGGAGGGAAAGCCCGCAGCGGAGAGCACGTGGGTTCCTCATCAGCCCGAGGAAAGACCAGGGTCCAGGGTGAGGGCGAGGCTGAGGGCGCCCGGGTTCCGTGGAGCTGGGAGTCGCAGGCCTCGGGTGAGGACTGCCTGGCCAGGCAGAGGTGCTGAGGTGGTGTTGCACCAGGAACCCACGTGGTGGGAGACCTCACCTTGCACGGGGAGTCACGCAGAGGGACAAGGTTCCTCAGACATGTGGCATCCAGCTAGCTGTCACTCACAACCAGGGGCACTTTGACAGGGCTCATTTAAAGGCCTGGCCGCATCCCTGGGGACGGAAAACCCAGGGGCCTGAGGAAGGGCAGGCAGAGGAGCTGGGTGGCGGGGTGGAGGGAATGGATTCCCACTTCTGCTTCCTGAGTCTGGAAATCTTCCTGCCTCCCTGCAAACTACTCCCCTCTCCCCCACCCCAAAGCCAAAACTGCTAGCACGACAGTTTCCCCTCCTAGCTGGTCAGCCTGCAACTGGAGAGCCTTGTAACCCAGGATCAGCGGGCTCAGCCATTTGAAATAAAACTTTGCAGTACTAATGTTTTTGTAACTGCTTTCATATTGTAATGATATTTTTCCAAGCACTGGTTTTATTTGATCTTAAATACCTTTTTGGGAAAGTCCAGTGAGCTGACTCTAATAAAATCATGCTATTGAAAAAAGGTTTAAGTAGAATGTTCAGAATAAATTACAAAACTGCATGCAAGAACACCAGCTACTGCTGCCATAAAAGCTGAAAATGAGTATTCTTGCAATATATTTTAAAGATGCAGTATACTTTTTTGTCCATTTTTTTTTCACGAAATGTTTCATAACAGAATGCCTCCAAGTCGTGAAAGGAGGGTAATGCAGACCAAATGAACAAACTCCAGAAAGACTGCGTCTAAGGGGGAAAAAAACCTTGACTTTTGGGGGAGGTTAGAATATATTTCATTTCATTTTCAATAACTGTTGGAAGATAATAGGAAATGTAATTTCCTTCCATTTGCTGAGCCAAAATACTTAAATTACATCATACTTATCCTGTCACATCCCCCCAACATATTCAGGACCCTTTAATGGATTCACATCCCTCACCTGCACACCAGGAACTGGACCCGCCCCAGATAGGTGGTGGTGGACGGTGGGCACTGGGGCCTCAGAACAGGGGTGTCTCATTTTCCATGGAGGCGGGAGGAAAGCACCCCAGAGGGAGGGAGGAGAAGTATCCACTCAGGTGCTCTGGGTCGTCCAAGGGCTGTGGGTGCTCGGCCCCTCCTGCAGCCCAGAGGCTAGTGCTGACTCACATGCCGTGGCAGCCCCACGATTCCTGCTGTCTGGGTCCATCATGTCTAGGCACCCCACATGGAGAGAGAGAATGAGAAAGAGAGGAAGGGAGACAGATGGACGGACAGACAGAGAGATGGAGGGAGGGAAGGAAAGAAAGCCCTGAGCTTCAGGTTCCAGAAGAACGAGTGTGAACTGGACTAACTCACAAACCCCATTCCCTGTCCTCACCTGGGAGACCCTGGCAGCTGGCGATGCAGAGCAGAGCGGACTGCGGGGGCACTGCTGCCCTCGGACCTGTCCACCCCCACCCCACTGTCCACGTCCACTCGGAGCTGGCCTTGCCCACAGAGCTGCTCACCCATGTGCAGCCCCATGACACAGGGAAAGCTGAGCCTACCACTTGCAGGCCCGCCTGTCGGTTAGTGTGGGCCACAGGTGACTTGAACGCTGGCTGTGCCCTGTCCCGAAGAACGGCAGCCTGGGCAGGGGCACCATCCTGGGCCAGGCAGGGGACTTCCTCCTCTGCATGTGCCCGTGGGGCCTCTCTTCCCTCCGGAGCGCTTGGGGAGGGGGGTTTGGAAACACATCGCCCCAGCCCCAGGTGCCCCCTTCCTGCCAGACCTGCTCCATCCTCCCATCATGGGTGTCTGTCCATCCCACATCACAGGGACACTGCTCCATTTCCTGTTTCCTGATGAAATCCATCCTAAAGTTGGGTCAGGACTTAGCAGGTGGGGGGTGCAATTCAACCCATAACTTGTCCCAGGTGGAAAGCACTAAACCTCAACAACATCACTCAGAGCCCAAATTCACAGCCCCGGGCCCCCGGGACGCCCTTTCTGCACAGCAGAGGTCACCGTGGCAAGAGGCATCACAGGACCCAGGCCCGATGCCTTGCTGCGTGGCTGTGCGTACCTAGGGATGGTGGCACACAGGGGCAGAGAGGATGTCCTGGTTCCTAGATGTGGTCACACGCCAGGCCAGGGTTGTGCGAGAACTGCGTAAGACACCAGTTCGCACACTGCGCTGTGCACCCTGCCCTCCACGCACCCCCAGGGACTTTGGAATGCACAGCACGGTGGGGTGGCCCCAGGGCCTCCTGCTTGGTCGGTTTCAGCCCTGGTTGCCTGGCCGTGCCCCAGCTCTAGTGCTCAGAGCCACCCTGGCCGGCTGTGGGGCTTCTCGGATCATGGCCACCCCGGAAGCAGCAGGCCCAGGGGCTAAAGTGTGGGCTCTGGGATTGTACCATGTGGACTCCAATCACAGCTCCACTGTGTCCTGAGTGGACATTGGGCAGCAATGGTGAACCTTTGAGAACTTTCGATGATAGCAGACAGCCGGCTATGGCCTCCAGGCCAGAGATTCCCATCGCTGACCTGGAGCAACTACCTAACCTCCGGTGCCTTAGTTTCCTCATTCTCTAAGACAGAAAATGACGCTGATGGTCATCATCTCCCACAGTGCTCTCCGAGGAGCTCAGATGCAGGAGATCAGCCAGTGGTGCTGGGCATCTAACAAGCACGTTAAACATGGATTCTTTCTTCTTCTCTGAGGGCTCCGGAGCTGCTCTTCCCCGATTCCTTGGTTCCTGCGCACCTCCCACGCACATGGGATCCCTGCTGCTGCCCCCGCCAGCGGGTGTGGGACATAGGTGCAGACAGCATTCAGGAAATGGCAAGTGGGCAGCTTCACTGACCGGACCTCCGCAGGCGCAGAGGGGCCCCATCGCAAGTCTGCGCACCCCTTATCCTGCCCTCAGCACTGCAAACTACTGGAGGCAGAGCTGACCTCCTGCCTCATCTTCCCTGCCACCCACAGGGCACAGACTTGCTCAGCCCCTCACAGGCACCTGCACCCCATGCCTGCTCCTGAGCCCGAGACCTCCGCTGGCCTGGAAACCACAGTGGCAGAGGCAGGAGGTGCACAGAGTAAGAGCCAGGAAGAAGGGATCAAGGCCTTGCCGATCGCTTGGCAGCTCAGAAAGTGCTGGGTCGCTGGCCCTGGTCCAGCACCGGCACCACAGATGGTGTGACCTGAAGGTGGCCACTGCCCACCGTGGATTCCATGCTGGCCCCGCCAGCCAGGCTCCCACATCCTAGACCAGCACCGAGCCCACCCTCTGACCCAGTGTGGTAGAACAGAGCAGAAGACACCAGGCGAGAAGCCACACATGGACCTGTCAGCTCTCCTGGGGCAACAGCGGCAAAGGGCATCTCCAGGGTCGCCTGGCAAACCCTGCCTTGGATGCTCCCAGCACAGTGTGTTCCTCATGAACTATAGAAATACGGGCTCAGAAACTCACCCAGCTGGAATTTACTGACCATCCCTATATGATGCATTAAAAAATCAATATCATATGACACGTGACCGAAATATAGGATGAAAATTTGAATTTTTAAAAATCATTGCCACAATGACCCATTGCCACTAAACCCCTCCCCTTGAATACACTGGGTGCTGGGGACCTGGGTGTTGGGGACCTGGGTGCTGGGGACCTGGGTGCAGGATGACATCAATGATGTTCCCTTAGCTGCCGGGGTCTGTGAAGTGGGCGCGTACCAGGAGCAGGCACTACTGTCCCAGCACCCAGGCAGCGGGCAGCTCACCAGAGCCAAACGGCTTCTTTGGGGCCAGGGCCTCACTGGGACTCCGCCCTCACCTTCCAACTTGGGTTTGCGAGAACCCAGGTCCCCTCCGGAGACCCCAGCCCACTGCCTCCTGGTCACTGCCCCAACCTGCCCATCTGCAAGCGCCTGAACACGGCCATCCCAGCCCGGCGTCCTCCCGGCCAGGGTCACAGACGTCCCCTGCCTCACCTGTGCCACCCAGGGAAACCCTCCACAGCCCGGCTCCAGGGCACCAAGGGGCCACCAGCCACTCACTCGCTCTCCCTTTCTCTTTCTTTCTTTCTCTCCCTTTCCCTCTCTCTCAGCACCATTGTGAACTTAGGATTTTTAATGGTATCTGATGGGTTTTAATCTCTTACAGCTGTTACCACCTTATGGCTACTTAAATTGTCCCATGGTCAAACAGGAGCCCTCGAGGACAGAACTAGTGGGCAAGGGTCTGACACACACTGTGACCGGCCCGGCTCCTCATTCTCCGTCTCTAACTTGGGGACTCAGCGTACTCTCCAGGGAAACCATGTCCAGGTGTGTCTCCAGTAGCCCTCCTTCCCAGGACTCTTCAGGAAAGGACAGATGTTTTCCAATAAAGTAAAGATTTCCCATGGATGCTTCCAATTTAAATGACAAGCTATTCTTTCTCCCATATTGATAGTCCCAGGTTTCAATAATTCTAGAAGTGACATGATTGCTAATTTGCTTCATTTCCACAAGTGCATACAACAACTTCATTCTAACAAGGTCAGTAACACTGCACAGCTCAGGCTGCTCTGGGTCTTTCTGTGCAGAGGGTGGTACAGGCCTGAGCCCCAGGTCCGAAGGTCACCTGGAGCCAGTCTCACAACAGCTCACGGGTCTCCGGTAGGCAGCGTGGCCAGGACCCACGAGAACTGGGAGACCTCCTTAGAGCCCAGGGCGGCATCTCCACCGGACCCCAAGGGTCCCCACACTGAGACTTGTAAAGCATTCTGTGAATAAAGGTGGGTTTTGTAAAACTGTGGCTTTTTAAAAAAATTTTATTTTGAAACTAGTAAAATACAACAGAACAAGACAGAATAAAGCCAACTAAGATCGTACAGTGAAATTGGTACAGAACTTCATAGCAGGTTACCAGGATAACAGTAATAGGTATCACAGTATATTTCATTATCTTTACAATAGTTGTTCTTTCAATCACATATATCAAAATAAAATGAAATTCAGAACATTATAGAACTTATCAAAACAGAATATTGAAAAGAGCAGTACCATTAATCAGAATAGAGCAAAATAGTAATAAAAATATTTGCCTTCAAAGAGATGGTAGAAGGAAATCCCCCTTATTTGCTATGGTCAACCTCCTAGGAGATGCTCAGATTTCTGGTTCCCATTTGCTAAGGGGGGTGGGGAGGGATAGAAGAAGAGGGGTAGGGGAAGTGGGATGTTTGACTCTAGGCTGTGCACCAGTAGGTTCACTATTGCTTAGCAGGGAGGCAGGCAGCCTGGTTGCTTGGTTTCCCAGCTTCGTAAGTTCCAACATGGTGTGGATCTCAGAAGGCACTGGTGGTTCTCCCCCTGAAAGGGCCGTAGTCTGCCACACCGCAGCCACTTACCAGGGAGGGGAGCTACTTGCTTGGTTTCCCAGCGTCCTAAGTTCCAACATGGCGCAGATCTCAGGAGACACTGGTGGTTCTCCCCCTGGAAGGGCCACAGTCTGCCACACTGCCTAAAACTGTAGCTTTTTAGAATTTTCTTTTTAATTCCATTTTCAAAAAAAAAAACAGAGATTATCAACCCAACCAGGTCCGGCCTCTGCTCTGGGAGTGAGCCCCAAGGCAGAGGTCTCACAGAGGTGACACCCAGGGAGCCCGCAGGAGCTTTCCTGTGCCCCTCACCCCCAGCGGGTCACCCAGGAGCTCGGCCCTGAGACCAATGCTGCACCTTTCCCACCTCGGGCAGTGCTCGAGCCCACACCACAGCGCAGGAAACCAAGACCCACACAGGAGGCAGCCTTCCTTCCAGTAGGAAGGCAAGAACCAGGTGAAACCCAGGCCACAGCTGCACAGCTCAGCCCTGTGCTGTGCAACTCACCGCCTCCCCGGCATAGCGGACATGGGGCAGGGCCCCACGGGCGAATTGATAGGAGAGAACTTAAACCTGCACGTCCGATGCCACTCGTGAACCAGGTGTCACCGCGTGGGTGGGGATGATCGTAAAATAATAAAACTTTGCTTTCAGAGCTTCACTTACAA